>NC_051180.1:43297671-43619175 GCF_013339695.2 Rhipicephalus sanguineus | reverse complement strand
ATAATACTTTCGATTTGGAATACTTGCTTAAGAATTTTTTGCTAAACCTTCATTTTATCGACACGCACGTAAGTTCAGCCACAGATTTACCTTGTCATCACTCACTTTCGGTAAATATTATTTTGGTGTCCTTTGACGTTTTTTTCCTGTGCGATAGGGGCCAATTCCGCGCCACTTGAAAACGTATCACGTGTACTACATGTACCGGTATGCGCCGCTCCACAAAAACACATACTTCAGAGCGCAGCTCCCAGGCGCCCATTCCTGCGTTGAGCGGCGTCACCGTTGCTGGCTTGTGTCGGCGCCACCGATAGAGCTCTAACCTCGTTTTCTTCTTCCGGGCTCGTACGCATGCAGGGCTGGCACGCGCACTGCGGCCGGCTTCGCTTGTCCTAACGGGGCTGTCAGCGTTTCGCTTGGTACGCGACCGCTGCAACGCACAGAGTGGTGCGCGTAGCACTCGAGCGCTGGCAGTTCCTGTGGCAATATGTAACAAATGTTACATTGCTACAACTGCAGATAGCCAAAACTTCAAACACAGTTGGCGTTGCGTCAATACGAAGCTGCGCTCAGAATTCGCATCAGACGGTATCGTAATCATCGGTGAAATTTTTTTTAATCGGATTGTTGCAAAACCCTCTTAAGCATTGAAAGAAATTTACAATGGCAACTCAGATACCGTTAAAAAACTGCGATGTCTGCTTTCTGCTAAAATTTCCGAATTTGCAAACTTCATAATTTTAAATTTTTTTTAAGCTTGCCGATCTACCACATGCTAGGTTTTGTTGTTTTTATTTTGGGAATGGAGCCCCTGAATTAAAATTTTAATTCCTGGCGTGTCAATACACCGGCAGGCGCGTATTCCTGCTGACCCGAAAGGCGCAGGCTCGATCCGGATGCGGCAGCATAATTTATATGGATGTGAAAGCTGTGGGAACATAAACTGTGTGACGTCAGTGAACGTTAAGAAGCCGTCCACTACAGCGTATCTCATAGCCCGAGTTCCTTTGGAGCGTTAAAATAGCAACCGCAATAATAGTGAGCAGATAAGTCTGACACACATGGTGTCTTTATTCTTTAAGTCTTGAAGGAAACTTGGAATAATGAGTAATTCCGACTTCTTTGCACAAAGCGAAACAATTCATAACAAATATAAGCAAGAGTAAACTACAGGTGAACATCGGAACGTCACTAGCTCATATAATTTACAGTATGTTCAAGGTTGCAAAGTGCGCATCGAAGCGGGCGCATTTTTAGAAAACGAAAGCGCCAAATTATAAATAAATTTTGAAGAAAAATCTCTGTCGGAAGTTCACAGTTCACATTTATTTCAAACAAGTTTTATCATGTAAGACGGACAGGAGAGCCCGCTGCCCGAACAAGGCTCTCTAACTTTCTAAGCAGCGCTCTTTAATATTCATACACAATCTTGCCATTTTTGGCCGAACTTGTGGCCGAACTTGTGGCCGGGAAACTGAAAATCAAACTACAGCAATACACTGATAGCGGCGAACAGAGCGTCGATCGTCGATCAAGTGACAAGCAGTCAAGCTCGTCGGCTTTTATACAGGCGCTATCGAACTTTCCAGCGATATCGCTGGTGGCGGCGTTATCTCTCGACAAAGCTGGAACATTCGCGTGCGGCGCGCAATCTTAACGGGACGTTCTAAAACAATCGCGAAGCTTCTTACACATCGCGGCACGGGCTGCGCAGCGCGTTGCCCACAGGATTTGTGGGTGAAGCTTCAACTAATGAATCGCGCGGCAATATCCGAATTTTGAGCGTCAATCATATTTAGGTTTCTTCTTCTTATATTCATTCATAATTTCTAGCCCTGAGTACGAAACACAATGAAGTCACGTACTAAACTTCACGGATGTGGTATGACTGTGGTGCAAAAAAATCTACGTGCGTGAATTCTCACAATGCGCTCCAACAAATTTTAATTCTTGACACTGCATTGCAAAAGTATCTACTTCATTGTGCAACTGAGTGGAAATAAGAAGTCTCTTTTTTTGCTGTTCTTGCTGTGCAGCGTCGCCGACATGCTGTATAAAGTTTTAGAACATGACTAGACTTTCATTCAGATTTGTTTTGCCTTGTTTGTCTCCACAGCAAAAAAGGTTGTCGTTAAATTCAAGATTACGAAGAATGCAGCACGCCGTAGGCGAGACACTAGAGAGAAAAACTGCAACGTTGACAGAGAGGAACTTGTTAAGATGGTGAGATTGCATTCCTTTTTTTTCTGTGTGTGTCGTAAAACGTATTGTCAGCATTTCTAGTACGTGTTCCTAACTACAACACTTGCATTAACCCCTTCAGTCTCAAACAGGTGATATAACTTATCTCAAATGCCAAGCTCGGCCTCCTGTCTTGGCTACAGTGGTGCATGTAGTCAGTACTTCCTATAAAAACTTATCATGCATTGTAGTCAGGCATCATGAGTGCTCAAAATTAAACTGTGTAGCAAACAATTAGGACGCGCTATAGAGGTTGTCAGTTCCCACCTGTGCGTTGGATAAACAATGAGAAAATAGTTCGCGTCGTTTCCGCATTTAAAATTGGTGAGCCTTGTAAGACATCTAATTAAAAACTCATATCTGGCGTTTGCACAGCTACCTGACCCAGCCCCTTTGTATTCAATTTATATTACTCACACAAATAGCTGTCCCTGCTTCACATATGCGCTTGTGACTGCATGATCTATAGAAAAACCATTACCATCGTCCGGTGGACACCAACAAATTACAGTATCATACACACAATATTTGCTCTTAAATTGTGTTGTGGGTGGCATATTGAAATCAGCTTCACTAAAACACTATCCATTACGTGTACCTAACAGCTAGCTTAGTGTTACGTCTCTGCACATTATGTAACGTGCATGTAACTTCAGTGCCCACTGTAAAGTATCTGGGTGATAATTACCATTTAACCTGTCATGGAGCACTCAGACGGACATGAAAGTCATCAAGACATCTAAAACACTGTGATTTGTAAGGCGGAATCTTTATTTTAAATGCGAAGCATTTCTTAGCGAACTTCTGCGACTTTGAGCGTATCTATCTATCTATCTATCTATCTATCTATCTATCTATCTATCTATCTATCTATCTATCTATCTATCTATCTATCTATCTATCTATCTATCTATCTATCTATATAGCCGCCCACGACTTTGTGCTCTCCTGGTCTCTTGGTTAATCTAATGTACACCAAAATTGGTATAGCGTAACATGACTGTATGACGAACATAAATGACAACTCATAACATGAAAGTCATGACACGCATGTCATGTACAGCACGATTTACATGCCACGCTCACGGTGCGCTGGCGGCCGTTTCGCTAGCTTGATATACACCAAAATTGGTATCCTGCGACGTGACTGTGTGACGAACATAAATGACACGAGTTAACATGAAAATCACGACACGCATGTCATGTACAGCATGACTTACGTGCCACGCTCATGGTGCGCTGGCGGCCGTTTCGCTAGCTTTATATACACCAAAAATGGTGTCTTGCGACGTGACTGTGTAACGAACATAAATGACACGAGTTAACATGAAAATCACGACACGCGTGTCATGTACAGCATGACTTACGTGCCACGCTCATGGTGCGCTGGCGGCCGTTTCGCTAGCTTGATCTACCCCGAAATTGGTATTGCGTGACGTGACTGTGTGACGCACATAAATAAGACACGAGTTAACATGAAAATCATCACACGCATGTCATGGACGAACATTAAAACACGAGTTAACATGAAAATCGTGACACGCATGTCATGTACAGCATGACTTACGTGCCACGCTCATGGGGTGCTGGCGGCCGTTTCGCTAGCTTGATCTATCCTGAGATTGGTATCTTCCGACGTGACTGTGTGACGAACATAAATAACACGAGTTAACATGAAAATCATGACACGCATGTCATGTACAGCATGACTTACGTGCCACGCTCATGGTGCGCTGGCGGCCGTTTCGCTAGCTTTATATACACCAAAATTCATATCTTGCGACGTGACTGTGTAACGAACATAAATGACACGAGTTAACATGAAAATCACGACACGCGTGTCATGTACAGCATGACTTACGTGCCACGCTCATGGTGCGTTGGCGGCCGTTTCGCTAGTTTTATATACACCAAAATTGGTGTCTTGCGACGTGACTGTGTAACGAACATAAATAACACGAGTTAACATGGAAATCACGACACGCGTGTCATGTACAGCATGACTTACGTGCCACGCTCATGGTGCGCTGGCGGCCGTTTCGCTATTTTTATATACACCAAAATTGGTGTCTTGCGACGTGACTGTGTAACGAACATAAATAACACGAGTTAACATGAAAATCATGACACGCATGTCATGTACAGCATGACTTACGTGCCACGCTCATGGTGCGCTGGCGGCCGTTTCGCTAGCTTGATCTACCCCGTAATTGGTGCTGCGTGACGTTACTGTGTAACGAACATAAATAACACAAGTTAATATGAAAATCCTGACACGCATGTCATGTACAGCATGACTTACGTGCCACGCTCATGGTGCACTGGCGGCCATTTCGCTAGCTTAATCTACCCCGGAATTGGTATTGCGTGACGTGACTGTGTGACGAACATAAATAACACGAGTTAACATGAAAATGATGACACGCATGTCATGTACAGCATGACTTACGTGCCACGCTCATGGTGCGCTGGCGGCCGTTTCGCTAGCTTGATCTACCCCGAAGTTGTAATTGCGCGACGTTACTGTGTGACGAACATAAATAATAGGAGTTAACATGAAAACCATGGCACGCATTTTCCTCAATGACATACAAGATGATGTATGAAGCTCTTTGCTGGCTGCTTCGCATTACATCGATTCCCACAATGCGTGGGATCTGCCAGCTTTTTTTTTTATTGCGCTAACTTTCGAACTGAACATCTTCCTTGTACCACGTCTGTACGCTCTAATATTGAATAGAAAACCAAGATTTAAAAAAAAAATCACAGCATATCCACGGAGTGAATGATGATGAGTGGGCGAAGCTGCGGAGGTTCATCGGTAAACCGTGAATCTTCCGTGAATTCTGCCCAGTACATCATCGCCGACGTGAGATCGGGCGCGTTTATACTAAAGGTTCGATGAGTTATGACGACTTGCAGCTCACTTTAATTTTACATGTACGCTCTGAATTTTCATTGTTTAGAAAACCATTGCTTCAGAAAACATCTGGCGTCTTTCGTTAAGCAGCTGGCGGCTTTTCGTTTTGCTTTAGAAACATCTGGCGTTCTTTCGTTTTGCTTTTAGAAAACATCTGGCGTCTTTCGTTGGTTTATTTCATCAATCAACGGCGTTTTGAACAAAATTTTTATTGTTTAATCACGCACAGGAGAAATCTCACCAGGCACTACCTTGGAGGTAAACAATGGCTGCTAATGGGAATGAGAGACAGAAGAAGTCGGCTTTTAGCTAACACTTACACTTCTACTTCTACTAACGTTTCCTACTGGAACATGCCAATGGCTGCTAATGGGGAATGAGAGACAGAAGAATTCGGCTTTTAGTTAACGCGCACGCTGCGAATTTTTTATTGTTCAACAACGCACAGGAAATATCTCCCACCGGCACCACCTTGGAGGTCAAGATCTGGTACTAGCGTTACGACTGGTTACGCACTACTACGACTACGAGGGACGAACGGGTGCCGCCTTAAGGAGCTTCGCCCCTAAAACTGCCCGCGATCACGTCTTCCGGGCTATCCCCTCCCACTCTCCAGACGCCGGGACTGCGTCCGCGGAGGCTCAGTCCGTACCCATCACATACTCTGCAATACTGCAACATCAAAGGCTAGAACGCCGAGAGTACCCCCCACCACATTCAAAGCTCAACAATGAGGACAGCGCCATACTCAGAAGACTGCAGAGCAAGACTTACAACCACGGTATTCGCAATGCCCACGAACTATAGGTGGCGCGCCGTGCTTTTCAAGATGGCGCCAGGAGGAGGGTCAACCCGTTTTTAGCATAGGAACAAATAGGACGTGCGGATGTACGGCCCGTGCCACTTTCACCGGATGAAGTCATGAGCTGCGCTGAAATGAATATGAAACTAAAATACTTTCCCAAACCATGGAAAGTGCTAAGTACTCGTCACCTAATTATTTGCTGCCGTGTGAAAGGTTATATTTCAGCTCCGCGGTTACCGTGCATAACGATGCTTTGCGAAATCCTGTGCGTGCTACATAAAACTGCATGAACTAGAATTGACGTATGAGCTGAACGGCACTCCGAAATAGTACGTAACGAGCCTGCCTGACGGATTTGCGGCAGTGGTAGGCCGCCAGCGAGTAGCGCCATCGCTACTACACGCGACCACACGTTTAAAGTGGTGATGGCTTGCAAACATAATACGCCGTCGTCATTACTTGCGCAG
Organism: Rhipicephalus sanguineus; assembly: GCF_013339695.2. Classification (NCBI taxonomy): domain Eukaryota; kingdom Metazoa; phylum Arthropoda; class Arachnida; order Ixodida; family Ixodidae; genus Rhipicephalus; species Rhipicephalus sanguineus. The sequence goes on along the minus strand of NC_051180.1, from coordinate 43,612,742 downwards.
TCGGGAACGCGGAGTTACGTCTTCAATGGAACACAAGCATTTAACATCCCATTCAGTAGCGCTTATGTCACAGCCATGCTGAGACTCTAGCCGTGTGCAATTCACTTCACTCGCATGTTCCAGGTTCGATCAGAACGATCGAAACATGAATATCGGAAAAGAATGCACACGTATGCTTTTCGCATCGTCGAAGACGTTAGCCGAGAAGCGTGGATTGCGGCCGCGACTGCACGTTCCATCGCTCTAACAATTTCGCTTCGCTGACCGAACTCGAGCGTGTTGGCGGCATGCTGCGCTCCATAATATCCACAATAACTGTGATACATGCAATGCACAAGAGGAACTATGCTTTTATTTTGATCTCGCTCAAGGATATTATACATTAAATACAATCAAAGTGACTTACGAGCGTGAAAGAACATTAACGCACGAGGGGACGTGAAGTGGAACTGATGTTAGCAGCTTGTGAGTTAGCAGCTCGTGAGTTAGCAGCTGATGGTTCATCGTCGCTGTCACTCTCGGTGCTTTCACAGTCTTCTACGTCCAGTGAAAAATCCTCGTCGTCAAGATGGTTTCTTTGAACATCACTGCTGAAAGCAATCTGAAGAATTTCCTCCGCCGAACGACTTCGACCACTCCGCGTCACCACGTTAACAATTAGAGCTGGGCGCGGAGAACATATTCTCTCAGACCGGTCAACAAGCAAATCGCTTTCAGTGTGCTGCCACCTATCAACAAACGTAGAAAAACAAGCGACGCAGCGGTGGCTATGAAACACAACACACTGGCGTGGAAAGCGTTCGCTCCACTACGGTCCCACGAAAGGCGTCGAGCAGACGCGTCCTCGAATGGTTGAAACGTCGCTCGCACGATTCGTAACAACGCTTTGCTGACAAATGATTGAGGCCCTATTTTAATGTATCGCCAACTTGCGATCGCTCAGTTATACAAGAGCACATCGCGAGCCCGCGCGACCTCCCGCGTACAGTGTTATGGGACTCATGCACTACAGGAAACACTGACCAATGCTATATGCAAGTAAAACAGGGTGAACTTCAACTGAATATGTCAGACGATAACATTTAACTAACCTGCGTGGCTACAGAAAGCCTCGCGAAGCTGATAGTATGTGTACGCTCTGGGCTAGCATTGAAAGCGCGAGTTGCCTCGTATTTTCACGAAAACTTCGCGTCTCGCAAGAACGAATCAGATTTCTCGTGCTCGTGTCACGGAGGACCCGGTTTGTTCACGGATGCAGGGAACATGCAAAGTCGTAGTGTTCCTTTCTTGCCAACGCGTTAACACTGAGGCTAGCACAGCCGAACAAGAGAGCGACTGCGTAGTGCTGCCATTTTGTCGTCTACTCACCCTCCTCGAGAGGACGCTTCTGAATTCCGCTTGGTGGCGCCACAGTCTATGAGCATTGCGAATACTGATGCACAGAGTGTACCCAACGTTGCATGACTACCTCTGCCCAATTTGAGGCGTACCTGACGCCTTGGCCCACATGATCCTCGCGTGCCCATGCAGTATACAGACACAACGCCTTCGCCGAATGCCTGTAACGCCGCTCAAGAAAACGAGGACCTTCTCGAAACGTGGGAGGCCAAGCTCGCCTCAGAGGACCTGGACCAACAACGACGTCTTGTCGCCAGGGCCAAAGAGGCAGCGAAGGCCAGAGACCTGGAATGAGGAGACCTCCCACCTAGGGTAGACGCGGGACTAGCACCGCGACACCGTTTCGAGCAATGAACGTTTATTCCTCCTCCTCCTTCCCTACCCAAAAAAAATTTTAGGGTTACCAAAAAAAAAAAACACACGAGCACAGGGAAACTGTTAGAACTAGGGTTGCACATCGCATTCGGCGAAATAACAAAAACGCGCGACATGGCACAATACAAAACGACTCTCAGAGACGAAAACGGGTAGGTGCATCCTCGGAAAATTAGGCATAGGCTATCACATGGCAGCACGGAGAAAAAGCGGACACACCCACGACGGTGACAGAGAATTGTAGTTCCGCCGTTGTCCAAAAACATGTACTCGGAACATCACGCCGGTAGAAGAAAAAACTCACAGGGTGCCTTATGCCTCACAGGGTGCCTAAGACGTCTCGAAAGTGAAAGTATCTTCTTTTTCTTATCGGTCGACTCGTTGATCCTGCCGCGCCTCCCTCCGAAAGCTCTCTATCCAACGTCGTTTTCCACTGCCTCCAGGATCGGAGGCATTGCAAGCTTTCAGCACCTCACGTCGCTTTGCACTGCCTCCGTGATCGGCACACCTTTGACCAAGCGACGGTGTCATGTGATGACGTCATCATGTGACGTCACGTTATGTGATGTCACAATGATTTTGCATTGACGTCATAATGACGTCATTCGTTCTGGCATCTGTGACGTCAGGATGACGTCATATGATGGCGTAATCACGTGATCGTGATTGTTGGCATCAATCGTGTTGACGCCGCTGACCCTGACGGTCAACCTTCGCGTTTGATGAGGCATCTGAGGCTTTCGCCTTAATAAGAGGGCGGAGGGCGCAGGACTTACGGAGGAAATTCGGCAATTGCAAGGAAGCGGTATTCGTGGACGCGGCTCAATACGCGCGCAGGCGTGACTACGTAGTCATGGTGGTCGACCGTGACGGCAAGACGAGCATTACGGTAAAAACAGCACACGCCGAGACGGCCGAGGAGGTGGCCATCGCTCTCGCAGTGGCCACCACCGAGGTCGGAGTAGTAATCAGCGACTCGCAAGCGGCGACACGTAACTATGCGAACGGTCGGGTCTGCCGGGATGCGCTGCGATTCCTAACGAATGACGTGGACGAAATCCTAAACAAAAATGACTTGAGACTTGAAACGGCGGATGAAGGAAAAAGAACACGAGGACACTGCTAACAATTGACGTGTATTTCGAACCCTCCGCACAAATACAGGATGTTTCAGTTAACTTGCGCTAAGTACACTTTTTTAATCTCGCGCACTCTAAAGAAAAGCTGGGAAAAAGAATAAACAGGACAGCCGTCTTAGCATAGATGAAACAATCCGACATTGCTGAACAAACGTTACCACTTTTCTGTTAAACATTTTTCGCAAAAGTAACTATTTCGAATGTTAATTAAGCAATGTTTGTTAATCACCCAGCTTATCGATTTGGCAGTTAGCATGGAGGAAATATTTCGACGTTTCCGAAGAAGCGCTACGACGTCTGCATTGAAAATATTTGGCTAGGGTAACGATTTAAAATTTTATTAAGCAATCATTATTCATTGCCCAGCTTGGCAGAGTGGAAAAAAAATATTGTGACGTGCTGCGTACAGCTCGGGACAATACTGGGCCAATCCGACACGCATAGCGCATGTGTTTGATTTTTGTAAAACTAGGCGCAATTTAGCTGAAACACCCTAAATATAGGTGCAACGTTGCGTTGTTCAACATCAGCTGGTCAAAACCAAGAAAAGGTTAAAAACTTAGAAACAAAGATTTGAACGCTTGTCATGAAGGTATTGCATTTCTTTTCGATATAGTGCAAATGAAGTTGTGCTGATGCAATCCTTTCCCTTCTCTGCGGCGATAACAAGCGCGTCCGTGTCTTTTCTCTTTGTTATAACTTCGGCGCTGTCAGCTGCAGCCACTCAACATGCAAGATCACGAACTAACCCATGTGCAAGCCATTCTACGGCTACTGGATGTTTCAAACCATTTTATGCAGTCATTGCGCAGTTAGCCTTGATTAAGACAATGAATGTAACGAAAGAACTTCTCATTTGGTTTGCTGTTCAAATCTATGTTTCAGATAAAGGCGAAGGTACCTGACGTTGTTGAAGATTCTATTAAGTGCACGTAAGTGACAATTTCCATTTTTCACGTTGACTATAAAAATGTCGATGTTTCTGAAGCCTTACGATTTGTATATTTTCTTTATATTCTTTTATCACTTTGTTTTCAATTTCCGAAGTTGGTTTCTCTTGCACTACTCGATTACAAGAAGCTTATGAACTTTTCATTGAAAATAATTATTATTCTTCCTATGAGTAGCAGGAATTGCACAAACACAAATAATGAGCAGCTCTTTGTTCACTTCATTTCATTACACGGCCGATGATATCTGCGTCTGTAGCAAATCAAGTGCGCCCTTCTTCAAATTTTCTAAAATTGAATGAAAACATTCCGTTGAGATAACGTCGAGTCCAGATTCTTGAGAACTGACGGCAAGCCCTGTTAATTATTTTTATGTGCCTATAGCGTGTTCCTCGTGGTAGCATATAGCAGGTTGTGTTCGGTGCCTCCCTAGACGCACTGAAGAACTTCATACTATCTTTAGATATTAAGTTGTCAACCTAAAAAGCGCCAGAAATTAGGCAAAAGCACTATAAGGAGTAAAAAGAGTCTTGATTCTTTTTCGTGAGTTCTGGCTTGCCACGTGTATGACTCTTTAAAGCGACACGTGAACTCTTTTAGGACGTCATTGTACTCTAGTCGGAGAGTCGTGGGACATAACAAAAGAGTTAACGTGTCTCTTTAAAGACAGTCGTATACGGGGAAGTCAGGACCCATGAAAAAGAGTAACATATACTCTCTCTCTCTCTCTCTCTCTCTCTCTCTCTATATATATATATATATATATATATATATATATATATTTCATTTATAGTGAGGTAGGAACTACTGTCCTACCGGTGTCTCTTTACGCCACTGCTGCCTTCTTCTCTCCAATTCTTTCACAATGGCTCCATCTTCACCAGCTCGTGCGACACGAGTCTTCGGCATTTCTATTTTAGCGCGACAGCGTTAAAGAGCTCTTTTCGCAGAAGTTCTGATGTCGGCGTCGGCTTCGCTGGTTACGAGGGAAAAATCAGCGTTGTCCGTGAGCAAAAATTCGAAATAGATGCAAATGAAGAAATAATGAAAATATTCGGTTCGAGCAGGAATCGAACCCAGGACATCTGCGTGGCAAGCAGGCGTTCTACCACAGAGCCACGCCCGTGCCCGAAATGGTTGCGGGGACAAGAAACTATATGAATGTCAGGTAGTGCGAGAAGTGTCCTTAACGCATGCGATATTGCCTGGCAGAAACGTAGAATTCCACCCGGCGTCAACACATGTGAATGGCGCAACGTGTGGTTCGTTTAAAGGCCCACACATTTCAAAGCGCACAAGCATAATTAATGATCATTATCAACAACATCAGCAACGTGTGCAGCTAGCTGCGCGTGTTGCCTTAAGGAGCCGTAGTTAGTACTTCGCTAACTCACAAAAGAAAAAATTATGTCGTAGTGGGCACTTCGCAGCTGTACTCGCGGTAGGCATTCTTTGATAGTTTGAAAGACCCGATTCACAGGCGCACAAGCGTTCCTTTCCTTGCGGTTTTGGTGTCCACCGAGAAGAGAAGTGAGGCTAGCGATTGAGAAGGTGGTGCGAACAGGGTCCGATTACGCTATCGCGTTCTACACTCTAAGACAAAAGAAGAGTCATTTGACTCTTTCTGAGGAGTTCTGGCTTGCCGCGTATATGACTGTCTTTAAAGAGGCGCGTCGACTCTCTCTGGGGGCCCTAACGTGCGGATCACGTTAGGGGCCCGGCAGATCCACGTATGACAATAGAAAAAAAAAGGAAGCAAGCGAGAAAAAGAAAGAGAGAGAAAGACAGGGAAGAAATAGGAAAAAATAGAAAGAGCAAGAAAGCGAAAGAAGTATATAAAGAGAGAGGAAGAAATAAATAGAAATAAAGAGAGAAAAAAGACAGAAGACACGGAAAAAGAGAACAAGAAAGAGAGGAGCAACGAGAGAAAACCGAGGAGAAACAAAGAAGGCCGCCCAGCTCTGCACTTCCTTCAGGCTTGGCACCCCTAGCGCGAAGCTGCCTTAACTTTTTGTTCTACACCTCCCACACAAGAATACCAGCAGAAGAAACCGAATCATGCAGTACCCTTAACCTGCCACGAATTGCTGCGACACTATCGGCTTGAACGGAGGTTCTACCCTTCCTCCCATCCCAAACTTTCAAGAGACGAAGGCACGGACTACAGACGACTTCAAAGTAACACATTTACGCACGGCATTCTAATGCATCACCAAAACCAACGTCATACGATTACATGTGCCCACACTGTAATGTGTTAGACACCCTCGCACACCTTCTGCTGCAATGCAAAAGCAGCAACCCAGCCATACAAGCAGCAGAAACAGATGCAGACCCAAACCTCCTTAGTGAAGCGTGGGAGGCTGCGATCTCTAAGCCGGACCTGGTCGACCAGCGCCAACTCGTCGCGCGGGCCCGGCAGGTGGCCCAAGTCAGAAGGTTCCTGGAATAAGGGACCCTCCCACATTCACTTACTGGCCACCTAATAAACGTTTTCCTATCTCCTCTCAGAAACAGCCAAATCCAAAACATGCGAGTGCCTTAAACACTAGGCCACGCGCCCATGCGTGCCCAATGTGAACTGAACTGAAGCATATGAATGTGTTCTACCGACGATGCAAAAAGCAATACACTTGCTGTGGGAGCTTCATTTCATTATTTCGTGTTGACGGACTAAAAGCGATCTGCTGGACAACGCGCAAAGTCGATATCAGGAATTGCACATTTCAGGAAAATTTCGACTTCGAGAGAGAGAGAGAGGAAAAAAAGCTTTATTTTTAAAATCAGTCAATGACGTCAGGCGTTGCCCGTCGCCCCTAGCCGTCGGCCGGAATCCCTTGAGGCACGGCAGAAGCAAGGGCTTGACTGATGAGGTCCCGCTGAACGTTGGGGTCTGTGTTGCGGAGCAGGGCCTCCCAGGATTCTAGAGTTTGAGAACCATCGTTCTGACTCGGACATGTCCACACCATGTGAACCAAATTCGCTGCCACATCACAAAATTTGCACTGGGACCGGAAAACTTCTGGGTGCCACTTGCTGCAAAGTACGGGCTGCAACTTTCGCCACATAACCTCGTCTTTCTTACTGAGCAATATGTCCGCACCTGTGTATACTTGCCGATTCAGCCTTTAGTGTGTCACAATTTCATGATATGCGAGCAGAAAATTGAATTCCTAAACCACGTTTCCATGATCGCGTGAATGTCATTTCGTTAGGCCGTTCTACAGGCTGATGGACGCTGGAAAGAACTTGAAAGACGCCACGCCAATTCCGCCCGCCGAAAACAGTGTTTCGAAAACGGCTGCTGCCTAGAAAGAAAGAAAGAAAGAAAGAAAGAAAGAAAGAAAGAAAGAAAGAAAGAAAGAAAGAAAGAAAGAAAGAAAGAAAGAAAGAAAGAAAGAAAGAAAGAAAGAAAGAAAGAAAGAAAGAAAAGCAGTACGTCAGGCACTCCCACGCCAAGCTTCGCTTGCCCCCATTTCGCTGACCGGGGAAGGGCTCCTCAATTTTTTTGTGGGTGAGGAGGGGTTTCTGGAACACGACCAGTTACACAGATCAGTCAGTACATGTTTCGCTCGAAAGCACTTAAGTTATATTGCTCCTTATACTCTTATTAACAACTTACGAGGCGCCTCTTGACCCACGCTGTCAAAGAAAAATTCCTTGTATTTAAAGCTATTCTCACTGCACAACATTTGGTCATGTGCGCAAGAACAGGCAGCAGAGACCCCATTAGAACTGTGACACATGGTGAACAATAAGCTTATAAGAATTATTCAAATTTCACTTCGATAGCAATTATGGAGACCCCAGGCGCATTTGTTGCCGCGGTCGCCGGCGCCGTCATGTTCCGTACAAAGTTCAAATCGATAACATCGCACCGCGCGTCGTATGTTGTACGTGCGAGTGAAAGCGCGCAAGCTCTGCCGATGAACCCCGCTATATATGCATACCTTTCGCATTCTGCGATCCTGCTATTTCTCTTCCATTTTGTTTAAACAATTCATTAAAAATACCGCATGTCTAACTGCAAAAAACGTTTTGTTAAGAACAAGAAGCAGTGACGTTTGGTTTGTTCCGAGGTTTCGAAATAATTACAAATCACAAACATTGCAATACAATCTACCAACCATTCTCAATAAATACAGTCAGGTAAACAGCTTCTCATTAAAAGAACTGCGATCCTTTTTTGTAAATATGGGCTAAAGTTCTGACGTTGTGAAATGTGTTGTTTTTGTACGATTTCATTTTTCTTTCAGTGTGTGCATCCATATTGTACCGAGTAGGTTATATGATGGAAAACATATAGCAATTACAGCGTCTCTGTATAATTTTCTTTGTCTGACATCTGATGTACATTGTATGATGCAGGTCATACACAAGGTGCAATTTTGTATATATTTCTTCCCTGATATTTCGTCATTATTTTTTAAAAATTTTTTGGCGATATTGGTGTTATGGTTGTTGGGTTTTTCCTTCGTATTTCTTTCTTTTTTTATTTTTTTGTTTTTGCTCGCGTCTATGTAACTATCTTCTGTGCTATGTTTGGTATCGGGACGTTTTTTGTAGTAATATATATATATATATATATATATATATATATATATATATATATATATATATATATATATATATATATATATATATATATATATATATATATATATATGTGTGTGTGTGTGTGTGTGTGTGTGTGTGTGTGTGTGTGTGTGTGTGTGTGTGTGTGTGTGTGTGTGTGTGTGTGTGTGTTTTTCTTCACCGTATTTGGTATTGCAATGTTAGCTTATGGTCAATTTATCGTTGTTACATATCTCTGTCATTGTCCCAACTGCCTTGTATAGGGTTCACTGGCCTCGTCAAGCTGTCCATAAACAGCTTTTAGCCAGTGAACCTCTCCAGAACCTGTTTCTTTCTGGGAAATAAAATGATTTGATTTGATTTGATTAAGCAGAGATAAAACGAGCCGGCCGACACTGTCGCGCGGATCCAGAAGGAAATGCGTACTTTGACCGGGCGGGGTCGGCCGCGGTCGCACGCGCCGTGTCCCGTATCTTTAGAAGGCGATCTGTAGATGGCTCATAGCTTTGTACGTGTTGTGCTCCCATCGCAAAGATGCGTCGAAGCCATAGACTGCACGAAGGTCACTTCGCTAGCTGCAGCGGTTGCGTTTCCAAAATGAGTGAGCTGCTAGCCTTACTTTGTACAACATTCCCATTTGTAGCTATCGCGTTCATTGCTTCGCTTTTGCGGCGAGACTGACGCCTTGCTTTTTAAATGTAAAAAACCGCATGATGTGCTTCCTTTTCTATGTTGTAATATCAAAGCGAAATTCGCGCCTAACCAGCTAGATATTTTTGTCTACACACCTCCCTGCCTTTCATTCCTTTCCTTCCATTGTCCACACAATTTTTGTATAACCCTATTCGTTCTCGCTTCTTCCAGAGGTGACGACGTTGCATTTGAGGTGTTTGCAGAAAATGCTCAAAAGGTAGATACCTACGTTAAAGATGCGTTGAAGAACTGCGGCCCAAATTGCCCTCTCGGCAGTGTATCCTTCAGCGGCGTACAAAGTAAGTTACGACTGCTTCCTGTCCATGTGGTGCTGAAAGAAGTGTAACTAACAAAAACATAGCAAGTGTGACTGATCTATAGTCGGATACAATTTAAGTCCAGAGAGGCCCCGCCCAGACTACCGAAGCGTGGGCCTCAGCGGCTGAAGAACTAGTCCCGCTCATGCACTCCGCGATGTTCTCCGAAGACGGGGTCGGCGGCCGTCCGGCTCTTGACGTCAGTCTGGAGCCTGCGCCAATTGGTGCAGGCTTGTGTACATCCGTCTTTCGAGAAGGAAATGCCGCGGGCTTCTAAAGTTGTATCCGACTATAGTCATCATTTCACTGAGTGTCAGAATATATGTCCCATCAATATATATCTCAATAAAATTTCGCAGAGGGAAACTGCAGCTTTCTTCCGCCTTCGAGTTACTTACGTACTTGAAACCACATCTTTCTTTTCCTTTTTGCTCTCTCCTTTCGTCTTTTTTTTTTCGTTTTAAAGCTGCCTAATAACAATTCATATGAAATAAATCGGTGTATTCATGTGGGAACACGTGCTATTCACCGCGTGTTTACAGGGGGTTTTCAGGGCCCTAGATTGGGAAGAATTAGGGATAAGAGTTAATGGAGAGTATCTCAGTAACCTGCGATTCGCTGATGACATTGCATTGATGAGTAACGCGGGAGACGAAATACAGCTCATGATTACTGAACTGGATACGGAAAGTAGAAGAGTAGGTCTGAAAATTAATATGCACAAAACTAAAGTAATGTGGAACAATCTTGGCAGAGAACAGCACTTTGCGATAGGTGGCGAGACGCTGGAAGTTGTAAAGGAGTACGTCTACTTAGGACAGGTAGTAAACGCGGAGCCGAACCATGAGAGTGAAATAACTAGAAGAATAAGAATGGGATGGGGCTCATTCGGCAAGCATTATCAAATCATGAATGGTAGTCTACCACTATCTCTCAAGAGGAAGGTATATAACAGCTGCATCTTACCGGTACTTACCTACGGAGCAGAGACCTGGAGACTTACAAAGAGGGTTCAACTTAAATTGAGGACGACGCAGCGAGCGATGGAAAGGAAAATGATAGGTGTAACCTTAAGAGACAGGAAGAGAGCAGAGTGGGTCAGGGAACAAACGGGGGTTAAGGATATCATAGTTGAAATTAAGAAGAAGAAATGGATATGGGCCGGGCACGTAGCACGTCGGCAGGATAACCGGTGGTCATTAAGGGTAACTGACTGGATTCCAAGAGAGGGCAAACGCGTGAGGGGAAGACAGAAAATTAGGTGGGTAGATGAGATTAAGAAGTTTGTAGGCGGAACGTGGCAACAGAAAGCACAGGACCGGGTTGATTGGCGGAACATGGGAGAGGCCTTTGCCCTGCAGTGGGCGTAGACAGGCTGATGATGATGATGAAATAAATCGTCGTCACCATCAGCTGTATAAAATAACAGAGAGCTGAGCTAGTTGGTAAGTATTCATTCTAAAAATACAGGGCGTGCAAACACGGACACAAGAAAGAAGTCAGGACACCACAAACGCCGACGTTTGTGGTGTCCTGACTTCTTTCTTGTGTCCGTGTTTGCACGCCCTGCCTTTTAAAATGAATACAGCTGTATAATAACGAACGTCTTTACGTTGTGTTAATGCAAAAATGAAATAAGGTACACGAAAGTGCTCACTGCCGACAATGTCGAACATGCAAGCATCTGCTCCCAGCAATAGATACTGCCGGCATAGATACAAAAAAAAAATAGAATCAAGAAAGCGAAAGCCTTAAAGGCATATTTGGGTCAAATGTAGTGAGTATGGTGTTCACAATGTTTCATGAGATAATATAACAGCAGAGCTGAGATGAACTAAATTATGTGATTCGGGTGCGTAGGAGTGAAGTACTGTTGAAAACCCGATAAAGCAAAATAGGCAAACTGTCCAAGGAAATTGTTTGCGCATTACTGCAAATGTTTTCCTCAGCAGCTATTGTATTATTTTGGGCATAGGAAGTATTTTTTTTACCTGATCACTGGCTACTGAACTTGTTGCTTCCCATCCTGAACAAAGCTCGAGCCTTTTTTTATCCATGGTTGATAAAATTCAGCTTTATTTAATAAAATTAATCATTGCGCATTTTGCCCAGCTGCAAAATGTGGTAGGTAAGTGACAAGCCTGGAACAAAGGCTTTGAACCAATTAATTAGTACTGATTTTGAATATAGCGATTTGCCATCTAGAGAGAGAGAAGTAAAGGAAAGGCAGGGAGGTTCGCCAGGCTGTACCCGGTTTGTTACCCTACACGGGGGAAGGGAGAAAAAGAATATAGGAAGAGAGGAGGAAATAGAGAACAAGTAATAGGCGCACACACGTATCAGCGTTCACCGCGCACACTTAGTCACAACCGAGAAATGTTTGAGACCCGTTCCTCTGCGGTTGTCAAAAAGTAGACTAGAATCCGAGATGTTAAAAAACATGGTTGATCACTCCGTCATAGGAATCGGTATAACACGAAAGTAAAGCGTGCCCTTACAGAAGTAACTGAATGTTTACTGTACATTGATATAAGTGAGTTTGCACAATCTATATCGATGTCTGGCAGCTATAGCACCGTTTAACGTGGATGTATCCACTTTGATGATCGGTGGTACATCTCCATCCTGACGACTAACGTCCATGCTAAATGATTAAACAAACCCTTGCGGTAGCTGTATTAGTTAACGGTGAAAGCGGAATCAGAGAACGAGGCGTGATAGCCAGAAGAGCGTCACATATTGGACGCAGAACTTGGACGCCATCCCGGGGCATGTTAAAATATGATTGAGCACCAAGGTCGGACTAGAGGGAAACGCAAAGCACGTCGTGCCGCCCCAGTAGCCCGGCCGCGATATTTCTCGGGGCGAGCGCGTGAGCGGGGAACGCGGTGTTACAGCCAGGTGAGGCAGGCGCGCGTCACAGAGCTATTTTTGGTTTGGATTAGCGTGATTCTATGAGCGAGGCCGACGCTTTTACGACGCTTGGGCTAAGGTCGCCACCTCGCGGTGTGTTAAGGCATTGACAAAATTGAACTTCTATTGAAAACGCGCCGAATGGGATGGACATGTCACGTGTTGCAGGTGCTAATCGCGGAGGCCAGAGTAATGACGAATTTACCGCTCCCAGAGGGCAACACCACCACGCCGACCGGGAAAGTGGTAGATATAAAAGGCGCGTTTGTAAAGGCTCTGTAGTCTGTGACAGTGGCGGAGTGGACAGCGTGCCCGGCATCTGTTGTTGCGGACCGAGCAGTCGTGGGTTCGATGCCCGTTGACGGAACTTTTTTCTTTGACATCTGATCGTGCAAATTTTTTCGACGTCACTTCCGTGACGGAAATTCGTCACTGAAATCTTGGTGGACCCCGGCATAAAACACTTTCGTGTTAAAAAGGCTTGCAAGGACTGGCTCCAAGGAATCCAAAACTTGCAGTGCACATTGAGCTTATGGAGTTGTCATCCCGTTGAGGAGAGTGCGCATCGTGGTCATGAGAGACCTCAACACAGCGAGGACTAGTCGGTTTTCGTCGTGGAAACACAGCCACCAAGCTCCTGCAAACTCCACTCACATGACCCGTATTTTTACATTTACGGCACTGGAGTGGTCTTGGTGTAAATGGACGAACCACGTGACGAAAGTGTCCCACCTTCACGTGGTATGGCAATATGTCACCTTTGAAGACAATCTTTATGCAACGCGAGTTGCCCAGACGTGAGGCTTGGACGATGTTGCTATGGTCATTAACCTCCTTGATGGACATTGGAAGGTCGCCACAAAGCATGGAGATGTCGACATCGTATATTACACCTAGCTCCATGTTTTGGTTAAGTGGAATGTGAGCTCGTACCTTGATACCGTCGAAGTCTGTGACCCTGGTCGGAGCAAGCAGAGATGCCTGGTGTATAACGTCGAAAAGTCCGCGAGCGCAGCCCAAGGGCAGCCCGTACATGTGAGGCACCGCGTGTGATTGTGTGAGCAGGCTGAGCTGGAAAGTTGCGAGGAGATGATCAGTGTCCTCTGTCGCATAATCCATGAAATAACGAAAGCAGTCATCGTAGAGCTCCTGTAGGAGCATTTACAATGACACAAAACCACCGCCGATTCCAACGCCATCTGGCAAGTAAGAACGCTACAAATTGCTGACTCCATTGTTAGGTGCATGGGCGCGGCTTGCAGCTTCTTCAAAATATAGCTGGGGTCGTGATTAGGGCAGCTAGATGTTTTAACGAGATAGTTAAGTTAGAGCCCCTGCATGCTCGAAGAAAAACCCTTCTGTGTCAAAATTAGAAAGAAATCACCCCTCTTTCACTCATTTTCAGGAGAACCTTCGTTAAATCGGGTTTGGAGCCAAGCTAGTTGCATTAATTCCAGTTGATGACAACATTTAAGGTGGGGTGAGACTTTGAAAGTGAGTTTCAAAGTTTGGCTTTACAGCAGCGGTAAGCTATGGCTATAAAATTTGCAGGGTATTTTAAAAGTATGCGCAGCTAGGTTGCATTATAGCTCAAAATTGGTTTCAAATTGCGTTTAGTATTTTTTTTTCGTCATATATGTACCTTTCTGACAAAATCTGCTATCTGCGGAGTATTGAAATTTTGCAAAAAAGTAGCTACAAACGGTTTACCGAAGTGGAAATAAAATTGTGAGCGCACAACGAAAACTCGATTTTTTTACGTTTGTCGATGTATGAAAATTGCCACTTATGAATGTTTTTTAACTAAAAAATACAAGGGCAACTAGGCTACTGATTCTAATGCCAGTTATGTAAATGCCACTAATTATTATATGTGGAAAATTTTGTTTGCTGTCGCCCGCTAGTTCTCGACAAAAAGGTACACAAATTCCAAAAATTTTGTTTTGAGAAAAACGCAGAAATAACGTAGGGGTACGCGCATTTCCTGTCAAAGTGTCAAAGAAAAGGGACCAATTGTTTTTGAAACCGCGAGTGCCCAAGTGTGATATATTTTCTGAAAGAGAAAGAAATTCTCTATCAGGTGGTTGCAAAACCCAAATTGAATTTTTTGACCAAAGGAAGTCTCACCCCACCTTAACCCTATGGGCACCATCCAAGAACGTCGTAAAATCGGGTGTCGTTAGGCTGAGTTCTAACTGTATTTGTGTAACTGTTTTCAACACGCATTTCAGTTGTTTTGCTCAGATGTTCTTGCCGCAGATTATGTTTCTCATTGAACTGTAAACCAAACTGACGTGCTATTACTCCTCCATGGACTTAACTGTTAAAGCTTAGTCAAGCTACAGATCTACCGCCCTTATTCTCTTGCACCTTTCTTTTGTAATGTATTGTGTTGCTTATGTAAAATAAATTTTGTGTTCGATTGTTGAATTCATTGGTGAGTTGTCTTTACTTGCACGTGTATACAATACAGTGAGAAAGTAAAAGGATTCAGCCAAGTTTTGTTCGTTCTACAAACCTTATCTTACCTGACTTAAAGACACAAATAAACGGAGGCGTAGTGCTACATTTTAGAGATTCGTGTGGAAGATTCAAGACATGTACTCCACTTATCTATTGATTTCAATTTGAGCGATTCTGAAGCAATTCATTTACATTATTTCAGCCGAGCGTGCAAAGCAATGCAAAGATCTCAAGGCCATTGCCGATGACTTCGGCATGAAATGCGCAGAGAACGAAACAACCGATGCCACATTTTCCTGTGACACTACGAAAGCGGAGCCTATCGGAGAGACAAAATTACGTGGAATACCATTCCAAGTTTGCAAGCGTAAGTATAGTTTGGGTAAATAGATTGCAAACTTGCAAGTCTCAATTCAAACGAAATGCCGTCATTAATGGAACCAGGTCCTTCACGCATCCATTGCAGATACAGGTGTCTTTCTGATTATGGTAATCACCATCATTATTACTTTTACTGCTACTGTTGTAAGGGTGTGCGATCATAAAGATTTCTGCCAAATCAAATACAAATTGAATCGTGCTATACGCGAATCAAAGTGTATACCCAATATTTTCACAACTGTTGCCACGCAATTGAAGGCCATTTTGGCAGACGACGTTCCCGTCCTGGTATTCATAATATCAGCTCGTCTATGTTGCAAAGATTGACGTATGGGCAGCCCACTTCGCGTGTCTTCCTCGTCGTGCGTTTATTCGGGAGGAATGCAGCATTAAGCGGCCAACAGCTCGCGCCACTAGCCTAGCCGCGAATTTGAACGTGCACTGCAATTTACACAAAGCGACGTGAGATGCGCGGCTCTGTGATGGCTGATTATAACAGTGACGACGATGACGCTACTCTGCCATTAAACTCCACGTTATACAGAGTTCCTTTTAAAAAATAGGCATGTGCGGAACACGTAGCACAGTTACGGTGTAAGATGGAGGAACGGTCTTAGAGCCCATGACAAACATGAGGGCGCATGGCACCCGCACAGTCGTCATTATGCGATGTTGTGAAGTGCCCGCTACGCGTCTGTAATGCAACGTGTGCGCCTACGTAGCTGCAGACATTGTTGAGGCTGTGGCTAATGATGATGAATCATGGCTGAACCCTTTGGGTGGGCAGCTTTAAGCCACCAACTCGTTATGCGACTGGCATGGAGTGAAGCCTCGTGCGATTATGCGCTATACTGCCACGAAATATTACATCTGTTAACGTGACCTCTCGTCCAATGTACATGACGCTGGTGTAGCATCTTTCTGCGAGGTAGTTTTAAGCACTGGCCTGTCTCTGTTGTAGAATGCTTGACTGCAACGCAGAACGCATGGTGTTCGATTCCGGATCGCACCCTTCTTTTTTTCTCTCTCTCTCTTTTCGTCTTCGTGAGCGGTAGATGCGACGGACAGCTGCGGCGTACTACATCGCCACCAAAATCTGATGCGAGTTCAACAGCTTACGCTACAAAAATCCAAATGTGACGTTATAATTTAAAGAAAAAGCGCTTTCTATGTATGCAAGGAATCCGCGAAAATTGACAAATAAGCATTGTACAGCAGCCAAATCCTGGTTCTCTCAGTGGTTAAGCCAGCTCTACATTTACGTTCCGAGGTTTTATAGCTATATGCAATGCGCGGGAATAAAATTTATCGTAATATCATCTAGCTGATATTTATCGCACAATGTTGATCCTTTGAAATATTAGAGTCGAAAAATATTCCGTTATGTAAATATTACAAATATTATTCCACTTACAAGTATTATGTGTTTGACGAAATTAAACTCGACTTGTTATTCCGGTTTCGAATATACGCGCACCCCTAGTTGCTATCATTAGCTGCCACTACGTCAGCACAGGGTAGCCAGCTGGTCTGAGAACTGGCTAGCCACCCTGTCCTTCCGTCTTCCACTTCCTCCTCCTCCTCCTGCAACGTCTGTGCGAAAGGTGCCAAAATACATATTCCTCCCTGTTGTGATCTACCTTTTTGAGAAGGCCAGCCCGGGAAAGCCGACTTGAATTTTTTCGTCACGCGTGTTCACTTTTGTTGACTGCCCAGAACCGCTTAATGGCATTAAACTTAAGAATACACAAGAGTTCGTTAGATATATGTAGGCTTTTTCGCACCACATGAGAAAGGTCCACTAGAAAATCAATAAAAATCAATAAAGATGCACAATGGTACCCAATCTGAGCATTTTTATATTAACATTGATTGATTGATTGATTGATTGATTGATTGATTGATTGATTGATTGATTGATTGATTGATTGATTGATTGATTGATTGATTGATTGATTGATTGATTGATTGATTGATTGATTGATTGAAACTTTTTACAGCTCTAACAGACAGATACCCACAGCACACAGAAATAAAAAAGGCAAAAAGTTTCTTTTGTTTTTTTTATGTCTACAAAGCGAGCTGCAAAAGAGTGCTCGAAGAGTTATGCCACGAAGAGACCTAGTTGTGCAGCGAAATACATCTATTTTGAAAACTAATTTAACTTTACGCACAGGGCTCAAAGCATGCAGTGCGAATAAGTAGCGCAACGAAGTCTCTGACATCTCCATGTAATTCTACACCTAACAAAGTGCAACGATACAGAAACAACCAGATGGGTGTTAACGACTTCATGGGCATAAACTATCAGAAGCAAGAAGTCGTGGCTCACACCTGCGACAAAAGACAACCATCTTCCCGATGACCAATTCTAAACTTTTTAAAAAGTCATACAAATCAAATATGTCCATTTGTGTTTGACTATTCGTTTCTTGGCCAATCACGTAGGAGTTCAAGATCAAAAAGTATTGTCGAAGGCTCGAATATGCAGACAGAATAGCATTTATCGAAAGTAAACGTAAAATCATCGCGCGTTCATCAAGGTATTTTACACTGTTACAGCACTACCCTGCAACAAGACCTGCACAAGTTCAGATCGAAAACACTGTGTCGGCGAATCATGCGTGTGCAAACCGCAGTACAAGCATGACTCGGCCACGAACGAGTGCATAAGTAAGTACTGCTTTATTATAAAATATAGTACTGTATTCCCCATTATTATCTTAGACTCTACAATATACAGACGACGACTGTTGTTCACCGCAGATACACGGCATCATTCACCACCTTCTTGTCATGCATTTTACCTTTACCTGTTATGTACTATTACGTCGTGCATTATTTGTACGCTTCGTTGGTTTCACTGACACTTATGTCTGGCGACGATCACCCAACACAGTACAACCCCACTGATACATATTTTAGGGGAGCGCGGAAATGGGGCCACATGACCAAAAGAACGATGCCCGACAAGGTTTGTGGTCACACTAATTAGACAAATATGGCAAGTCAGTTCTACGGAATCCCGCAAGGAGTACCTATCCCGCAAGGCGCAAGGTGTGAACATCTAGTAACAAGATCGTTCACCTTGCAGAATTCCGCAGGAGTGATCGGTTCATGCGCGACGAGGGTCGATCGATTCCCCCTCGCGTTTCGACTTGCTGGCCTCTTGGATACCTCAGATGAAATAGCGACCACCCCGGAAAGGTGCTGGGCCCGGGTTCGAATCCCCGACCACGACTAATTTTGCGTCAACTAGGAAGATTTGTTTCTGGGAAATCCATGCGGATTTCTTTTGTTGAATTGTGCTATTACAAACGCCTGCGGACGGCAATGTTCACCTTTCGTAATTCTAGAGAAAGCTGTAATCATATGAAATATAATTTTGCGGTTGAATAGGATGCCTACAAAATAATGAAAACACACATAGTAAAGCTCAATTTTACTGACTGGTGGTTAGAATGAATATGCCTCAGTATTGCTTATTAAATTCATGGCATTTCTTCCAATCCAAATCCAATACCACCGCTGCGGTAACGTAGTGGATATGCCGTTGAACTCCTGAGCTTCAGATCATCCAAGGTGATAGGTGCAGAATTTCGAATGAAAATTTCGAAAAAGAAAGCTATGAAATATAGTTAGCTATGGCTGCACGTCAAATAAGCGCGCTTTGCCGAAACAAATCAGAAGTCTCACACTGTGTTGCGTCTCACAAATTCATGATCATATTCACCTATAACCAAAGAGTTTGAGTTCATTTTTATTCTCACTGGAGCAGGATCCGCATAGCATTGATAAATTACCATGAAAGAGTGTCGCACTGATATGCGCTCTAACTTATTTATTATAAAACAACGTTTTTTTTTTTATTGTTACGATAACCTAGCTGCAATCCCATCCTGTAGTGGGCAACATTCCGAGTAAAAAAATATACCGCATTTATTGTATGTCAATCTAACAAGAACATCGTAAGGGTTAAGAGCGTAAGCAGCGCTATCACTGCCATGGAGCGTCAAACAGGTCGCGATATACAGGCGAAGACAACCACGACACAGGAATTAAAAAAAAAAAGCACGTTGCGTAAAAGCTGAAATCTGCACAATTGAGCCTTGTCATTCTGGATCACAGCAGCAACTAAATAGCTACGCTATATGTTCAGCAACATTTCCCGTGAACTCATCTCTTTCGCTAGTCAGTGAACCTAAAATTAACTTTTAGATCCTATCAGTTTAGTTTTGGCTTCCTACAGTTCGCAAGCTTAACATATTTTCTTACTGTATGTGTCTTGCCCCTGATACTCAGACCTGCTAAGTTGCTGATAATTGCCATGTCAGCAACAATCACCTTCATAGCGTGCAGTTTTACGTTTTGGTTTTCTGAAATAGAATTACTATAATTAAATTTCGTGCAGGCATCTGTGACTCCAAGCCAAGTCCATGCTACGGCGAAGCAGTGTGCGAACCTGGTATAGATTACCAAAGCTTCTACTGCAGGTAAGTAAAATATTGCTTCTCTGGCTCGTTCAAAATTTGAAGGTAATCGTTTATTCAACCAATTTGCGACAGCATGTGAGATATATCGGGTGTCGAGTAACTCTAGGATTCCAGAGTCGCTGGCCACCACTTCGACGGAAACGCTTGCTATGTCTGTCACTATTACAACTAATCACCCACGCTAAACATCTCCGCTTCCTTAGCTAGCTATCGCTTTAGTTTTTTTTTACGCCTGATACGTTTCCTTGAACGTGGAAACAACAAGCGATGTAAATACTGCGAAAGGAAATCTGTAAATATGTCAAGTACAAATCCACTTCAAAAGAATTTGCCTTTGGGCTATTTGATACAAAGTATTTAGAATAAAAATATCATGAGAAATGAAACACTGTAAACGAACGCACACCTAGATCACTTGAAAATGAAGTTTACTTTAGCACCGTAAAATGTATTCATGGCAATGGTGTTAGTGCAGGGATGTGCGTAAAACAAAACGTTATCTGGAAACTCATAGCTGTGTCTCTTTCTCATTTTTTTTTCATTATTATGTGTATTCTTGACAAACACAACACTAGCTTATGGCTTCCATAGTTTACCCGCCGTAAGCGGTGCCTATGCACTGTTTCAAGATTTCACAAAAACTCGCAAGCTTCGTTCGCGACGTAATTTTTATGAACTTGCGAATAAGCAGAAACTTGGAACTAGCACAAACTTCCGTGCGCTTACCGCACAAAGCCTATTTTTAGGTTTCCTCAATTATATAGGGGCTTCATCTAATAGAAAACGCACGATAACAAAAACTCTAAAATTGTCTGGCTCCTACTACTTTATTATCATGCCACGTATCGAGGTGCCTCCTCTTGATTTATTGCTGTGGGTTACCTAGGTTTCATCAGCTGAACTCAAGAGAAGCTAGCACCATTAGGAGCAACCTTGTGGCCTCCCCACACTGCAAGTCGGAACACTCAGAAAGTTGAAGCTGTCATTAAGGCCAATCGTTCATCACTAGAAACACGTCATATACGACAAATATTTCATAGCGTAAATCTCTCTGCTAAACATGGTCTCAGTTCTAATTTTGCCCAGTGCACCTGTTCATAAATTACATTCAGTATTCTTCGCGCCTGTATTGCTTTCCATTTTTCATAATGTCAGTCTATACACTTAATACTTGCAGATGCCCTCCCAAGCGTACAGGTCCACTGTGCCAACGTGACAACAAGTCCTTCCTGTGTAAGTCTCCAATTCCTCTAAGGAAATATTTCCCTTTGAGATGAACTTTGAACTTCCTTCACGAGGCCTTATATTTAATCTAGAAAGTAATTTCAGATTCGTATTGCGAATTCATTCTTCAAAGTTTATGTCCCAGTTATGTAACTCTTCCTGAAGAAGGAAAAAAAAGTACATGGCTGTTATATAGTTAAAACTAGCCTAATGCCGCCAACTTTTACCAGCAACCATTCATCCTTGTCTTTATCTTGTGCTGTGTGCTTGAAAGGCGTGGCACATGGCTTAGATTGCAACTCTTAATCATTTAACACCTTTAGCACCACACTTTTGTGAGTCAGCCGAGATTTTCGCCTTCATTACTCCGAATGGGCAGAGCAGCGTCTATGGCCTGCAACGTAGGTATCCAGATGAGGCATGCACGCTTGCATGATTATACAGCAACTGCCCGATTTCACCTTAACAATAAAAAAAAGTTGTCCATCTGCTTTACTTTTTAAAAATATCCTTGAAGCAGGGGCGTAGCCAGAAATTTTTTTCGGGGTTGGGGCACCTCCTTGATCTCGTGTTTGGGGTGGGGTGGGGGAAGTCTCGTGTTTTTGTTCCTGGCTTGTGTCAACGTATCTTTTGCGCTACCTGCTCTATGATGCACCTCCTTGATCTGAAGTGGGGGTCGGGCAGGCAGATGTGATTGAGTGTCATTTTGAGCTCTGTATGTCACAGCAAAATAAAATTTCGGGGGGGGGGGGAGGCACAGGCCCGGTGTGCCCCCCACCCCTGAGTAGCACTGACAATTGGGTGAGTTGGTACAGATGCATGGCTTCAGAACGGCGCAACAAGGAAGACGAAAAGACGTGTGATCTTTCGTCGTCTTCCTTGTTGCGCCGTTCTGAAGCCATGCCCCCCCCCCCCCCCCCGGCTAAGCCACTGGCTTGGAGTAAACACTGAATGATTTGAAAAAAAGAGACGTTCAGAGCTAGAGCCACGTACGCTAGCTATACAGTTACTCAATCTTGCACTATAGACCCTCCACAGAAACAGCGAAATGTAGCTCGATACACGTTTCACGTATAGCATGGTGGGGGCTGTACATGTGACAGGCACCAACAGCAGCAACTAAAACTATCCATAACCATGCACATT
Organism: Rhipicephalus sanguineus; assembly: GCF_013339695.2. Classification (NCBI taxonomy): domain Eukaryota; kingdom Metazoa; phylum Arthropoda; class Arachnida; order Ixodida; family Ixodidae; genus Rhipicephalus; species Rhipicephalus sanguineus. Next base: position 43,590,675 of record NC_051180.1, on the reverse strand, counting down.
AGTGGTTTTGTTGTCCACAAGGTCACTTTTTAATTCTACGCTGTTTGAAATGTCTGACATTCTCTTTCAGCCGCCCAGCTGAACATCGTCATTGTTGGTGTCGTTCTTTCATCCTTGTTACTGATGTGCTTCGTCGTCTCTGCAAGCATCATATCCAGGTAAAAAGAAAAGATTCACGCTGTATGAAAAACCTGTATTTTCACAATGCTCACAGGCCCGCAAAAATAACACCTCATTAGCAACAACACTGATGCTGTTTGCAAGTGAAATAAAGGCATGAAACAACTAGCAAGAAGAAAGAAAAGTGTGAAAAGTAATTATTGCATTTTAATAAATCTTCATGTTTTGCAGAGCACTGCCAGACAGCAGGGACTACCAAAACTATCGTGTTTACCAATGAATAAGCGGTGATCAAATTGTTTTTCCCACTTGAATTCAGCAAAAATGCTGCTTAATTCAAACATTTAGGATAATCTCTCCAAAATTACTGCTGTTTTGAACTGCAGTTGAATTCAGTTTAACAAAGTGATGACCACCGTCGAATTATTTCGTTCAATGGGGAACTTCGTAAAATCAGGTTTCGTTAGATCCAGTTTTAACTGTATATACATGCTGCAGAGACCTTGCAATGAGATACTGTGCCAGACCTCGTCATTCGCGGTATAGTCAGAAAGGTTTCGTTAATCATACTATGCCGAGCCTGGTGCGTCCGAACTCCATTTACAAATAAATTTGCTTTTACAAAAAATGTCTCAGCGCTCTCCGTAAAAGATCGATTTTCTTCAGGTAAAGAGCATGTATGAAGACTCTGTATAGATGAGTCATAAAAAGTTAACTCTCTTTGTAGCATAAATCGGACCATAAGCTCTTAGACGAGTCCTTTGTACATAACATTAGCCGAGAAAATGTGTAAGATTTATAGATTTAACATATATATTTGTGTAAATAAATGTTTATTTATAGTTCCTGTAATAAGTAATCATCATGGTTCATATAAAGCATATAAGTGTGTTTAAAGAACACAATATTACTACACCGCAGTCGATGGGCAGGAAGGAAATATTTGACGACAAAGAGAACCTTACAATAGGCGAGTGACTTTCTTTCATTGTTTTTTTCTCTCGAGGTAAGCAGGGGGGTTTTAGGGGGCGCAGCGTCTTCATTGTACGATTCTGGCAGTAATGTGCAAAAGTGTCTCATCTCTTCTTTTTTTAAATATTTTTCAAAAAATTTTGGCGCGCGTACGCACATAACTGACGGGACAGCGATTCTTTCTCCGCTACATGCAAGCATTTACTCGTTCGAAACCTTGAATGTATTGCTTTTTTGCTCTGTTTTTCACCTACTGTAAGAGAGGAATCAAGTTTGTAGTCACTAAAAAGTGGTAACCACCTCATTCACTCATAGCAATTACAAGAAAGCACAGAGGGAGGTCAGCTACAACTTCGATTGCTTACCAATAAAATTAATGCGCCACATGTCATTCGGACAGCAAGGTAATTTTGATCTGTCTCATATTAAACATTATACGTATGCCTCAGAACACTTTCAGCTAATGACTAATTGCGCTGAAGTGCTGTGTTATTTTGGCGTATTAATAGAGTAATTCTTCTTAGGTGATTTCAGACACATTCTAACGCGCTGTGTTGTTGTGCTCTTCACGTCATTGTACAGTGTTTACTACTGTGCGCGACTATCGGCATAAGCTTCTTTGAGTACTCATCATTATCACGATTTGCATGCACACTTATGACAACTATGCCGTTTTTCCTCTCTCAGGCTCAAGAAGAAACTTGAAGGCCCCAGCTTCAAGAAGGATGTAAGTGCAGGTCTTATTTATGTTTGCAAGAATAATAGCCTTCTAGAGTTCATTTCTATGCTGTCCATTACTTCGAGCTGTTCCATCTACTGTTATTAAGCGCCTTTCTTGCCACTATTCATGCTAATCTGATCGTGACGCTCCAACACTCAGTCTATATTCCTTTGACAATAAATCGATTTCAGCATATCAGAGATAGTACTCTCAGTTGGTTATATTTGTTAGTTATATTGTTCTAATTCGTCACTAAATCATATCCAGTACGCCCTAGAACAATACACTTCTTCCCTCCTTATCTCTAATGTATGCGGACGTGTGTGCAATTACTGAACCTTCCATAATTAAACTGATAGCAAATTACTGCGCACTTAGACATTAATGAAATGAACTGTAGTGATAACCAATTATAGCCCAATCCAGGCCCGAAGCCAGGAATTCTTTTCCGGGGGGGGGGGGGGGGGGGGGGAGTCTTGCTGAAGGCCTTCACTATTTTAGAAAAATACCTCTTTTCATTATTTATGTTCGATAAACACCTCATCAGAATTTCGGAAGGGGAAGGAGGGTCCCTACTCCCCCCTCCCCCATTCCCTGTCTACGGGCCTGGTCTAATCTAAATCTAAATGTACGTACAGTAAATAAGATATTATGCAGTTAATAAACATAGAGTAAACAATTTATTGCCGGCGCTATATGTGTCTGCTGCCATACTGTAGCAACCCAATTAGGCTTACAGTGCTGAAACAAATACATATTAGTCTCTGGTAGTAGAGGTATCATATACCTGGCAAGAAAACTCCTGGCATGGGATTAACAGAACTGAAAAACGTACCTTTCTGTACTGTAGCGCGACAACTCAGCTGAGGAGATAGAGTCGCACCTGGATATACACATGTGCGATTGATGGCCGTTGCGCAATACGAATGATAGCCTTTGCGCAAGAACGCCGGTTCATGGGTAAATTCATGACGAAGATTGCTGTTCAGCAATATCCAGTCAATCAAGAAGGATGGCTCGCTTTTCATCAGCATATGAACGAATTTATTTTGTTCATTATTTGGCTAGTGGAACCGTGTCTTCGTATATTCGGTGCCGGGTGCAGTACTTTATTAGAACACTTGGTTCCTTCTGCAAGCTCTACACTGCCCACGCACCTTGTAACACGCTTTTCCCTCGTTTCTATTAATACTGTCACGGTTGCCAGGCGCCAGATAATGCAACTGAGCAGCCATCATTTAAACTCGTCATTTTTTCTGACATCTCGTTGTGAACATAATCATATTTGACGTGTAAGGCGCGACGACGACAACGGACAAAAGGAGGAGTACACACACACGGAGCGCCCGTGTAAACATAATCACATGTGCACACATTAGTTCAACTATGTCTCCTTCCTTCTCAAGGCTCCACGCAAGTTTTCTGCTTGATTCAGACACGAGAAAAGACAATGAATTTTTATAGGATTTCGAAGCTTGTTTTTCTCGAACATTCGTACTTGATTCCACAAGGAAATTTCTCTCTTGAAGAATAATTACTTACAAGACGCGACCTTGAAAACCGTACTTATAATGGCATCTCTTACTGCGCAGCCTGAACGACCTACCCAACGGGAGCTTCGTGGCTACGACGGCCCATTCAGAGCTTCGGACCCAGCCTCACTACAGAGGGACTACACGTCACTATGAGAGCACTCACTCAATAACTATCATCTCTTTCGTCCACAAACGTTTTTTTTTTTTACATCTCTCATCGCGACGATGGAATATGGGCTAGTCATTTCACCACCTGAAGAGTGCTGCCTGGACTTCACTGTTTTCGTACCACCAAATGTCAGTGTGAGCTGCTTGGCTAAGCCACGTGACACGGGCTTTGAAATTCCTCACGAACTATCGAAATGAACGACACCGCGGTGAAGCCATGCGCAGCATACGTATGGAATGAATGTAAAAGCTAGTACCATTCAGTGGCGGGGAACTTTTCTTTTTTGTTTTGTATTTCTGACAAAAAGCACCGACTGTAACATTAGTTATTGCTTTTGTACAGTGTTTGTCTGTGATTGTCAAAACTGGGACCCATTAATGATGGCCAACTTTTTGTGCTTAATTTCTTTCTGACAAAAATCACTGTAACGTTGGACCATGTTTGTAATGCAGAGGCTGTGTATATTGGCTACGGGAAAAAAATAAAGGCGATCCAATAATATCCTTCTGTGCTTCGATTTCATTAGTACGTCTAGAGTATGGTGCGTGGGTGACTTTATACCACTAGTGCCCTCTCATCCATAATATCACATATATCTCTAGCCAGTTAAGCTTTTTCATGCAACGCCACTTCAGACCTGTAAAACTAGTAGCACTTTTTAATATTCATAGGGGCAACTGTTCAAGGAATAGCTTCAAACTGCCGACTATTCAATGAAATGCCACTCTGAAATATAAACAGTAGCGACACCAGTAAAAGCATTCAATAACAGATGATTCGGCCTTGCTCACAACAGCTATTTTGTGGGGCAGCTAAAACGCATTTCAATGCGATAGCGGCGCCGTCATGCACCGTATATGTATAAGTATATATATATATATATATATAAAAGCCCCAAAGAAAATAATTCAGAAAAATGCTTCCGAAGCGCGGAATCGAACCAGGGACCTCTTGTTCCGCAGCGAGTGGCGCTAACCACTACGCCACGAAACGCAGATACTCCACGTAGCTAACGGTGAGCATTATATACACACCCTTTACCGCTGGACAGACTCACAGATGGCAGGCTCTTATAAGCGTTTCTTCATTACCAGCGAGATGGCGCTAGGATCGCGACGGGCGCATTTAAAAGTCGTCGACGAGATCGCTCGCTTCTTCTTCTATATGCGCAGGGAGAGGCTTGCCCTTCCGCTGTCTGCTCGCGCGGTTTTCTCGTGGTGAGGGGAAGAGGGATGTTTCAAGCTTTCACCGTGATGTTCACGCTCATGTTACGGAGCGTACCAAAGTCACTCGAGCTCAAGGGACGCCGCTAAACGAACAAGCAGAAGATGAGCGCGAACTATCAAGTGTCACAGCTCAACACTTGAAGCACGCTAGTTTCCTTCGCTGTTTCGGCCGCCTTTGCAACAGGAGCGCTGTTCAAACTGAGAGTATCCATTGGCGAGGCTCACTTCGTATAGCATTAGTTTCTTGCTATCGCTTTCATTGCTTCGCCCTTGCGGCGAAACTGTGACTTTTTTTTTATGTTCGCTTTGTTTTGCTTCATTTACTGCAATAGTTCTTGACCAGACATATATGTTCTACTTTTGATTTCAAATGCCAGCGTCTGACATGCCAATCTTTGGTCAAGTGTGCCGTGTGGGAGCGCTGTTCCGTCAAATATGTGATACCAGTGAACATATGATATTATAGTCGGATACGACTATAGAAGTCTGCGGCATTTCCTCCTCAAAGGCGCATGCAGCCTGCACTAAAGGGCGTGATACCCTGCACAAAAGGGCGTGCACTCGAGACTAACGCCATGAGCCGGACGGCCGGTGTCCGCCTTCGGAGTACACTGACAAGTGGATGAGCGGGACTATTTCTTTAGTCGCGGACGCGATCGGTGGTCGTGCTTCGGTTGTCTGGGCGGTGCCCATCTGGACTTCTTAGGTTGTATCTAGGCCTAGTGCGATGCAGTTTTGACTGAACAAGTGGCGCCGCCCGCTGCGCGGCGCGTTTTAATCAGTCGCGGCTGAGAGCGGGTGCGTACGGGCGGAACCATAGCAGCTCGAAAGGACGAAGCTAATTCGTGGTCAAACAGGAGTGTAACTACGTATTGTGGCGTGTATGGCTGTCGCAACAGCTAAAGAAACATTGTCGGTAAGCTGCCAAAAATAAAATTATATGGATTTACATGGAAGGCTCACGAGAACGAGCGATGACAGCGTCGGATAAGGGCGGTGCGACGTGCGAGATAAATAGACGTTCTTAATTTTTTAATGCTTTCCTTGCTATTACTGCGCATATTTGCTCGTTGTGGTAATAAACTCTGCCTTCTTTTAGCCCCGATGGAGGTCTTAGGCAGCTTGTGAAGCACTGAAGTGCCCACTTCTTGCGCAATGACGAGAGAAGCTCTAAAGCCCTGCATTCTGCCTGTGTGTTCCGACTCGTTTTCCTCCATGGGCGCTATCGGAAAGGTGACAGTGCGACCCTGCGACGAAGCGTTAAACATCTTCCTATCTAGAAGGGGACGCGGAGATGGCCAGAGCCAGGCGCATGATAGGTCTGTGCAGGATGTGTGCTCGCACTTGTTGACAAACATAGACAAGGCGGCGACGAGCTTACACCATCCTCGGCGTCCACCCTTGCATGTGCACCTTGCTCCCACAATGTGCAATTAGTTCTATAGACAGCTGGGAAAATGTGCAGAAATCATCGAAAAGTCCGAAGGAACGAGCCAGCGTAAAAAAAAGCGAGAGGAACGAACGTTTTTTCTCTTGCTTAGCGAAAACACCAACTAACACACGCAGTCTGATTAATAGCGAGTACCCCTGCTGAATAGCGAGAACGGATGCAAAAGTCAAAGGGAGCTCTTCGCGTAATAGATGAGGGAAGAAAAAGCACGAGCCGAGCGTGGCGAGCGTTGGCGATGCTGCTGGATGGAGGCGCATCTTCGTCACAATGCTTTTAATTTAATAGAAGACCTTGATAAAAGTTTGATAACCTGAAGGCGGACGTCCTAGTCAACGCTCTTCACACACTTGCAGCGCACTTGCAACTGACTTCGAAGGGCCCCTTTGCTGACACAGTTTCCCCCCTGACGCCGCAAACATGATTAGTGGCGTAAAGATCACTGCCGTGAAGAAGATTGCTTTTATTTTAAATATCTTTCTACGTATTCAGTACCGTGGGATCCACACAATCACACGCGCTGCTCGTTCCGCAATGCAATTGCTCTGCTCACAAAGAGCGGCATTCGCAGCATGCCACGACGGGATCACGCGCGCGGCCGCTACTCGCGGCGCTGACTGTCCTAGCGCCGCAGCGCCACCATACCAGCTGTCGAGGCCTGCGACATCGGGAGTACAGCAGGAAATTTTCGGCAATAGCAATCACCTAAATGTATCGCGAACGGACGGAAGGCTTGGTACTGACATCACTGAGTGCTGTTAGTCACTGTAATTGCTCAACCATTAGTCAAGTGTCCCGAAAAATTTACAGAGCACTTAGAGCTACTTCGTTACAACCTAAGCGAAAAATGCCAGGGCCGCCCACAGAACCGTGGCGCGTCTGCCCGTCACCTGTGAAAGGCAGCCATGCTAGCTGATTTTCGCTCGAACCGTAAGTACTTTTAGAGCGCAGCCCGCGCCCGTTCCGTGCGTTGAGCGGCGTCGTCGTAACTAGCAGAGCGAACGAGGACGAAAGAGAGCAAACGCGGAGAGCAGCGGAGGATGAAAGACGGCGATAGCGAGGAGGAGGGAACGACGGTGGAGGGACAACAGGTTCCGCGGCGGCCACCCGCGGCACCACAGTAGTGCGCGCCGTCGTGCGGTAGCCGATGACGCATTCACTAAGGTATGCGGTGAGGCGGTCCGCCGATACCATATATGGAAATAAAGCGCTGCATGAACGGAGGCCTGTCTGCGGCGGCTGTTGTGGAACACGCTGCCTTCAGCGGTTTCCCGGTTAGCGAGGCAGTCGCACTACGCTCCGTCTGCGGCGTTTGATGTGAAACAAGGAGGTTAAAATGAAATTGGGCTGCACAAATTTGTTCGCGCCAGTCACACTACTCACGGCGTTCGCTTAGTGTAAACCGTGTACCCATATGCATATTCACATTCACGGCGAGAAGTTACGGAGTCGCCCTCTATCGGGCGCACCTCGATTGCGTGCTAGATAGGATACCGCCGGCGCGCTCCCCATAGGTTTTGCTGTCGGCGCTCTACAAAAACACCTCGCGGAAGCCCTCCAGGGCATTTCTGTAAGTACTTTCGAAAGGAACTGTGTTCTTTACTGTCAAAATAATCATTTTCGACGAACTGAATGCACAAGATAATCTACAGTCGCCGTCTCTTTGCAGAAATGCGAGCACCCGCTTCACGCGATCACCGCGTTTGAGACCCCTGAACCGGCTTCTTGCGTGAAAGGTAGTCACTCGCTGAGTGCAAAATATGTGAAATATCTCGTTAGAGTAGACTGCCTGTATAGCCAAACGGAGCATAACAGAAAGAAGCCTCAAGCCAGCGATCGCACGAGTTCGCGACGACTGACGGTGCCTCTGCATGTATGAGCGTCTGCAGTATGCTCGTATACTGATGGTTTCGCTTTTGCTACGACCGCGTTTTGGCACCGCGCTGTGAACTTTAGGCCGCAAAATATGAGAATTTGTGAGTACACAAACAACTACTGTTGCGCGGACGCTATCAGACCAGTTCAAAAACAATTTCGTTACAACTGCGGCTTCGGTGCGCGTGGCAACTCTGTGATGCTGCCGTCCCGACGATTCAGTGTTGTTTTCTTTTTTTTTTTCGATCTAAATTCGTGTACGTTTCAATGTCATTTGACAAGCTGTCTCGCACTGCGTATTGATCGGCCTTTTCAACAGGCAAATGCCGCTGCTTCTATTTCTTTATTCAGTGCATTCTTTTCGTTTGATGCTCACACAAAACGTGAGCTAATGCGAAGGCATTTTTTTTTTAATGCTCCTTAATTATCGTTCCATTTGCATTCCAGTGAACTTGCCGCTCTCTGTCATCAACAAATTCATAAACCAAATCTTCACTACTTCGAGATTGCTGGTGGAAGGAGAGTAGTCTACGAGACCGAGCATGTAGTAGCATGCAACGCCAAAGAAAAGAAAGAAAATACAGTAACGTTCGCCGGACTTGTTCTGCAAACGTCGGCTCTGAACTAGGATCCACGTGAACTTGAAATAGCGGTGAATAAAATAGAAGTTATTGCAGCAACCAGCAGCCGCAAGACAGGATAGCAAATATTTGACGAGTACCCCAGCAATTTTGGCAGCACTGTCGTGTCTAACGCCAACAGGGTGGCATCTTTCCCACGTAAATAAATGAGGCTCCAAGCAAATACATGGGGTTGGAGAGGAGAGGCGCAACGTCAGTTTGAGAGTGGCACAAATAAATTTGGGCTTTTTAGCACGTAGTGTTTGCGTCAGAGGAACGCAAGCTTGACTGAAAAAATGTTCTTGCCAATATAAATGCAGCACGCAGCCGCAGCATTTGACTCTCTCGCTATGTACGTCCACCAGCAAACGTCGCGTAGCTTATGAAGGCGAAAGCTAGATGCCGCTTCAAACGGGAAGATTGACCATCGCGGCGTCAAGACGACTGACGCAAAAAATAATCGTCGCGTGATATGACGTCATCATGACGTCACAGATCTCCTAAATTTGTAACTTCATTATGACATCACCATGACGTGACATAACGTGATGTCACATGATGACGTATTCACACGACATGGTCCCTTTGCATTGCCTCCGTGATCGGTGGGCCGATCACGGAGGCAATGCAAAACGTCGAAAGCCCTAGATGCCTCATCAAACGGGAAGATTGCCCGTCGGCGTCCCGCGTCGGCGGCGTCAACACGAGTGATGCAAAAAATAATCGTCACGTGATGGCGTTATCATATGACGTCATCATGACGTCACAGATCGCCCAAATATGTAGCGTAATTATGACGTCACATAACGTGACGTCCCATGATGACGTATTCAACATCATGGTCGCTTTGCATTGCCTCCGTAATCGGTCACGGAGGCCGTGCAAAACCGCGTTAGGTGCAGAACGCTTTTGGAGGGTGCGCGGGAGGATCAATACATCGACTGACAAGAAAAAGAAGATGGCTTTCGCCTTCCAGTCATCTTTGAGAAGTGCATAAGGGACCCTGTGAGTTTTTTCATTCAACGTATCTAAACAATGACTTGCGCATCTGCAGCCGATTTTGTGGACGCTGAGCACGGGGCCGACTATCAAGAGGTCGCACGGGAGGGTTCTGAGATCGTATCGCACGTGGTAAAACGTAGCGCCTTTTCCATCCTGTGACAGATAAGCATCATTTGCCGGCGGGAAGCGCGCGAAAGCCATCGTCTCAGTGCGCGCTGCCTGCTACTCACCGAACATCGCAGGCCAGACGCAGTAGCGAAAGTCTTCGTCGCGGAAGTGCTTGCTGCACAAAAGACTCGTAGCCGATGGCTACTTGGCGGTTCTTAGCTTTACAACCCATGCTTCACGCAGCCCCTTCTTATAATATGGAGCCCCCCCCCCCCCCTGACTTTAAGCCCTGCACGCGACTATTCAAACTACACAAAGACGCCGATACTCCTCGACTTGGCTACAATTAAGGGCGGCGTAACCGATCCTTACTGACTGCGCTTCACATGACATCTATTCCCACAATAAGTGGGATCAAATTGGCTTGTACCTACTCGCGGAACGCGGATGTAAAACACATACTGTATACGAAAGCTGCGCAATAAAGCTTGGTGAAAAATAAAGCGCTTCTGTAGTATGGGCGTGCGGGAGATAGGGCTGAAACGAGCGCGAGTGTAATGCGTGGACCATGCGTATTTCTCGGTGCTGACAGTGAAATATCGACAACTACCGCGAACTTAGCATAACATGTACAGTAAGGTAGTGAGCAGTAACCGCAACTTACGAACTTGGACCTCCTTAGGTGCACCACCGCTAAAAAAATAAATGCGGTGCCATAGTAAATATTTGCTAAAGGTTTCCACCACGATTCCCCTCCTTTACTTTCATTTTACTAAAGCGCGGAAGAAATTCCGGCTCCCTAGCAAGTCCATGAGATCGCGCGCAATGGCGGAACCTAGGTTAATTTTGACACAATGCGCACACAGCGCTAAAATGGCGGCAGAGCGGACGGACGACTCGTCAGGCTTAACCCGATGCACGTGTCCCGCGCACCTGTACAGCGATCTGCTATGAGCGAAAACCGGGGCCGTTTAAACAAAGTAGTACCAACTCGCCCAACAATCTATTCTTCTAAGGCAGTACACAGGCGTCCACTGTTAAAGGGAACATCGGAGCGTGTGGCTAAGGTACGTGTGGCGGCAGCTCGGCACCACCGCCGGCCAGTGGCTGCAACGAGTTTCGCGCAGGCGCAGTGCGCGCTGTGAGTCGTGCTCTTTCGTCGTCTTACGGTCCCTAGAATAGTCGTCTGCTGCCGTCTGCTTCCGCGCTGCGAATCGTCGCGAAGCGAACCGCTGACGCGACGAAAGAGCACTGGGCACGGTGCTCACTGCGTCTGCGCGAATCTCGTTGCAGCCGGCGGCCGGCGGTGGCGCCGAGCTGCCGCCACACGCTCCGATGTTCCCTTTAACAGCGGACGCCTGTGTACATACCTGCTACCGCATGGCGCGATCCTCTAGTTGCGCGAAGCACGTCGCCTGCTCACGCCGTCAGTGCCGGGGCGCTTGCTGCACTGTCATCGCGCGTTTGCTGTTAAACAGGTCTCGTCCCGCTCCTCTCCTGCCCGTGCACGGACCCCACGGAAGTGTCCAGCGTCCTTTTTGGTCAACGCGGCGAGGGCAAACTGCTTTCGCTTCTGCAACCAACGCGCACGTGCAGTGCGGTCTCACGCAAGGAAGGAGTCGGCAGCCAATGACGGCGCTATTCATTTAGATCGTCGTTGTTTAAAACCCCTGCTCTATGTAGTCCCGGTTGGGGATTCGTCGCAACTGCGTTTTAACCGCAGCAGGCTTAAAACGGGCGCGTATTTAGCAATGTAGGCGAACCGCCCTTCTCAGCGAGGCCCCCGAAGACCAGGAGTGGGCCGTCCAGCGGGCCAGGGCCGTCGCTGAGGACCTCGAAAGATGTTCCTCGAATGGCGGATCCCTGGCAGCCTAGCCCCGGGCACAATATCAACCGTTGGGCAAATAAAGTTTATTCAACTCAACTCAACTCACTTTAAAAATAAGAATGCACAACATTCTTCGTGAGTTGTTAATTTTTCGCATATTCGGATTGGTCGGCCATGGTTGATTATTTGGGAAAATCTGATGGTGCATATTTCGAATCGTGTTTCGAGCAGGGAGAATATTCGATTCCTAATCGAAACTTCGAATATTCGCACATTCAATACAGTGGCGTAGGCAGACATTTTTTTTTCGGGGGTGCACGCCCTAGATCCGACATGGGGTGCGGGCAGGTAAGTGTGGTCGAGTGTCATTTTGTGCTCTGATCCCACGGTAGAAAAAAATTTCGGGGAGTGGGGGGCGTAGCCCAGTATGCCACCCCTGGCTACGCCACTGAATGTTCCATACAAATTGTGAGAGAAAGTGAAACAATCGTAAATGTAAGGAGACAGTGGATGCTTTATTGCGCTCATAAAAACAGGACATAATAAAGTGACAGCGGGAGCCTAATTCTTCACCCCTAATCAAGATGACATCAGCATCAATCGAATGAAGGTCATGATTCCCACACTTGCTTAGAGTGCACATGACTATTTCGCCCTCCCCCGTTTCAGAAATTAAGCACATGTGATAGCCAAACTACCTCCCAGACTACTCCTACAGTACACATCTACGAGAGGCACTGCCTACGTGCAAAGGTGCTACATAGCAATATGTTCTATTCCAAAGAGAGCCTGAAGTTGGTGTCAAACCATCTACTAAATCAATGCAATGGTGTCGCATGTATAAGCATACCCCTTCAGTTTCACTTCATAAAAGGAGATATCATTCCTCTCCGATTCACCACAACATCGCTTCTGTGCTTGTTGGCTTTTAGTTTTTGTTTATCTTGCAAAAGTAGTCTAGTATACATGCTGCCTGAAATAAGCACCCGGTTGTTGGACAGCACCATGGTCTGTGTCCCTTTTTTTTTTAGTCCAGTCTTTCAGTGCCTTTTCTGCTCCTAATGCACCTATTCAAGTATGCTATAACAGCTCATAATAAAAATGTGCCTGATGCACATCTTACAAGCTTGCTACAATATTCAACAGACATGAACTAGTTTGCAGGAGACAGCTTACAGTACCAAAGTGCAGCCCATCAGTAGAAAGTAATTTACATGGTGCACAAAGAACAAAAGGACAAGGAAGGAGGCAAGAGTCAATTTGTACTTTAATACACTGACATTGTATGGGCACCGTGCTCTGAGAGCACCCATGTATAACGTGCACTTTACAATGTGCAAAAAATAGGATCACAGCAGCATTGTGTGTCCTGAATATGACAATATAACATGCACACCAAAGAGACATGACAGAGTGCAGACTGAGCATCGTCAACTACATCAAACGTACTGAAAACAAAATACTTGTCCAGCTGAATCAAAACTGTAGCAACACAGGCAAATAAACACTGCTTTCTCTCTCTTGAACTTCATCCTTTAAGTTAACATTTGACAGAGGAATGCAGTAATAACAGAATTTCATGCAGCTTTAACAGCAACAGTGGCAAACTCAATACCGATAGAGATCACACGTACACCTGCCTTCTAACAAACATATAAAATATCTATAGAGCAAGAAATAATAATATATTGTTATAGCCATATTATAATTCAGTGACACTATCACACAGTGCCAAACACATTGAGCTAGCATGAACATGCTAAGATAATCAACCAAGCAGAATGGTCTATATAAGATTTCTTTCGTGATCATCACTATGTCAAGGTTCATAAGTGCAGCAGTCTTGAACATGTTTCCCCATAATTGCTTCTTCACTGAGTCCTCTGAGCCCCCCCAAAATTTTTTCACCTGCACCTATGAATTAAACAAGCTCCCTAATCCCACTCATACCTAATTTCTCAGGATTGCACCAAGCAATACACATTCCAAGATTCAGCAACAAAAACGTGAGAGGTGCATTGTCCTGTACATTTTTTTTTTGCATAATTATGACACGCAAGCCAAAGGCTTGACAAATATTGCCAGAGTCAAAGCGCCCCCCAAAATCTACTATAGTATATTTAAAGCTGTCGCAGGGGAACACAACCTCGTACAGTTTGTGGTAGCATCCAGTTGTAATTAAAGCCACGCATACAATGCAAATACATGCACTACACTGAACAAACTGGTTCTACAATCGAACCCTCAGTACTATGCCATATTTTCCCGACTATAGTCAGCAAACCACACACCTAAAAGTTGGAATTTCACAGGGTGCAGTACTGTCAGAGATCAGAAATGCGCTTGAAGAGAAGGCAAACTAGATGCACTAGCGCTTCTGGGGGCTAAATTACTAAGCAAAAACAACTTAACGATGGCAACTGCTGTGCATAAGCAATAATTCACTGACAAATGTGCAATGAATATATGTTTAACTTTTTATTTGTACGAAAGGAGTTGTCAAGCTGCCAAAAAGAAAGTCTTTCATGACCTATTTCAACCAAGTGCAGTTCAGCACGTGCAAGAGCTAAAAATTCTGAAGACGAAAATGCTGAACAGCTGTTCATCAAGCCTGACATGCTTTGTTCAGGCAGCTCTGAGGATATTAATTAGGCAGATTTTAGAATTGACTCCGACATGCACATTAATAAAATATCTAACTTTTCTGATCTGTAAAATAAAATTTTTAGCTTCTGAACTACTTAATGGTTGCAAACGAGCTGAAAAGCCAATTTCCAAAGTTCGCCCCTTCAACCTATACAGAGGATGCAGACTATGGTCCGGAAAATACATTACAAAGATCCAATAAAGTATTGCATGTAACTATTGGCCAATTCCATTGAGAGAACAGGAGTAGAGGCGTGGTGCAGTCAGGAGTAGGGGGGCAGAGAATTGAGAGCAGGGCCACACGATCTCACATTGGAATGCGGCACTCATTCGGAGAGCAGGTGAAAGGGTGACCAGTGAGGAGGAATATAACCCGTGATCAAAACATTCGAAGCCCCGGCATTCTCTGCGGGACAGCAGCAAAATACGCCTACAATCTGTCCAGTCGCAAGTGCGCCATTATCCTCATTTGCAATTATGTACATTTGTGTAATGACTTATCTAGCAAACATATGGCTGCGGACACTCCGTAGTCATCATCGTTGCTACTCATACAAATAGTGGAAATATGGCCAATATCAGGGGTGTCAAACTTTGCATGTTTCCTGTCATTGCCACCGCGCTCGCCGGCTGAAGCACAATGAAAACAAATAAGGAGAATGTGACGTTTCAAAGTCGCGTGACTCTCTTTGTACTTCGCCTACTCCGCTTTTCAGGCGAAAGCACTTCAAACTGCTTCTGACTGCTCTTGGCGCAGCAAAAGCGCTCTCGCTCTACCCTTGGATGACAGAGCTCCTACTCCTGTTCGACCACTGAAACACGCCGGCTGTGAAGAGCACACTTTTCAGTGCTTTTGAGTGCTCCTGTTCTCCCAATGGAGTTCACCATATGTAAATCTAAAACTTGGGTGCTCCTGCTTTATTTTCATGAATGCTCTACTGCTATAACAAAACTGCTTAGCCAAGATCCAAGACAGTATCACTTACAGGGGAGTGAACATCTGCTGACTCGGAAACTCAAGATATGCATTCTGACAGCGCAAGTGTCGAGCACTCGGCAGGAGCAGCTCAAGTTGCACAGTCTAAACAAAAGTGCGCATTTCAGCCAATGGCTTGACTTTTCTGGCAGCAGCCAATATGCAGATTTGGCTGATCACACCAACTGCATGGTTGCACATTAAAGATGGTGCAAAATGCATTTACATATTAACACTGTAAGCAGCTGAGCGGCCATTAAAATCGAAAGAGGTGTGTTGGAGGCATCATATGGGCTGCTTATTTTTCATATAGACTTGTTTTCACTTTTTCTCTTCTATTAATGCACGTAAGCTAATAATTAATGTCAGATATAAAGAAGGTATTGTAATGTAGTGTACGAGCAAGTTGCAAGGCTCCACTGTACTTGCAACAAAGTCATCTAAGCAGCTCCCCCAACCAGAACAAAATGATATTTGCCTGCTGCATGAAACAAGCCGTTCAAATCACTCAGGACTAAAGCACTGTTTTACACTCGCAACGATGACAACCACACATTGAAAGGACCGGGACAAATTTTTTTTTGCAAAGCCCCAATTTAAATCTTCCCTTGGATAAGAAGACACATAAGATTATGCTACATGTCGAGACCCAACTCCATACTGACAGCAAATGCTAAGATTGCTGTGACCCCATTGTCTGGTTCAGCTGGGACAGTATCTGAACCACCACATCCTTGAGCGTTTGGGGCTTGCAGTACTCTTCGAGCCAGCTGAACACACATGCAGACAGTTCAGCAAAACTGGAAACTGATATTGACGAGTTGAATGTCTGGAACAAGGAGTCTCCAATCGCCTGGAACTGAATAAAGCAAAACAAAATTAATCTTAATGAAGAATCTTGAAAGCTTCAAAGTGAACAGAAATAAGAAAGGAAGGCTTTTTAAATTGGCATCACATTTGAGCCATGGAACTGCAAATAGGTATTTGTATTGAAGCAGTGTAATAACTCATTTTAAATGTGCACACAACATATGTGTGAAATATTTGGCATACTTGAACAAAACTGCAGATTCACAACCCAATACCCAAAGAAGCTGTTAATAAACTAGCATCCTTATGTGCAGAACTGGAAGCTCATATTTTATGTTATTTTAATCCTTAGGTGTCTTGCAAAAGGAAAATCAATAGTGTGCCCCTGCCTACCACATGATCTCTAGGAAGCACTGCAGTAAAGCCAAGCATGCTATGCATGAAGTACTTTTCCAACTTTTAAAGACGATAGTCTTTCTTGGAGAACTTAAACGCAGAAATTTTGGTCGGTCTGTCACCCGTTTCAGCCACCCGGCAAAAGTTGAACCACTTGCCCAAGGGCCAGCCATCTTGAACTGGTTTGTAGGTTCATACTTTTGTACATTGTCGATAAAAAAGCAAACATTACGCATAACTGAGGCGCAACATCACTACGTAAGTATTAGGTAGTGTGCTCCTTTACCAGAAAATACATTAGATACGTAATTCTAAAGACCCTAGTTTCTTAAGCTGTGCTTAAATGGCGGCTGCGCTGAAAACACGGCTGCATTGAATATGCAAGACGGCGAAGAACGCCCTCTGCCACCGAAGAAGGAAACCCTCTGTACAAGCTCATGTTTCCCGACGTATGCCAGACGGCGCTGATATCTCATGCAGCGCTGGTCTATCGTCTTTCGGCGGGATTTGCAGCGTAGCATGCAGATACGCGGCCAATTTTTTGTATGGTCTCCAAGATACTCTTGGTTGAGCACTTCCCAGATGCTGAAATCATTGTAGAATGTTGTCTAGGGCTCTGCCAACTATTTCAAAAGAAAGCTTTTGCAAAAGAAGCAAATTCTTTCTGTTCTTTGTACTGTTGTTGCTCACTGTGCTTCAGTGTTGACTGGACAGATTGTCGATGCGTGTGCACATAAATAGAACCATGTAAAAACTGATTTTACCAATTCTTCAGTCAACGACATTGTTGCTGCTTTTGTGCCTGGCCATGCTGATGATGTTGAGCAATCATGATGACATGAACGGCATCAAAATCAATTATTTAGATCCAACTCAGACAGGAGGCACAGGTGCCATGTGGCTCTTATGAGGGCATTCACCGAGGAAAAGGGCTCCATTAAGAGTCTGGCCCAACTCCTCATGGAAGTTGAGGATGTGCTTGCTGCAAGGCTGCACGGCAGCAACTAAAGGTGACCTTCTCATGGCTTTCTCTTCTCTTTTGCTGATTGAAGTAATGGCAAATTTACGGCTATGCATGAACATCAACTAGCTCAACTCTCCTTATTAGTAGGGGTGTGCGAATATTCGAAATTTCGAATACTTTTCGAATAGTGTTTGCTATTCGATTCGATTCACATTGGAATTTTACTATTCGAACTTCCCAAAGACAAACACAGTCAACGTCCGATTGAAAATGACCCCTTCAGATTTTCAATATGCTTCACCTAATTACACAATCGTACTGCGGCAAAGCTGCCTTTCAAGTTCCGTTACGGTCGAACTTGGCCAAGACACGGTCAACGTTCCATTAGAAGTGGGCCCTAAGTTTTCAATATGCTTCACCTCATCACAACCCCGTATTACGGCAAAGCTGCCTTTCAAGCTCCGTTACGGTCGCAAATGTATTAACTAAAAAAAATGCTGGTTCCAACATGGAGATGAAAGATGTGGCAGAGTTGGGGGCTTTATTAATGCTGTTTTGGACCTGAAATTTGGGCAGAAAGTCCGAAAAATCGGACGCCGAAGCTTTTCAGCATCCAAAATTTCAGATGTTCTTATATATCGACGTTTACAAGGCAGATTTGGAACTCCGGACTTGAAGGAAGCACACCCTTGTCCACCACATTAGTTGGGCTTCCACAGAAGTTGAAAGAAGAGGAGAAGCTGATGAAATGACATCTTTGCCTATCACGTGTAAAGTGTTGTCGGCAACACTTTGGTTGCACTAGATCATGTACATAAATACAATTCGGCCTCTACATTGCCTCATTCTTGATAAGACAACTATGAAACACCACCCCACCAGCACTTCATCAACCTAGCGAAAAGAAACACTTCATGTTGCTAAACTTTTTTTCTGCAATTTCGCTTCGAAGTATTCGAGAAATATTTTAGAAATATTCGAGAAATATTCGAGAAATATTCGAAAAATATTCAATACGATTACTCGCACTTCAATATTCGAATTCGCTTCGCACCCGAAATTTTGCTATTCGCACAACTCTACTAGGGGTGTGCGAATATTCGACATTTCGAATATTTTTCTAATAGTGTTTGCTATTCGATTCTATTCGCACTGGAATTTCACTATTCGAACTTTCCAAAAACAAATACAGACAACGTACGATTAACTGTAGAAACAGCGCTAAAAGACGGGACGAACGAGGAAAGGACACAAACAACAGCGCCGTTGTTTGTGTCCTTTCCTCATTCGTCCCGTCTTTTAGCGCTGTTTCTACAGTTAATCATGAACCAACCAGCCCAAATGCGTACCTTATTGCAACGTACGATTGAAAGTGACCCCTTCAGATTTTCAATATGCTTCATCTCATTACACTCTCGTATTGCGGCAAAGCTGCCTTTAAAGCTCCGTTACGGGTGAACTTTGCCAAGACACAGTCAACAACAGGGCTTGTTGCTGAGCTAGTTGGTTCATAACTTGAGGACAAACTGCAATGACGCAAAGAAGACGGGGACGTGTTCGTGTCTTCGCTTCGTCCCCGTCTTCTTTGCGTCATTGCAGTTTTTACACAGTCAACGTCCGATTGGAAGTGGTCCCTAGATTTTCAATATGCTTCACCTCATCACACCCCGGTATTGCGGCAAAGCTGCCTTTCAAGCTCTGCTACGGTCGCAAATGTACGAACTTAAGAAAACACTGGTTCCAACATGGAGAAGAAAGATGTAGCAGAGGTGGCGCCTCAATTAATGTTGTTTTGGACCTGAAATTTGGGCAGGAAGTCCGAAAAATTGGAAGCCGAAGCTTTTTAGCATCCAAAATTTCAGATGTTCTTGTATATCGACGTCTACGAGGCAGATTTTTAACTCCGGACTCGAAGGGAGCGCGCCCTTGTCCGCCACATCTGTTGGGCTTCCACAGAAGTTGAGGGAGGAGGAAAGGCTGAGGAAATGACATCTTTGCCTATCACGTGTAAAGTGTTGTCGGCAACACTTTGGTTGCACCAAATCATGTACATAAATAGAATTCGGCCTCTACATTGTCTCATTCTTGATAACACAACTATGAAACACCACCCCGCCAGTGCTTCATCAACCTAGCGAAAAGAAACACTTTCATCTTGCTATCTCATAAGAATATGCTTAGGAATCCTTTCTAACTTCTTTTTCTGCAATTTCGCTTCGAAGCATTCGAAAAATATTCTAGAAATTTTCAAGAAATATTAGAAAAATATTCAATTCGATTCGCACTCACACTTCAATATTCGAATTCGCTTCGTACCCAAAATTTTGCTATTCGCACAGCTCTAGAAATAACAAAATTAAACGAATGAGAAAGATATCAAGATGAACAGCTCGTGGCAAATCATGGCCGGACTGCGTTTGTGATCACTACGAGAAACGTGTAGGGGCGTTAGTACATATATATATCCTTCAGTTTTTCAAAATTTTCTCGCTTGTTAAAGCTCAGTGTACAGTAATAATGGCACGAATGTGATCGTAATAGGATAATTTGCCATTGCAGTTCTACTTCCTGTATCTCTTTGGTGCTACTGTGCCCGAGGCCCACCACTGGAGACACGGGCGCTGCAGTCGACATGCTACATCACTATTACGTGATGTCACCTTGCTTCACGAAACCTTGCTCTAAAGACGGGAAGCCAGCGGCCCGAGCGCATTTTTTCTTTGAGTTTCCTCCTTCAATCAGCCTTGTTTCACAACCAAGTCAGGTGCACTGGCATCTAGAAATACCAAGAGCTTGGAAAGCGTGAGCAATGTTTTCACTGATGCTGTGTGACACAATCAGTGCACCACGCATGCAAAAAGAGCAGGGTGTAATTTCACATTTGCGGTTTTACTTCAAGGATAACGAACATCCTGACGCATGGCTGATAAAGCTAGCTTAGAAGGGGCAATGAGCCGAAGTCCCGCGCACGTGTTTGCAGCAAGCACTTCCGAGAAGGCAACTTTGCAGACTAGGAGCGCAAATGTCAATTTGGTGAGCGACAGTGAGTTCACACGTGACACCTCCCTCTTCACGTGATGACGCCCACACCACGAAGTCTTCTCATTTTCTCAAAAATTACTTCGGGGACGTCATTCCTCATAGTCAACCCCATCCTATGCACTGTTGGGACTCCGGGTCCTGCGGGTCTCATCATTGGTAGCTGGCCCCCGTCATCGGACCCTTCGTCCCGCCAAGTCAGAGAGAAGACACGCTCGTACGAACGACAGAAATTTATTTACATGGTAGAAATGATCAAGTGATCAAGAGACAAGTGACAAGTGACGAGAGGCAAGGGACCAGTGGCAAGTGACGAGTACAGAATGTCTTCGGCCTTTTATAGCGCTGCGTCGTCAACCCTGGGCGCACTGTCCGCTTCTTCAGCCAATACAGTGGTCTCGGCACCTCGCCCACGAGGGAGAGAAAGACACCACACATGGAGAGGGCACAAACTAACACGATGCCCAAATATGGTCACGAAACCTAAAACAATGCCCAAATATGGTCACGAATCACAGCCCCAAGGCCTTGCACACGGTGGATTCCAGAATTCTCCTGGCGAGGGGAAAGAGCCTGAATGGGGAGATGGGGGAGGAGTTGACTACTCGGTCCTCTCCGCGCAAGACCGGTCCGTTGACCTTTGCTCTCGCTTGGCTGTGAGGTCGTCACAGGTGCATGCTACCCCTGGAATGCGTCGACGATCTCCTTGTCGGGTTCGCAGACGTTGAAAGAATTCCAATGCTGGGGACGGTCGTAACAGTCGATCTCCTTGTCGGGTTCGCAAATGTTGAAAGAATTCCAATGCTGGGGACGGCCGTAACAGTCTCTCGCGCAGTGGGGGTGAACATCTCGATGGGCTGAGATTTGCAGCCACAGTCTGGAGAGATCAGCGCCGCCATCCGGTTTGGTGAAGATTTTCTTTGATGACCACCTGCTTCATTGTGGGCTCAACAGACATCACATACGCACATGAAAACACAACTACTCAGCCGGTGAGCGCCGAACAATTCCGCCAAACTTCACCAGGCAATTTTCCCCCTTTACTTTGCTTTCACTCGGCACTCCAGTCCTGCCGCCCTCCGTCTAGGAACACCTCGCATGGTTGTCCCGGCAAAGCTGTGCCTGTCGAAGGCACGCTCCGTCGTGGAGATGCGCATTGTTCTCCACCACTTCCCCCTTTTCGCCACTTGCACCTGACTGTACGCCACGAAGGACGTTTTCTCGAACAGACCGATGACCTGTCCTTTTCCTTTTTGCGCCGCGGCGGTCGCTTGCACCAGACTGTAGGCCTCAACGGACGTTTTCTGAAACTGCCCGATCGCCTGCCCTTCTGTCTTTCGCGCTGCGGTGCGCCACCTGTCTCAAACCTTCGCGGCGCCGCACAAGTCCGCTTCTTTCTTTTGCGGCGACGTTTGCGAGCAACTTTTCCCCGATTACGGTGGACTTCACTCTGGGTTGCGACATCGACATTTTCACCGCTCAAGGGTGCTTGTGCGCCACTTTTTCTCTTGCCTAAGTCATTGGACTTCTCCACTCCGTTGCACTGTCAGGCCAATTGATTTGTGATCTCATTTGCAAAAACTACAGCTGGGCCCTTCTCGACCCTATGGCTCTTTACCCTCTCACACTCTGGGGCATTTCCTCCGCTATCAATAGGAACCTGTTTAGAGAGGCCCTTTTCGATAGTACTGTCGTCTTTCAGGAGCGCCGAATCATCGCTAATTCTAGGACTAGCTTTATCCTCTTCTCCCTCGACTTCCGGAAGGCCATTCACGTGTTGGGGTGCGAGCGAAGTCTCCAGCTCCTCAATGACCCTATTAGGGCGGCTAGAACTAGCCTCGGTCCCATACGGAATGCCTTTCGGAATCCTTTCAGTCTCCCTACCAGCCGCGGTCTCGTCTTCTATTTGCTCTGCCTTCGCACAATCGGAGAAACGCATACATTTATCAGGCGCGATTTCACTATGCGCGACCTGTCTCTCGTTTTTCTCCACAGAAGGCTCCGTGCACATGTCGCACTCGTAGAGACGCGTACATTTCCCTGGTGGTGTCTCACAAGGAGCGGCTTTCTCTGTGGTTCTGAAGTGCACTCGCCACTTCGCACCTTTCGTGCGCAACCTCTGCGGTCGTCTGACCACTCGCCCGCATTGCACTACGTTTAAGAATCCTTTCGACCACGTTGGCTAAACGCTTACGAATCCTTTCCATCGCCTCGTCTGATGCTCGCATTTTAGCCTCCTCTCTTTCGGCCTCTGCCTTTCTTTCGGCTTATGCGGCTTCCCTCTCCTGAATGCCCATGACACTGTCACACTCGTAGACATGCGTACATTTCCCTGGTGGTATCTCACAAGGAGTAGCTTTCTCTGTGGTTTTAAAGTGCACCACACTCGCCACTTCTTCGCACCTTTCGTGCACAACCTCTGCAGGTGTCTGACCTCTCGGCTGTATTGCATTACGTTTACGAATCCTTTCTATCTCTTCGTCTAATGCTCGCATTTCAGCCTCGTGTCTACGTATTTCTTCTGCCCTGATTTCTGCCGCCTTTCTTTCGGCTTCTGCCTCTGCATTTCTTTCGGCTTCTGCCACCTTTCTTTCGGCTTCTGCCGCCTTTCTTTCGGCCTCTGCCTTTCTTTCGGCTTCTGCCGCTTTTCTCTCCTCAATCTCCTCCACGCACTCTGAAAGCTCGTCATCCTCCGCTCCCAACGCGAGAATCACCTCTATCAGTTCTGGCTTTCTTAGGGAGTCTGACACGTCTAGATTCAACTTCCTTGCAAGTAGCAACAACATTGGCTTTCGCAGGGATTTCAAATATATGGCTGCTTCGATTACTGCTTTCTCTGTTATACAAAGATTCCCTCCTTGTAACTAGTTAATCCTTACGACAACGACAGCTAAGCTTTACAAAGCTACCACACAGATTTCTGTCTTGTTGCAAGTTACCCTTTTACCAAGTCTACAACGACCCCACCAGCCTTTACTTATCACAGAGTAAATGCTGGCTACTTCCAGCACCGCTTTCTCTGTTCCACAAAGATTCCCGCTTTGTAACTAATTAACCTTGACGGCAACGACAGCTAAGCTTTACAAAGCTACCACACAGATTTCTGTCTTGTCGCAAGTTACCCGTTAACTTAGTCTACAAATAAAGCTTCAAAAAGCTCTTACACGGAATCTTGTCCCGTCACCGTTAACCTTGACGTCACCGACAGAAAGAGCTTAACCAAGCTATCACACAATTTTCTGCCTGACGCAAGTTACCTGTTAACCCAATGACCAAGACAGACACTCTCTACCAGCTTTTACGTAACACATAGAGTAAATGCCTGGTAAAGTTTAACAGAGAAAGCCGACACTCACCCAGCTTGCAGTCATGCCTCCACTGGAGCGTCGTGCATCTCAGATGTGCCGTTCCGTTGCCTCTCGAAGTTGATGAGCTCGTGTTATCCTTCTGCTTTCGTCCAGTTGTTGGAACTCGGGCTAACTCCGTCCAACCGCTTCCGTCCAGTGGTCGGTACTCGGGGTCAGCTATAAAAGGATGCCCAAATATGGTCACGAATCACAGCCCCAAAGCCTTGCACACGGCGGATTCCAGAATTCTTCCGGCGAGGGGAAAGAGCCTGAATGGGGAGATGGGGGAGGAGTTGACTACTCGGTCCTCTCCGCGCAAGACCGGTCCGTTGACCTTTGCTCTCGCTTGGCTGTGAGGTCGTCACAGGTGCATGCTACCCCTGGAATGCGTTGACGATCTCCTTGTCGGGTTCGCAGACATTGAAAGAATTCCAATGCTGGGGACGGTCGTAACAGCACGCTGATGATGCACACGTGGGGAAGGTACCAATACACAGAGAAAAATGAGGAGGGGTGACGCGATTTGATGGCAGAAAGCAGTCTGAACGAATTTCTGATTTGAAAAAGACGAGAAAGAAACGTCGCACGAAAGCCCATACTTGTTTTTTTTGTTTTTTTCAGTTCGTTATTTCATCCCCACGTCTGCCCATGAAAGCTCGTCGTAAGCTTGGAGACTGACATGTCTGATGAGTTGGTAAAGAGCTGCTCGATCGCGACCCTTAAGCAACAAGACCGTGGGCAGTGCTTTCCCTTTCCGATTTTCACTACAGTTATTACGTGTGGAAGAACCAAGGTGGTTTGGGACAAACCAGACTGAAAACTAACATTTCAAGCGATAAGTAAGGAGGTTTGGGAGGTTCAACCTCTCACCTCCCTCTCATATTATTACATTTTGTATATGTATATGCACACACATACAAAAACTTGCTAGATCACACATAAAGGGAAGTCAGACCCTCAGAAAAAGGTTTTGATCTACGACCCTGGATAGGTACGTTCATGGTTAAAATCATGCTTATGTGGCAACGGGCTTACACCGACCTTTTTATCTTATTGCTTTTTATGGGCTTGGATATGAGCAATAAAAAAAAGGGAGAGAACGAGAGGGATTCCAAAGTCGTAGCGCAGAGACATGCTCATGCAAGGGCTACAGAATATAGCGCAAGCCTTCATCTCCTCGAGAACAATTTCAAGACAGAAGATACGCTGGACCAGACAAAAAAAAAGGCAGTACTGCTTACGCAGACAAAGCGCCGACAAATTCAACGTCGGGAGCCACAGGCTTCCAGAAGATTGTGTTTCGTTTGTTGAAGGAAAGGAGCACCATTTAACTAGTCAAAGGAGTCTCTAGCCTCACGGGTGGTACCAGGGAGAAGAAGACGAGGAAGGGAGTGGGGGTATGCCCCCACTGGTTTCGAACCTGTAGGGGCGACCTTTCGTTCGTGTCCTCAGGAAGTCTCCGAGCGCATGTCAGGTGGAGTCGCCTCGGCACCACCTCCCAAGTGGCACCCGGGACACTTGTACCCCCTGACCCCCCCCCCCCCTCACCCTAGTTACGCCACTGGGGCTGCTAGGGCACCTCCTTGATCTGAAGTGGGGGCCGGGCAGGCAGATGTTTTCAAGTGTCGTTTTGTGCTCTGTATGCCATGGCAAAAAAAAATTTGGGGGGGGCACGGACCCAGTGTGCCATACCCTGCTATGCCACAGCGTTGAAGCGTGCTCTCAGTTGTTCACTGTTCAGCAAACCGGTTCTCATTAAAGGATTAATTAATAATTAATACTGAGGAAGTTGATAACTCAAACAATTGTTTTTCTGGAAACTGACTCTTTGTATCGAAGTTAAGATTGTTTTCCCCTCAGACTGCACTTGCCCATTTACAAGGTTATCTGGATTTTTGGTAAGATGGAAGTTCTTACAACTCGGTATTCCTTGAATAAAAGCGTCATGCAGAAGGAAACAGCGTAATTTAGGTAATGCAAAAGTGGAAAAGTACCAAGTCATTGAAAAATATTCCTGCTTGCTCAAAGGTAATAGCCACCCCATAGATAAAAGCCATGAAAGAGGTAAGCTCCACAAAGTTCACACGTACCACTTGAAACTTCACTTCATCACTGATATGATTGTTGTTTTGACCAGGTTGACTTTGGTGTACTTTGACAATTTGCTCGTAGTTACTGTTGATGGAAAAGAAAAAAAGATTTAGTACAAACCAACTGTCTTTAGTGGCAAGATAACGCTTTTCATAGTGATTGAACATTAGAGAAAAGTCTTACACTTTCATAATTTGCAGAGCAACAACTTCCTTCCTCAGTGCCGAGAGTTCCTCTTCATGCTTTTTTTTCTGTTGTAGCAAAAACGTTATGTAATCTATGGCTGTGGAAGAAAAAGAATTCACATGAGTGCAAAAGCAATTCATGATGGTCTTACGTCTGTACAGAAATGATGCCCAAGTCATAAGCACGGAGGGCACACTAACCAGTGAAGACGGCAAAGCACTGAATAGACAGAAAAGGCAACCACTGAGGCGAACTAAAGGATTAAATTTCAAGGCATTCCAAACACCAAATTGATGAAGAACACAGTTCCCATAAGTACAAAAATGACGTAAACGTTGAATTTCACTAACACCACCAGTGTGAAAGTACGTCATTGGCCACTTTAAAGGGGCACTAATGAGAAAAACGATTTTTCTAAAGTACGTAAATTACTCTTTCACAACACCGAAAGCACCACTCTTACCGCGAGAAGGTGCTTAGTAAGCGAGAAAACGCGCAAAAGGAAAATACAGGTGGCGCCGCCGCCTTGAAGTTCCTGCATCAGCTCGACGTGACGCCATAGATTTTCATGGCGTCTGCTGAGGCCTACATGATTGTTTGCTGCTAATTATTATTTCCATTGCGTTCTAAGCTTAACATAGCAAGTTTCAGAAAATTTCACTGAACGAATGTGGCCAAAGCATGCCAAGAAGACTGAAATTCATGACATCACATTGACATTAACATGCTGAAGTTTCGGCACGAAATCCCAACATAAAGCTGTGTCCTGCACTTCTTCTAATGAATTATTACCGCACGATTTTCAAGTTAATGACAGTATAGTTCTGTAAGAATAATTTATTTGTGTAAACTGATTTAATGTTTCACTTAAGTGTCCCTTTAACATAAATGAACGAAAGAAGGAGAATTTTAAGGGCTTGTTTTTCTTTGTTAGACACAACCTTATTAAAGGGACCGACAACTGATTTTTCTCGACCCAGTTCTTTACGGCGCGACAGGAAGCTTGCCCTTCGTAGCGTTTGTAGCTGCAGTGGTTTATCCTAAAAGCATGTAGTTATTTTATAAGCGATGTTTTTCGATCTGAAAGGCTCCAAACACGCATGAAGGCTTGCTCCAGCAACGCTGAGAATTGATAGCGATGCCACTAGCCCTTGTGAAAGCTGTCGTTGTTCTGCTTTCGCAGGAGTTACTGTAACTATGCTTAACCACCTTTATTTTGAGCTTTTCAACCATTTTTGAAAATAGCAAGCTGTTACAATGAGATGATGTGGCTTTATACACCTTCTCGGTATTTGTACAGCGTTGTGTGCGCCTGCGCCCAAGGTTGCCTGCGCCTGTGTCAAGGCTGCCTACGCCAAGCGAAGGCAGCGCCCTTTGTTGCATACAACTAACGCAGGCCTATATGTACATTTTTATGGAGTGATATCTTTTAATATAAAGAAATGAACAATATTTCAGTACTAACAGAAATGTCATCGAACGCGTACACCAATCAGCGGTCACATGACCGGCTTCATCGGATCATTTATGATTTTGCCGCCAGAGGCGCCACAAGTCATTTTTCGCGACTTTCAATGAAGAAATAAAAATATAAATCCACCTCTCACGAGATAAACAGGGTTGGTTTGAGTCAATGCGACGGGCAATCTTTTCATCAGTGCAGTCATCTCATTTCATGTTCTGGGCAGTTGTCAGTCCCTTTAAGGACCAATAGACAATCAAGCCAAGGAGAGTACAGGGGACATTATTTGTAGAATTATGCTATAAATGTGAAGAAATAAAAGGGGACGAAAAGACAACTTGCCGCCGGCAGGGATCGAACCTGCAATCTTCGAGTAATGCGTCCGATGCTATACCAATTGAGCTAATGCGGTGGTCGTCCTTCCGTATGCTTTATCAGGTATACCCGGTAAAGTGTACGACCGCCGCCATAGCTTGGACGCATTGTTTGAAGGTTGTAGGTTCGGTGCCTGCCAGCGGCAAGTTGTCTTTTCGCCCACATTAATTTCTTCACATTTATAACATAATTACTACAAATAACGTCCCCTATACTTTCCTTAGCTTGATGGCCTGTTGATTCTCATCAAGGCTTTCAAGATAAAAGCACATATGGCAAGCGCAGTTCAAGTGCTGCCAAGTCATTCTGCCACGGCTCATTCTTTACCCCACAACTTTTGGGCCCCCTGAACTAGTTAGGTTATGAAGCTAGTCAAGTAAACAGGGGTAAACTGCTCTGACATTGTAACTACGGGTCAATGAGGCTGTGTGCAACGTGGACACTCACATTTCTGAAGCACTGTTGCTTTGCTCATTTTGAACGAGTTTGTGCTGTCTTGTTGGCATGTGGGCACCAGCATCTGTAGGTCATCATAACCCTTTTTGATGGCGTCCCTGCGTTTCTGCTCAGCTTGTGTGTGGGCTTCCCTTCTGCGTTCCTTGTAGCTAATGGTGGACTTGTGGTCGCTATCCTCATCATCTGCAAATATAGGAAAGCTCACGTGACTCCCTGCCATAAAACAAGCTTGCACTTATCTCGCATCCATGTCAACAACAAGAGTTCTACAGCTAAAAATTTCATCTCGTGAAGCTGTTACGGTGGCTACTAGGGAGATTGTAGTTCCCCAAGCATAGAAGAGAACAATCAGGTGAGGATAAAGAATAACTTACACACACTGAGTGGATTTAGTTGACACTGGGCATAGTAATTGGCCTGGACAGTTCTTGGAGCGACATTTGTCTCATAAAAAACTTAAAAGTGTGCCAACGATAATGAAATCACAGACAGCTTTAAATAATGTTTGTTACCTGATGTTTTTTTTTAAAATCGGGCACCTCTGCGGGATGTTATGGTATGTATGAATTAGGGCATTTAGTTTTACGCAAGTGAACATCCACATAAACATGATGGATAGATGTGGCTCTACCCTTTTGATCGGGCGGTGACTCACGCCACATAGCCATAACTTGCAATGAAGTTGTAACTCTATGAAGAGAAAGACTAAATTTCCCTCCTGCCTTGATTTTAGCAATCCATCAGGTAACCTCTCCTTGGTTATTCCTACCTTCTTCAAGTCTATTTTGCCTTCACTGTCCCTAAAACACCAATGCTTTGAAAAATTCAGCCCCATTGCTTTGTACTGTAAGGTGAAGCCCTTTACAGAAAACTTCAAAAGTGTCAGGTGTTCAGCCGTTCCCTCCTCCTCCCCCCATGCACCACAAAGCGTCTCTATACCTTCGTACTTGGCTCGGTACGTCTTAGTCCACCATACTCCCATCCTGGTTTCAAACAAGAGAGAGCTACCCTGAGAGTTATGATAGATCTTTGGCAATTTTCAGCTTTAAAGTTCTACACATTTTCAGCGCCGATTTCTTAGGCATAGTTATTTTCCATGGGCCCCTCTGTTTTTAGACCTTTTCCTTAACCGACGATTCTTTTTCAATGACATTACCAAACACATCACCACCTAGTGGCTTGGTCTAGAAGTGCCCTAGCCAAGACGATTCATCAGCAACTATCCTGAACTTTCTAAGTAAATGCATCTTATCAAGCTAACAGACACTGGCATTGCCGAACAATCTCAGAAATGGGCAACCTATGCAGCCCTAACCGATGTTTAAGGTGAATTCAGAGGAACCAAAAGTGAATTTCAACAGATACTAGTGATTAAAGGGGTCATGAACCACTTTTCTAAGCAATGATCTAATGACCTCAGTATCGGAGTTTACTGCCTCCCGAATCGACTGCCGCAAAAATTTCTCGAATCCGTCAAGAATGAGCGGAGTTACGGGGGTTTGGCGCACACTCTCAGAGCTTTCTCTCTTTTTTCCTGCCGACGAGCGCACTGGAAGCTATACAGGGAGGGATGGCACCGGGGAAAGAAGTGACGTCAGCGTACGTCATGAAATGTGATTGCTCAACCGCTGTGATTTGCATGCGCGAGTGCGGCTACCGTGTAAAGTTAGCAGACTGAGGAGTGCGGCGCCGGCAAGTGGCGGCACCTCGTGGCAAGAAGTGCATCTGATCCGAACGCCGCTCTCGATTTATGTCGGCTATCGGCCAATGAGGATGCTATGTCTTTTGCAATGCGGAGATGCAGATACGCGACGTCAACTGGCAGACGACCTGCCCACCGACGAGAGTGAGAACCAGCCTCTGTTTGAAAAGAGGGCGCCTGAGAAAACAGCAACTTCGCGCTCTGCTTGTAGCCTTTACGCGGCTCGCATGACTGCAATATTTCGCTGAGCAGTTCATAGCCGTGTCAGCTTTCCTGAGGATGTGTTTTTTCAACAAGCCCAAGGGGTGCTTTATGACTGCTTTAAAGGTGTACTGTCAAAAAATTTCGAAGGAAAGATAACTTATGAAATAGATGTGTGGACACACACACCCACCGTCTACAAAGTATCAAAAGCTAATACAGTTTAGAACATACTTAAAATCAATTTTAAAGTGTGTGCAATGCAGCTGCATGCAAAACGCAGCACCTTGAAACACCGTCAATTTGGTTCGAGTACGAACAACCAACTGCCAGATATGCACAAACTTGTGTTGGCTGCCTTGCTCCTTGCATGCACTCTCTCTCACAGTTGTCAACATCAATGCAGTGCTCCTATGCACATGATGCAGCGTGTGGCACTTGTCCAGTATGTCACTTTCATGTGCTCGCGTGGCAGCTTTGCTTACAAAAAAAAAAAAGCCCCACTGGGTTCCACTTCTCTTGGTGCACTCTAAAAACTCAAATTGCGACAGGGCACTATAAAAATGCTTCCAAATAATCGACCGTTGTTCACTCGAGCAAACAAGGCTTCCAGCCATGATAAGTGATTTAGCTACATATTGCAAGAAAAATTTTTGTGTCCATACTCCTTTCAGTAGTGGCACTGTAACAATCACGAGAATTCATACCGAAGTCCATGGTGCCACCATGTTCCTCAAGATTATTTTTCGGCTTGTTTAACCCACTGTGGTTCGTCGTCAGGCCCTGCCTAACAAAGCAACACAGCGGTCCGTGGTTGGGTACTGCTGGACAAGTTCTTTCAAAGTTGATATCCAAGTGCGTTTTCTCACTACATTATGCTCCATCTGCAATACCCAGCACCTCCACCAAATGTCACGTGGTTTGTTCACGTACAAACACGATGGAATGACGAGGGACGTCAAGAGGCCAAAATCCAAGCAAGCGCAAGCTGGGGTCGTATGGCTACCACTAACGCTGTGGCTTGCTTTGTTGGCTGCTTCATCGTTGTCTCATATTGTTCACTACAAAGTAATTAAATTTCTCTTACTTGAGCTTTGAATATTTTAGTTTTGGACCAGAACAGACAGAAGGTGGGAAAAGGCTTTGTCCATTAAATTCTGCAACACACTCATAACCGAAGATACGCTGAACAATCTGCTTGTCATCAAACAGAGAGTAAGCCACGTCAGAAACATGTTTTGTACAAAGGCTTCGCTTGCAAGTGTATTTGGCAGCAGCACACTGCCCCATCTTTTCGTTTGAATTTATGACAGTGTTCCGTCCACCTACATATCTTGTTGCCTACCAGCGTAGACGCCTGGGCAAGTTGGTTGTAGTAGGGAATTGCAGTTCACAAAATGCAAATTTAACTTAAGAAAATAACCTTTCCTGCATTTTTTCCAAACTCGATTTTGAGCTGCATATGCAAAGGGTACAGCCACACATCATCGAATGATCGCCGAGTTATCGAACCTATAAAGTGGGCTGCCAATGCTCCTGAAAAAAAGATATAAAAACGAATAGCAGGCGTTATCGTTCGACCTGCCTGCTGATCTCCAAGCGCAAAAATTGTTCTGGTTTCCTGGGACAGCACCTGTATTATGAGCCGAAGATGACGTCAGGATATTGTCTATGGATCCTGTAGACGAGGTGCGCGAGAAGGAAAACTTGTCCGGTAACGTTGGACTCGGGAGGCCCGCCTTTGGGTCCCAATCTGCAACGGTAAAAGCCATAGTACTATACATAAGCAAAAGGTGCTTACCCAGGCAGCGATAAGCGTACGAATGCACAACATGCGGCAGAGCAAGGAATCAGCTCACCAGAATCGTGCTTCGAGTCGTTGCTCATGGCTTCAGCCATTTATGGGGTGCATTCCAGATTTTTCTGCAAAAGACGGGCCATCACGTTACGCTGATGGCAATTCCACAATTTGTGCGACAACGCTTGCTACGATGATCGGCACTTTCATTTGCAACAAACAGCGCCAGAAGAGCCGATAGATGTACGCTTAATTAACAGTGCAGCAATGTAACGCAAAACAAAACTCCACTACGCGGACGGTGTGCACGCGAAAAGCTAACAGAGGCGATAAAACGTACGCATCACACGTTATCGCACGAGGTAAAACACCTGTAAACAACCACATAGCTGCGGTGTCGTGCCGGTACTTTATACTTGAGAGCCAACGAATCGAGTGCCAGCGGACGTAACACTTGCCAAGTGAAAGAACGAACGTAGCCGAGCCTTGGCAGATACCGCACGAAGGAAAGGCCTGCTGCACAGCTGCAGGAACCAACAAAAATCGCACTCGAAGCCACTATTACTACGCCATATCTTGGACACGTTTCGTGGTAGACGTAAATTTCCATACCTTTCTAAGGGGGCGTACAAATACGTATACTTTCACATACCTTCAAGTATTAGTGTGGTAGACAGCGCCAATGGTGTCTAAAACATAGCAGTGATGACAAATATTTGGCCTTCGAAACCAACGTTTTAAAACAAAGTTGTTGGCTTTTGTAGTGAACAAAAAGAAAGCCTTTGAGATCAGCAAATACCTGAGGAAAATTGTCAATTATGGTAGCTTTACGTTCGCAAATGCAAGAAATTGCTTTACAGAAGGTAATAAGGTATGTAAATTATGAAAAAAATTAATTTTATTTCAGAATAACGCGTAGACACTATGTGGTACATGTGTGGCCAAACTCATCAGCTTTTCACATATTTCGAATTACGAACATTTTAAGTAGTTGCAATCAAAATTTAGAACGGCCGTGGAAGCAAATATAACTAAATTAGTTTCACCGATCGTTTACCGTCGAAGGGATTTGAGTGGTTTCGAGTGAGCGAGTGCGTTGGGAAAGGACGCTACCAGCGTCTGATGTTGGACAGGGCGTACCCAACTAAACTAAAGTGTACTGGAGAGAGTTGCATATCTGGGCTACCATCTGCTCAGCTGGTAAGTTCGTTACGAAGAGACGCCCGTCGTGGTAAAGATTCACATAACTAGGCGATCGTGCTGCGTTATTTGCTGGTCTGTTTGATGCGCTGTAAGCCTAACTCGCAGTTTTTGCAGGGGACGTGACGCTTTCATTTCAGTTCCTTTTCTTGTTGACTCGTCATAGTGTTCCTTGCTTTCTGATGCATCGTGTCGTTTCGGGCGTTGCCAACGCTTAAACACTTGGATGATAAATGGATCAAATGAAAGCGGCGTGTACCGGTCTTCGTTAACGGTGTGGCCAATCGAGCCCTTGGAACATGACGCGATATGAATGCACACTTGCCGGTAGTGTGCGTAGATCGGGGCTAAAGCGCATCGTCTAAAACTTTCCAAAACTGCAATCACTAGCTTATCGATGTCGTCAGGTCCCGAAATTGTCCAGCCCTGGGTGTTACTCGTTTGTGTAGCATCGCGTATTTTGTAGCATCGCGTATTTATTGTTTCTGTTTTTTCCTGTTCAGCCGGCCTCAAAATGCCTTCGGTCATGGCGGATCTTATGACACTCATCCAACACGAAATTCCTGATGGACGGCAAAACATCCACGACAGCCACACCAATCTTGAAAAGGTTGCGGAGTACTGCGAGGCCAACTACTTTCAGGTATTTTAGGTTTCAACTACTTTCAGTACCCGCTGCTTGAATCGCCGATCTGGAATGCACATTTAACGGTTGCTCTAAAAGCGGTGTGCGTGGTCAAGTGTATAGACGTATCACGCGTAATCAAGCAACAGATAACGAAGCGCGGGCACAGAGAATGGACGAAAACGGAAATGATTGTTTACTGCTTTGACACCCGTACACATGGTGCCCGATTCGTCAGTGCGTTACTGCGACGTCAGATTTGGGTGTCAACATCCGTATGGTGTGCGAGATCTGCAGGACATAACAAAAAGAAAACAGTTTTGCCGTTTCACGGCTGTGATGCTTTGGTATCTTTCAATCACTGGAAGATCGGAAGTTGCTGCCAATATGCTGGAGCAAGCTTTCGGACTGCATCAAACCAAACCTGTCTGTGGTAGGTGAGAATCAGCCATGCGAGATCTTGCTGGAAGTTGTTAATGGGCACGTCACACAAACCTGTTCTGGAAAGTATGCCTGAATACCACTTTGTATGCTACCAAAGTTGCTGGATGTAAAGGACTTATGTTTTCCCTTCTCTTTCCGCTGAAATCCATACCTCGGCGGCAATACAAGTATGATCGATTCAGAACGACCAGTTTAACAACCCCCGATCTACCAATGTGAAACGGATTCACCATACTAAAAAGTCAGGGCATGCAAACACGTACACAAGAAAGAAGTCAGGACACCACAAACGCCGACTAACAACTGAAGAGACGCACAATGGCTGAAAAGAAAGAAGGCACGAAAACTTATCTGTGCATGCCCATGCAACAGGCGAACCTATCAATCCGGCATGCGTGGCGGTCTACGTGGAAGATAACTGTTAAGGCATTTGATTTCATCTTTATGCAAGTTAATCGACGGTTGGCTCATGCATGCGCTACCACTATTCTCAGTATGCCATGCTTCAATCATCAGGCGCGTTTCTTCATTTCTATGCTGGTACAGCACTGCGCATTCATCGAATTTTGCCGTGCACTTACAATCTCGACAATGTAAAGATAGATTAGAAGGTGAGCCTCCTGTTAGCGATCTCCTATGTTCAAACAATCTCTGGTTGATGCATCGGCCCGTCTGTCCTACGTATAAGCGGCCGCAGCTCAAAGGGACCTTATACACCACACTCGTATGGCAATCAGTGAATTTGTTGGTGTGTTTTATGAGACAAATATCGGTCCGCTTCTTGTCTTTTACTCGCTTGTTCTTCCTCTGTACAGCGGCACAAATCTCACCTAGCTTATTGGCTGCCGTGAAAACAACATTAACGCCATATCTAGTTCCTACTTTCTTTAGCCTGTGAAATTGCGCGGTGAATGTTCGGTATACCTACGACACGTTTCTTCCTATCGCTTTCTGCAACCATGCTCGGACTTAACACAATAGACTTCTATAAACATTCAGCGACCGTGGCCACTGCATCACGAGGATACCCTACATCTAAAAGACGTGTAACCTGTGCGTTAAAGCTATCGCTTATTTTGTGCTCACATGACTTGGTGAGGGCTGACTTAAAGGAGTACTGACATGAATTTTAAAATTTTTCGGGTTGTTACTCTAAATGAAAGCACGGGTATCGAGAACACTAAAAAGAGTGTCGTGGTGCCTGGGGATGCATTGCATATATTTTTAATACCGCTTCTTTCAACCAGCAGTTTCGGTTTCGGTTTCGAGAGGGTGGCTTCATAGTGACGTGTCAAGTCTGCCCGTGACGTCACGGGCAGGCTGCAACTCACGAAATATGCACCTGCTGTCCTTTGCTGTCAGTCGAACGTGGTTCATGATGAGTGAACTGTCGTCCAGTGCCTCCGACAGTAATTTCTGGGATTTAGGCTGCATGCAGAACCCAGATTTCGCAAACCAAGTGAGCTGACTTGAAACGTCATAGGGCTCTCCATGCGGTGAAGCTGCCTTGCAGATGCTGGGAGATGAAAACTTTAAAATCAAACTTAAATATTTATACGTGTTTCCCGGATGCGGTGTGGGGAGAGCGTTAACACTACATGCCAAGGAAACCCAAAACGTCCGTTTTGCTGCACCTTAAAATCGTGTCAGTACTACTCCTTTAAGGCAAGACATGGCGATGCCGTTTTTTACAACCTTCGAGTGCTTCGACGAAAAATTTAACAGCGGTTTAGAAGATCTAGGAGAATACTGCCAGCACACATGGTTCTTCTGGAACGTTAAAGGGACCGACAACTGCCCAGAACATGAAATGAGATGATTGCACTGATGGAAAGATTGTCCGTCGCATTGACTCAAACCAACCCTGTTAATCTCGTGAGAGGCGGATTTATATTTTTATTTCTTCATTGAAAGTCGCGAAAAATGACCTTTGGCACCTCTGGCGGCAAAATCATACACGGTTCGATGAAGCCGGTCACGTGACCATTGATTGGTGTATGCGTTCGATGACTTTTCTGTTAGTACTGAAATATTGTTCATTTATTTATATTAAAAGATATTACTCCATAAAAATGTACATATAGGCCTGCTTAAGTTGTATGCTACAAAGTGGCGCTGCCTTCGCTTGGCGTAATGATCCCATGCCGCGAAAAGCCATCCATGACACAGGCGCAGGCAACCTTGGTCGCAGGCGCGCAACGCTGTACAAATACCGAGAAGGTGTATAAAGCCACATCATCTCATTGTAACAGCTTGCTATTTTCAAAAATGGCTGGAAAGCTCAAAATAAAGGTGGTGAAGCATAGCTACAGTAACTCCTGCGAAAGCAGAACAACGATAGCTTTCACAAGGGCTAGCGGCATCGCTATCAATTCTCAGCGTTGCTAAAGCAAGCCTTCATGCGTGTTTGGAGCCTTTCAGATCGAAAAATACTGCTTATAAAATAACTACTTGCTTTTAGGATAAACCACTGCAGCTACAAACGCTACGAAGGGTAAGCTTCCTGTCGCGCCGTAAAAAGCTGGGTCGAGAAAAATCAGTTGTCGGTCCCTTTAAGGAAATGTCTAGAAATTGTATACCATTATTCTGAGGCACCTCTTTAGTATGGGCATGCGCAGATAAGTTTTCGTGCCTTCTTTCTTTTCAGCCGTTGTGCGTCTCTTCAGCTGTTAGTCGGCGTTTGTGGTGTCCTGACTTCTTTCTTGTGTCCGTGTTTACACGCCCTGTCTTTTTAGAATGAATACTTAGCAACTAGCTCAGCTCTCTGTTATTCTACGATTCAACATAGCAGAGCAAACAACCCTGCTCCAGATTGACCAGTGAAAAATGTCCTAAAGTCTTAAAGGGACACTAAAGTTATATAATGAGTTGGTTTAGAGTGATAAATTGTACCCTGAAAACTCTTAAAGACATTAATTTCACCATCATAGGTTTATTAATACAGGATAAAATCAAGGGCAAACATTCATTTTTAGGTTTCGCGCCAAAATATCCACACATGATGTCACAAATTTCAAAGTGTATCTTAAGTCTATGGCCCTCTCAGAGCACAAAATACTTTTTTACCGATTAAAGGACCCCTGACACCAAAATTGAAACCTCGAGATGTTTTTGTTGTTTGACTTTCCCGTATACGGGGGCACATCTAACTGATTATTAGTGACGAACGTTGCCTTTAAGATATCTTAATTTGGTTTTAAAAGTAAGCGTGAGTGCTCATTTGAGTTGGCTGCACCTCGCGACATCCTGGCATGACGTAGATAGAGGCCCCGTGTGACGTTCGACAAGTAAAGCAAGTATTGTGGACGTCATGGAAGGTTTGCGGGGTGCACGTGCACAATACCCCTCTCGCTTTGTTATCGGGCTGCTCTCGAGGTAGTTTTCGTGAGGGGACACGCGCTTAACAGGTTTAACCCCTACCGAGGCACCCACATACTTTCAATCTCTACCGCGCGCAGGGCCCCGATTTGAAAGCCGACCGCGCTTTCAACGTCACCACAGCTTGAGTGCATGTGGTCTCCGACGCTCCCCCGCATGGGGCGCTAGTTTCTTGTGGTTTTTAGGCGGGCGTTTTGAAGTGACGCTAAAATGGTCACAATTAACTACGCTAGAATTAGTTATACGATACGCTAGAGCATTTACGATTTAACTTAGGGATTACCAGACACAAAGCTACAAATTACAGTAAAAAAGTCACCAACAAAAATTTTGCTGTCAGGGGCCCTTTAAGAACTATGTAGCCCCTCATAGACGCTGTCAAGATCTATGAGGTCACGGTAATTGGTGCGGGCATTTCAAAGTGGCATCACCAGCTGATTGAACGTTGGTGTACTCGCCATGGTGGTCTAGCGGTTATGGTGCTCGACTGCTGACCCGAAGGTTGCGGGATCGAATCCCGGCCGCGGTGGCCGCATTTTCAGTGGAGGTGAAAATGCTTGAGGCCCGTGTACTTAGATTTAGATGCTTGTTAAAGAACCCCAGGTGGTCGAGATTTTCGGAGCCCTCCACTGCGACGCCCCTCATAATCATATCATGGTTTTGGGACGTTAAACGCCAATAATTACATTATGAATGTCGGGGTGAAGGCGCCCACCTGATGCGAATACTGCAGGCTGTCCTGTCTCTTGCTTTTCAGTCTGAGAACAAGCATGCAGCGCTGGAGGAGACCAAGAAGTTTGCGACACAGTCTCTGGCCAGCGTTGCTTACCAGATCAACACGCTCGCGTACAATCTGTTGCACTTATTGGACCTACAGACAGCCCAGCTGTCGGAAATGGAATCACACATCAACCACATAGGTGGGTTTTTTCGAGTGTTGTTTTTACCTTCATTTTGTGGAACTATTGTACATAACTAAATTCCTCATCTGCAATATCTATTATGTGTTATGTTAATTGAATATCATTAATCTATAAAACAGGTTTCTCGCCGATTAATTAACTCTTTAATTGATTCACATTGTTGGGACCCATCGCGGTGGTCAACTGGTTATGGTGCTTGACTGCTGACCCAGAGGTCACGGGATCGAAGCCCAACTGCAGCAGCCGCATTTCACTGGAGGCGAAATGCTAGAAGCCTGTGTGCTTAGGTTTAGGTGCGCGTTAAAGAACCCCAGGTGGTCGAAATTTTCAGAGCCCTCCACTACGACGTCTCTCATAATGATATTGCGGTTTTGGGATCTAAAACCCAATGATTATTACGATTCAATTTGTTGGGTCTTTCAGTAACACCTCCAAAATATTTATTTCGCATCAATTAATTCACCCGGCCTTTGTTCAACAATATGGTGCATTAAAAGCTTTTTTGTACACCTATTCATGGTAAACATATTTGCCCGTCTTCATGTGGAACTGCAGATAAACTGGACAAAGCGAGAAGGCATATGCAAGACACTAGCGCCAGTGTCTTGTGCATGTGTGTGTTCTTTTTTTCTCACTTTGTATATCTCTTGTTTTGAGTAAAGAAGGTTCAATACATTTAACTATCTAGCCCTCTGCCTGTTTTTTTATATTAAACATTCTAGAATTAAATCACAAATATTAAAGCTCATTGGGCATACCAGTTCATGGTCATAATGATAGAAGGAGGGCTGATACATACTTCTTGCCCTGACTGTAACCAGCTTAACTTTAATGCGCTCTTCAACACTCTTGCTCTATCACTGCACCTACTCAGTTTAAACCCTTATTCTAATACAGTAGACTCTCGTTAAACGGAACCTGAAGGGACCAAGAAAATGTGTTCCATTTAACAGGAGTTCTGTTTACTGAGAGATGAACAGGAGTGCAGAACCCAAGTATGAAACCAATTATATTAGATGCAGTTGTTCCGTTTAAGCAGCAGTTCCGTTTAACAGATTTCCGTTTACTGAGAGTCTACTTATTTGGGGTAGATTTTTTACACTTGTTAGTGCGAGCACGAAGTGATGTAAGAATTCTGTTCCAATTTTCTTCCTTGCACTTGGTAAGCAATCTGAAAAATTACACTATATATATCCATAACTGATGGGTCAAGAGTGGTAGGTAATAAAAAAAAATCAGACAAAACGAATGATGACGACGGACTGGGCAAGAATGCACCATGTGTGTAGGTGATACCTGGTCTGCCATCACTGCCTGCAACTTCTGCATGTGTTGCACCGCAAAGGTAATTTATTTATTTGTTTGTTTGAACATACTGTTAACTGACATGTGTGGGTCATTCCAGGGAGGGAATACATAAAATAACAATTGATATAT
This sequence comes from Rhipicephalus sanguineus, assembly GCF_013339695.2. NCBI lineage: Eukaryota > Metazoa > Arthropoda > Arachnida > Ixodida > Ixodidae > Rhipicephalus > Rhipicephalus sanguineus. The sequence goes on along the minus strand of NC_051180.1, from coordinate 43,550,596 downwards.
ATATATAAAGAACACTCAAGTAACATCAAATGTCAACAACAATAACAAAAAAAATCTTAAATATTGAAATCATTAACAAGTGGCATGACAAGGAAAGTAGAATATCAAGATGCCATCCAATGAATTTCAAGGAACATAGCTGTCGAGCAAATTTTCAAAGGCCTTTACGTCAGTGCACTCTGCAATATGTGCAGGTGGTCCATTCCATTTTTCAATAACATCAGAAAAAAAACGAATACCTAAAGACATTTGTGTGGGTGGCGTAAGGTCTAATGGTTGCACTATGATTTATTCTTTTGCTTAGTCTACAGTGAAACTTCATTTGAACGAACATCAAGGGACCCCAGGAAAAAGTTCGTTAAAGTGAAAGTTCACTGAACTGAACTAGCTATGCTGCAACTAGTTATGAGAAGCTGAAGAAAACAACAGGTGTTGAAATGAAACTTGAACCCTTTTGTTTACAATGCTGCTTATTTGGACGTAAATTTCTGCTTATTTAGCATGTTTCGAAATATATGGTAATGTTTTGCAGCACTTGTGCCACTTAGGACTGCAGTTGTCATGAATTGAGTCACTGTGTCCACGCTGTCATAAACCTTCTCTGGTACAAGGGCAGCTGGGCAGTGCAGAATCTCACTTTTCTCAAGTATATCGGTGCTTGTTTAGCTGAAATTCTTGGTGGGGGTGTCTGAATAGTGAAATTTCATCTCGAATCGAATAGTGCCAAATAGTTGCCAAAAATATCGAATATTGAGTTGAATATCGAATGCCAAAGATTTTATTGAAAATTGAAAGAAAGAACAACGTTAATGTTGTGCTTCATTGGGGTGAAAGCTCCAGACCGAAAAATCTTCGGCCGCCCATTCACAGCAACATTTTAACTGCACGCTGCAACGATGGGAGTTCTAACGAGTGGTGTGGTGCGGTAGAGACACAGCGTGAACAAATTTTTCCATGTGAAGCCAATCGCCGAGGGTTTCGGGGGCCAAAGTCGGGACGTTTTACGGCGCTTGCAGCATACGCGACCGAACTACGCAAGAAGTCCGTGCTTTCGATTCGGAACTGAAGTTGTGAAGGGCTTGAAACTTTTCTCGTGTGTGTTTTTTAAAGACTATAGTCTTTCGTGGGGAACTTAAACGCAGAAATTTTAGTCTGTCTGTCTTTCTGTCTTTCTGTTTGTCTGTCTGTTACCCGATTCAGCCACCCGGCCAAAGTTTAACCACTTGCTGAACGCTCAGCCATCTTGAACTGGTAGCGCCGTTCATACTTGTGAACATTTAACAGAACTGCAAATTGGGCTAGATAGTGAGGATTCATTGTGGGCGAAGCGCAAAAAAACAGACGAAAAAGAGGAGAACGACACAAGACAGGCGCTATACTTCAACTGGTTTTTAATGGCAGAAATCACACGCAGGAAAACTAACAAACAAAGCAACCACGGCAAAACCCAGTCTGATAACAAAAGAACGAGCAACACATTCAACTGTTTTAATATGAGAGGAACGTGCACCACCAGGGTGATGTGTCCCTTTGCAAGCAGCCTTGCTGCACCACGCGCATGCCTACCCCTTTTCCAATAAGTGTATTTCATTATGTGATAGTGCCACATTGTCGTGAACATTGTCGATCAAAAAGCAAATGTTACGCATATCTGAGGCGCAACATCAATACATAAGTATTAGGTGGTGTGTTCCTTTACTAGAAAATACACAGATACGTTATTCTAAAGACCCTAGTGTTTCTTAGGCCGAGCAAAAAATGCTAGTGTTTTTTGGGCTGCACTGCAAATGCGATGCTATGAGCCAGATGCTGCGATTCAACATGGAGGAGGACTCATGTAGTACGGCCGGCAGAAGACTATCGTCTTTCGACGACATTTGCAGCAAAGCACGCAGATACGCAGCCAATTTTTACATGTGCAAAATGACATAATCTCCTTTACAATAAACATGCGCGCTCGCCTTTGAACGAGGATATCGGTGAAAGTTTTAACAAAAGGCCGACTGTAACGATGTTGACGTTACATTTAGCCACCTTACACTAACCAAGTTGCATTTTACGTATTTGTCCTGTCAGATTATTCGAAACATTGATTACTAGCTATTCAAAAGTCAAATCAAATTATTCGATTTGATATTATTCATTTCGAATTCGAAACTCAAATATTCGCACACCTCTAATTCTTGGTGCTTCCTCTACAAGGGCTACTTCTTCCTCCTCTTCTTCTTCCCAAGGCAGGACGTTTGCTACAATCTCTTCTGTAGACAGAGTGGCGGATGCCTCAACGTGTGAGTCGCAGGTGGCATAGTCCTCAAAACGCCAAGCGCTCTCTGTACCCAGTCTTTCAGACAATTTTTTATCAAATGACGTGGGAGCCTTTGGATGGTGCCACAAAAATATGTTTGTAGAACTGAAATGCGCTCTGCACTAATTTCGCTATACTGAAACGCGTTTGAATTGGGTTCAATGGCGCTTCGGCGGGGGATTTAAAAAAAGTTCATACAACTGAATACAGTCGAAACTCGCGATAACGAAATCCCGAGGGAACGAAATTCTCACCGCAACGAAATATTTTCGGAGCACCGGCGAACGCCCATAGGAGTCAATGCATTTCGTAACTCGCGACTACGAAAGATATTCATACCGCAGTCCCTCATTAACGAAATTTTTGAAACACGAGTGCGCAAATAATCTACTCTCGCCACATTAACTACATTCGAAAACTCCTGAAATGCATTCATGCTACAATTAAATTGTGCAAAACTATCGCTACAGCGCACTTGAGAAGCAGCCGCCATCATTGTTTACACAAAAACATAAAGCTGGCGACAATGATGATGATGATGATGATGGCTTGCCGAAACATCTGCTCGTTATCGCGGACTACGTAGCCAAATCCACATTCCTCGTGGAGTTTCGTTCGTTGGCTTGGTTGCCTTCGCTCTGTGCTTGGCTTTGTCGGCTTTGCGCGCACATGGTCGCGTGTGTGGAGCCATTTGTGGAGCGTTTGCTTGGTCGCTTGGTGCAACGTGAACTGTGTGTTGCGATTGCTTCGTCCGATTTCACTGCCTGCGAAGATGCCGCCTCCAACGAAAAAGCGGAAGTTCATCGCGCTGGAAGATAAGACTGCAATCTTCAGTAAGGTGCAAAAGGGCAGGGGAAAAATGGACATCGCCGAAGAATTCGGCGTTGCGTGCAGCTCGCTGTCCACGATTCTGCACTGATCCAGCGGAGCCGGAAGAAGGTTCGCCTGCAGGCGCACTTGATGACGGTACTGGTGACAGCGCAGTGCCGCCGTCACTGACCGGTACATGGGGCGAACTTTGTGCCGGGGCAAACGAGATTCCCGATCGAGAAGCATGAAAATGCTGCATGGTAACGCCCGCCAAAGCAAACTTACTGACTTCTGGAAATAAAATGTGTTTTTTGTAGATTCCGTGTTTTTTCTGTCGAATTCTCGCGCCAACGAAATTCCCGCAAGAGCGAAATTTTGCGCTTTCCCCGCTGATTTCGTTATTGCGGGTTTCAACTGTAGTTCGTTTAACTGACGTTTGTTCAAGTGGTACTTTACTGTACCAGGTTTTCGTATGTATATACTTTTGTCAATATTTGTGGGGCCCTTGAGAATCTGAAATAATAATTTTACGCTGTTCCTCTTTCTCCTAATTTCAAGCAATTCCAGTTTACACCAACTTAGCATCTCGCTAACTGAGTCTGATTTTTTTGTACTGACAACATGTGAATCTGGCTGCAAGTCTTTGGATTCTTTCTAGTTCAACGACTAGGCCTTTTTGATGGAGACTCCGAACTATGGCAGCATGTTCTGGAGCAGGGCGAATAAAGTGGCATGATTTTGATTTTGTGGAAGGAACAGATGATAGGCATGCACCACTAGTGCAAATATGCCTGCCAATTTCTCGCACGCAACTTTTAGAGAGCACTTTCGTGATTACTTTGAAGAAAAACAACCTAAACCAGTTAAGCAAGCAGCAGATTTCAGTTGTATTCTAGCCTTATTTGGGCAACTTGGCTCAACCATTGTGGCTACTTTCGTCCAATTGGATGCAACATTATAATTTGAAAACTAGCATTGATGAATCATGGTTGTATGTTTCTGGACTTACTGTTCTTTCCGTCTTGGCCACAAGTCATTGGCTTTAAGCAATTTGTGCTAATTCTGTTAGCCTCTTATGCAGTTGTTCATGACTTGCACATGAGCAGTAACAGTTAGGTAGAGAGGTGGGCAAGTTTGAAATTATGCATACTTTGAAATTCGGCGACTGTGTCCTTCTCGTCTTGTGTCTCCGTCGTGTTCGCGCTGATTTTCCAAGTATGAGAAATAGGCACATTATGTACAAATGTTAATGCTTATGCATTGTATTCAAGGAACTGTAGTATTTTTTCTAATCATATATCTTGGATTAAAGAGGAACAGAAATTCTGGCTAGTTGGACTTGCAAAGCAGTTGAATAACAATGCATCAGAAAAAAAAAGATTAATGTTTCTTGATTCGGTGGTTGACTTCTGTCTCATGCGCCGTTAATCACCTGTAATCCATTAAAATTTAGTACAGATGCAGCAGACAAAAGTAAATGCAGTTATTGAACAGTGTTATCGGGTAAACACAGTCACGATGCCAACTGATCTCAGCTGTTAAAATTTCAGAACGGCTCAATCCGAGAACTATATTTTATTGAATGTCTGGTACGATGCGACAAGCTCGATTTTGTTTCTAATAGTCCTCTGCTCTGACCACTGAAATATCTCGGAGGGAATAAGAATTTAAATTTATACTAATGGTTACATTATTGCAAGCCTCTTGAATGCTGAACTCTGCCAACTTTAACCATCTTGCACGGGTCTAGGTCAGACAGTAATGATTCACAAGGAGAAAGTGGCCCGGCGTGAGATCGGCGTGCTGACAGCCAACAAGAGCACACTTCGCCAGCACAAGATCTTGGCCCCTGCCAGCCAAGAGCGCCCCGTCAAGTACATTCGTCGCCCCATCGACTACACGGTGCTGGATGAAGTGGGACACGGGCTGCGCACGTCTTCAGCAGGCAACGGCGGTGCCAACAAAGCTCGCCGCATCCCATCTTCTCAGGTCAGTGCTCTTAATGTAGGGTATTTTGGTCTAAGACAGCAGAGTTGCTTATTTCATCACCTATGGCTATATACCAGTAACTTAACGGTGGCTATGGTGAGAAGCATAACACTGCAAAGCTGGCCACACATCAATGTAGTCGAAGTGTGATAACACTTGTAGACTTACATGAAAATTAAGTGCAGTCAGAGCTATCTAAAGCCATCCACTACATCTCTGATAGCCTCCAGTGTTGGTTTGAAACACCCATCATCTGATCAAATCACAGCACCTCATACATTCATCAGGGGTGCAACAACTGTGTCAATTGCGCCAATTTGATACAATTCCTTATTTTTGCGCCAAGCTGAGCCAAAACTGTGAAATTTGTTGAAATTGCGTCATGCTGTGCCAAAATGCCCAACCAGACTCAAAATATTCTCAGTTGCGCTAATTTTAGCAAGAAGTGCAGGCCGCCTTGGCCACCTGCAGTTTGGGCATCATCATCCAGTCTAATCCAGAAGCGCAGACCCTAACCCCACCGTGAAAGGAAAGAAAAAAAGGACCACGGTTGTAAAACTTCCTGGCCTTGTTCTAGTGTGCGCAGAATGCTTTTTAAGCCACTCTTGCCGCAGCACACCTGTCTCTTGTGGAAAAGCATACCAAGATTTAGAAGGGTCTATTAGTACTAGCTGTCATGGGACACATGACATTTTGTTCCTTAATTACTCATGCATGCACGCCCCCTTGGGATTACAAGTATGATCGCTGACATCTAGAAAAGTTACTGGCAGTCATTCAGAGCTGTGTATGTGTTTCTGCGGCCCTGTGAAACAATAAACAAAAATGTATGCCAGTTTTCATTTTTCTTTGCAGCAACTGTCAAATGATTTGACAGGCGCTGCAAACGGTAATGTCTACTTCATCATTGTTTGCACTGCGGGGTCGTTGCATAGGTCAGCAAAATATCGAAATTCACTCCGACTGACTCAGGAAATATATTTTGCTCTGAGAGCTCACTGGTACTCAGACTCACCGAAATTTTCCTCAACCACACTCACTCAGACTCGGACCTCACTAAACCTTTTCTCAACCGGACTCACTCGGACTCAAACTCGCCAACATATTGCTCAGCCGACTCACTCAGACTCACGGCTTGACCTGAGCCTGAGTGAGTCGACTCGTGAGTCCGCTGGCGTGAAATTAGCTTTTTTGATCACGGTGTAAATGCTCTTTAACGCCACTATCTCACATAATCAATGCTCTGCGATACACCTTTTGATCTTACACCTTCAGATAGGATTTATGAGTGGTTGTAGTCCAGTAAGGACGTTTTTGTGAAATGTGCGACTCACACGAGATATTTCTATCGAGAACTTCCTGTGCAAAAGTTTGCGGGGGGAGGTCATGGAACCCCCCGGCACCCCCCCAACTCACACCTCTTATCAGTAAACATTGTGGTGGCGCAGAATGCTAGTGCATTGAGGCACGTGTGAATAGATTTGAGTATAAAAGTAAACCAATATAAGGCTGATAGTAATGCCGATAGGTGAGTAGATAAGACCATTCATCGGCATTGAAGGGTGGAGCTCACTCAGACTCACTCAGTAAATATATTTTGCGCTTAGGGCTCACTCGGACTCAGACTCACCAATATTTTCCTCAACCGGACTCACTTGGACTCAGACTCGCTAAAATTTCCCTCAACCGAACTCACTTAGACTCACACTCACCAAGATATTAATCACCTGGACTCACTCAGACTTACGGCTCGATCTGAGTCTGAGTGAGTCTACTCATGAATGAGTTTGTCGACCTCTGGGTTAAACACACTGCTTTTAAAGAAATAGCCGTGCTCGTGCGCACTGTGTACAGGTTGGCCGATGAATTGTTTGAAAATATTTTTGGTTTCATTTCTAAAAGTAAGCCTTCTTTCTTATATAAATTGCTCCAAATTTGGGATTTCATGCTGCAAAAGCAATATTTTGCTGCTCCAAAAATTGCTCCAAATCCTTATTCGCTGTTGCACCCCTGATTCGTGCAAATGCTAACAATATCGGCCTTCGTTGGCAGTCGCCCAGCCTTTTCCTACCTGTGCCTTTTACACATTCTCTCCTTCACTGTTCCTAAATTTTGAAGCTTGGTTGATGTTTGTGTTGGGAATTGACACACAACCCTTAGTATAACAGCACCACGCCGTACCAGCTTTGTGCTATGGTATCCATGTAGATGGCAGAGTCGGTGACATGTCAGCTTCTGTCTCTTACATTCAGCTGACCACATTGTGAAATATGTGCAGTGTAGGCTTTCTGTGAGGCATGTCCAGTGCTTTGCTATAAAATCGTATCAGACTCCCTTCTCTCGACGAACAACAGTGCTAGCAGCACAACTAATGGCTTGGTCTCGTTTCACTGTTGGAAGTACAATTTTGTAATGCTTAAACCTTGGCAAAGTTGTCTTCAGAGTGATATGGCTTTCTTTGCACAAGAAGTTCTAAACAGTGAAATGCTTCATTGCATAGCCAGTTCTTTATATCAAAGTTCGTGATACTGAAGTTTATATGTTCATTCTACTGCCAGCTACCACTCTTGTTGTGGCTACTTGTTACCTGCACACTCTATTTTCTTTTGTCAAAAGCAGGCAGCAATTAACTAAGCATATTGGACATCAGTGCTGCACATGTTTGTGACATTCTTCAATGGTGTACATGTTGTTGTGGCAGGCACTGATGAATGCCGGACCGGCACCAACAACCAAGCCGCCGACACCACCACAAGCAAACCGAGGGGTCACCATGGGGTCCCTGACACGTGGCTCTCGAGAGTACCGCACTCCCGCACCCCCGATCGCCCCACCTCAGGTGCCTAGCAACTACGCTGCCAACTATCCCCTCGGCCACCCTCGCAGAGGTTGGTATACTTACTACACCGGAGCATCCGATTCTCATATCCACCCTGGAATGTCTCATCTACTGTGCAACATCTGCTGACCTACAGAGGCAGAGAGCAGAGGTGGAGCCATGCATTTGTTGCTGAGCAATGTCTAATAACTTTTCTGTTCAGCTGTAAGGTTGCTCATTCTTCAAAGGTATACTGCGCTAAAAGGAACAAGGACACAGAAAAGGGGGGGACAACACATGCGCAGACTCACAACTGAAATTTTATTATTTTACAAAAGAAAATGGCCCGTTTATGTGCGCGTGTAATGAGTAAAATTGACAAAACACGTAGCAATAGTCCATTTGTTTGTCACGTTGACCACAGGAATAAGTACGTTCCCTGTGCTTGTGAAGTAGTATATGAATTCCCTTTCACCTGTGGTCATGTCTATATCAGGCAAACGGGCCGGTGCACTAATATCCGGTTAAGAGAACATTCAAAGAATTATTCTTCTGATGTTTACTCCCACGTAGCTAAGCACTGCAGGGAATGTGAACAGGAGACGAAGAGGGCGTGCCACCCCCTTCTGGATAGGACCAAAGTCCTGTACCGTCACAAGGACCGCAATACACGTGAGCTCTACGAAGCTTATGCGATTGGAAAAACAAGGGCGTGTGTAAGCGATCCGTCAGTGCAGCTTGCTGACTGTGAAGTGCAGTATCTAGATTCTAGGTTTTGACATGATGATTGACGCGTTCACGTGACCAGTTTTTGCCGAATGAGCTCATCCTTCTTTTTTAATCTTCAGTGTATATATGTCACCCTTCACTCAATAAAATTTCAGTTGTGAGTCTGCGCATGTGTTGTCCCCCCCTTTTCTGTGTCCTTGTTCCTTTTAGAGCAGTATACCTTTGAAGAATGAACTTCAACCAACTAGCCCAACTTGCTGCTCTGTTGTAAGGTTGCTGCAGTTTTTCAGCTTTGAACTGCTTTTAGTATAAAGTATGGTTCTGAACGTATTCATTGTATGAACTACAGTCAAAACCACATATATCGAAGCAACATAGTACAAATTATTGCTTATATCGAACAGCTGTAAAACCCCCTGAATATATTTTCGATATACAAAATATTTTGTATATTGAATTACCTATATAGCCACCTCTTTTGGGATCCCCTTTCGATTTTATATATCCGGGTTCAACTGTATCTGCATAATAAAGGTAGCCCACCAACCAACTTAGGAGGAGCAGTGAAGAAAACTACGAAATCTGCTTATACTCATGAAGTATGCTTTGACGCTGTACACTTGGTTTAAGAGTATACTTCGACGCTGCATTTGGCTGCATTTGGTGTAAAAGGGCCGATTTGTAGCAGATAAATGAAAGCTGCGATAGTACTCCTTTGAATTTTAATGCTCAAACCAGTCTGAAGACATGATACTACTGACGCATACTCTAGCAGCTTCCCTGCTTGTGTGTTGTGCCCATTCAGGGCAAATATCCAATCTCTTCATCACAGCATGGTGAACATGGCACTTGAAATGCTCTGTAATGTTTGCTTGGTCAAGTAGGATTGTATTATGAAAACACTAACCCTTTTGCTGCCGTAAAAGAAGAAGAAAATTGTACCAAATTTACCAAAAAATAGATTTTTTGCTCAATCTTTAGAGCTTTTTCTCTGAATCAAACGGTACCATTCTTTCAGTTCAATGATGTTCCTTTATTTCACTAATTGCGTAAAAAAAAAGATAACTGGAAGATGGTTTCAGCGCATGGCAGTACAATGAAAGATGGCTATAAAATGAAAGCCGAGACACAAATGGCACAACATGAAAATGTGTGGCCATCTAGTGTCAAGAAGCACAACTATGACGAATGTAATCACCACTGGCTCCATGTGGGACCAACGTTTGTCGATGAAGACTGTAGTCGTCATCGGTCATTTTGGTTCAAGATCTCATGACGACTGTACTCGTCAACGGCACTAAAAGGGTTAAGATGGAATCGGACTTTAAGAGTAGACATGCAGTGCACTCGCTGAACACATTTTTCATCCCACATAATCACTGGCTCTTTCAGGGAGTGGCTACTCCACACTGCCAGCACACGGCCACCATGGGTCAAGCCACCAGAGTGCATTGCCACCATCCCAGATGACACCTCCTCCTGCTTTGGCCAGTCAACCTCAAGTGGGCATGGTGCATCCCATGAGTCAGCATACCATGGGTAAGATTGCCCCATAGCACTAGGTAGCAGACTCAGTGCAGAAATCTCTTTGCATCAGCTGTGTATTTGCATGGTCTCTCATGGTAAAGTAACACTGGTATCGACTGCTCAAATTTGCTATAAGACAACCTAGTAGGAGATTAGTGTGTGAGAACTTTGGAAGGATATCGATTTACTGTGTGTCAGCTTCGTGGAAGTAGTAGTACTGAAGTTAACTAGTATGTCTGAGCACACTTTCTGTCAGCCTTATTTCCATATCTTACATTTGCAGGCTGCATCTACAGGACTTGCGCTGTGAATGTAGTGTAGATGAATGCTTGTCACATTGAGTTGGCTGGTCTCAACATTATGGGAATCGGAAATTCATATACACTCCACCGCCAATATTTCAGACACCTGATTTTTTGGACATGCTTGAAAATTCGGATACTTTCGTTGCATTGTCACAAGCCCCATCGACATCACTGTATAAGAATGTCTGAAATTTTGGACGTGGACATTCTTTGACGTCCGATTTATCTGACTTCCTCCCAAATTTCTGGTCCGAAATGGCATTAATTAAAGCCCTCACCCCTCTGCCGTATGTATCGTCTCGTGGGATTGAAATCGGCGCCTTCATCAGTCAATCTGTTTACGGTCATAGCGGTGTCTGAAAGTCAGCTTTGCCGCAACGCTTAAGTATTATGAGGGGAAGCAGATCGAAAATCCGAAGGATCCACTATCATGGCGCAGTGCAACGATGTCTTTACGGATAAGTACTGGGAATGCATGGAGGTATGATAGTGGCAGGTGGCAGACGCATCAGTATGACTTAATCGCTGACAACCCTTTATGATAAGCATCTTCAGCTAACTGCTCGGTAGTGCATGAGGCCTAGCGCAGTTGTAAGCATACTGCACGCTTTTGATAGGCGACAACCCAAATGCATCGCACCGCCGTTCATCCTGCCTCGTTGTGCGAGACAGCTAAGTCAGCTGCACAGACATGTTGCTTTGAGGAACAAAAGCAGCTCTCCATCACCGTGCTCTTGTGCGGTCAGGAACAAAGTGGGTATCACAAACACTTTCATGACAAATGTGCACGTACACTGCAGCAAGTGTCCTGGTAGTGACAGTGTCAGTGTAGTTGGCGACGTGCTGCACACAACGAGGAACAATTGGCTGCACATGGCAGCAGATACTGCGTGTCAGTGGAGATTTTCGTACAGTAGCATATTGTTTACGTGTGCACACGCATCTTCCGCCATAGCCTATGTGTTCTACATCATCGTTTCCAAACACTCCATGCGAGAGAGCTGTAATTTTTTCCGTGTTTTGCTGGTATCGGCGGTGCTCATCATGAGATGCAAACTTGCCAAATGTACATCTTGGCATGCACACCAAAATGCCTGAAAAGTGTACTGAGAGGCATTGAAGCTATTTTAGATATGGCTGTGGCGATTTGACCACTTGAGTGCAATAAAAAAGCATGATTTCATTTTTTTTTTTTTCGTACGATTTCGTGGTCCTTAGCGAGTTTGAAAAATTGGATGTTCGCTGTAAAACCTCAATATAGCTCTCGTCTCATTTCTTCTTTTCAGGCCATCACCACCACTCCATGCCACACCATACTGTAAACCACCCGGGTCACATGGGGCAGCAGCAACAGCAGCAGGGAGTCATTCAGAACCCACCGATGCAAGCTGGCATTTCCCAGAATTCAATGGTGGTCATACCTCCAGGGAGTGTCGTTCACCCAATGTCCCAGAATCCCGCTGCTCCGGGCGCAATGTCGATGGGTGCCATGGGCCACCAAATGGCCAAGGTGCCCACATCCATGGTTCCAACTTCGATGGTGCAGAGTCAGCACTATGGCACCATGGTCTCTGCTCACCAGCCACCGCCACCAAGTGATCCTATGACCTCGAGCCTCACGGATCGGCTCCCCGAGCCGCCACCGCCTCACATAATGAGTGGAGGCATTGTGCCCACGTCAGAGTACGAACGTCATGGGAACGGTAAGTATGAAAAAACAGCATTTCATCCGTGTACAGTAAACTCTCGTTAAACGAAACCTGAAGGGACCAGGAAAATATTTAACGGGAGTTCCATTTACTGAGGGGTGAACAGGTGTGCAGAACTCAAGTACAAGGCCAATCACATTAGATGCAAGTTGTTCCGTTTAAGTGGCACTTTTGTTTAAGAGATTTCCATTTATTGGGAGTGTGCTGTACTTTGGAAATGCTTTCGGCTTTCTTAATATGTGAACGATGCAACAACTGGGATGTCCCATGCTTAGGCATATTGGAAGAAATGAAAAAGAAAAGAAAATTGAACACAACAAGCAAAAGCTACAGTAAGTTTTTAGAATGTACAGACGGGTCCACTGTTAAAGGGAACACTTGAATGCAGGGCATGTTTGATTTCTCTCTCTTGCAAAAGCATAGTGGCTTAGATTTGCATAAAACTACTGGTGGTTGACAGTCCTGCCTCTTTTTGACAGCCTCGTGCAATGCATGAAACACGTTTCCTTGTCCACTTGCTGTTAGAGGGCCAGCAAAATGAAAGGTGTTCATTGGAGTGTTCCCTTTAACAGTGGACCGTACTGTAGGTCACAATTGTATAGTACTGAACAGCCTTTGTACCAGTACATCAGGAAGAGCAGCTTTTTGGCAGCATGGTCATTTGTGGGTTCATAGTCCAACCTGCATAGCTTTGCCATCTGGTAGTTGAACCATTTCTGATCAGCTGTAGCTGAACTAAATTGCTCAGTTCTCTCATGAAGGAAAAAAAAGGCTTTTGTTTTTCAGTTCTATGTACATATGTGCATTGAATAACAGCTTGTGTAAAGACAATATCCATTTGAACCTCAGGCGTTTTACTTGCAGCCTGACACGTACTAAAATAAAATTTCTTTTGTTGGTTGCTTTTAATTTTGCATTGTAATTTGGACATATTTTTAACGTTTCATTCAATAGTACTGGTTTTTAGAACGCCGTGAGTGACTGTGTGGCAGTTGATATCTAGGGAAATGGAATTTTGCTTGCATTTCCTTTGTTCTTTTTTTTTTTTTCTTTATTGCCTGCTTCCAGACATAAACCACATCACAAACACATAGAATAAATAACATCAAATGTTGTCCGTCCTACTGGACAGACATCAATTTTAAAATTCCTTGAGCACTGTCAAGGGTTCCACTCTCGATAACCACTCAGGTACAATCTCCTGCGTTTTCTGCAATTCAACAAATTTCGACATACACTCTCGAAAGTACATTCTTGCGGGCCTTGCATCTGGATCGCGGTGAAATCCTGCCATACGAGCCCGCCATAGACAGTGGAGGCCTGTTAACATTATTAAGTCTAACGGCAATCCATTCTCATTATCTATTGGGAGAAACCTGATACCGTATTGATCTAACGGGAATTCCTTCTTGATTGTCCTCTGTAGTACATCCCAAAAGTACACGCCCTCCCAGCAATGTAAGAAAACATGGTCAATAGTTTCGGGCTTATTACAGATAAGGCAGTCTGAGCCCCAAGGTAAGAAAAAAACACGCTCCTCAAGAAATACCTTGACATGCAATGTGCCTGTGTGAAGCTTAAAGAAGAAGGACTTCGTGGAAGGCGCCACTTGCATTCTTTTAACCCTTTTTAGCACGTCCTGCCCTTGGCCTCTACTGTGCATGGCTCTGTACAGAGGGACGGGCAAAATTGCATCACACACATCTTTGTACAGCTTTTTACGTGACACTGAGAACAGATACTCATTAGAAAATCTAACAGACAAAAAGCGAATACTTAGAATCACCTCCTTGAGATACCCGCAGACTGCACCATTCATGTGATCTGTACCAACTACATATCCAGGTAGAGCCCTGATGAGCCTCAATTGGCACACCGTGCGCAGGAAAGGGTCACTCACATTACGGAAAAAGAAGAACCTGTTTATGATTTGCCGAATGAAAAGATGTGGCAGTCCCAGACCTCCTTTCTTTACTCGTCTAAACAGATTGGTTCGACTGCATCGTTCCCAACTAGAGGCCCACACGAAAATTGCGAAGACACGATGAAATTTCTGTATATTTGCCCGTGAACAATGCAATACCTGCATCACGTACCACAGTTTCGACGCGAAGAATAAATTGCAAACCGTAGCTCTTGAGAACATTGATAGGTGATTACCCTTCGACCTATTCGCTTTCAACTGAATTACTCTTGCCTGTTCTTGCCAATAGTTATCATTGTCTTTGTAGTATTCGAGCGGTACACCTAGATATTTGGCAGGTGTCGTCCCCCACTTAACATTGGCGAAAAATTCTGGCCAGAATTGTTTTTGTTATGATCTCTTCTTCTCGGCCTGTTTGCCATGGTACAGCTGTCTTTGTTTCTGTGAATTGAGCTTGTCACGCCATTGAGTGAACTATGTAAAAAGTTTATGGCTGTATGTTCTGAATTTTTTTTTTCTTAGCTTTCTTTACATTGTAAAGCTTTAGTAGTAGTTTTCTTATTTTTTGTTGTTGGATATTAGTCCCAGTGTGTAAGAGTAGTAGGCCTTTAAAGTGAACCAAATAAAGGCTGTAGCCATTGAATGCAGAAAGGACTGTGTGGAAAGACCACGATGCTGCTCTCTTTTTTATAATTTGGTATTATGTTTACCATAATTTTGTGGTGTGCATGGTAAATTCAACTCACACTCACATTAGTTGTGTTAGATGCCCCTTGGACGCCTTAATGGCATGGAGAAAATGTGCAGCATTACACAAGAGCTGATGCTGACACACTTTGGCTGTGGTGGCCGGAAGGGATGCTGATTATGCGGTTCTGCTGCCAGCCCTTAATCCATAAGAAGCCGCTAAATTTCATCATACTAATTTGTAAATAATATTGTTTGCTTGTGCACTAGAAGGCTGCCTGTAAATATTGCTGCATTTCGTTAGCCAGTACTGAACATTCTTCATGCTTGCGAGAAAAAAAGTGCTACCTTGCCTACTAAGCTTAAGATACTGAATGCAAGTGTACTAAAAGGAAGTTTGCTTTTGCAGTGTGCAGTTACTAACTTCTAAAATCCTTCCTTAAAGATGATGCATGCGTACTGCTAAACCTAGTTGTAGTAGATGTGTTGGAAAAAGCGCGCAGCTTGCCTATGAATGCAGCGCTTGAGGCATGTGACTACAATCAGCCCTTTTTGATAGTAAAACTATGTAGAAGCATTGGCCATAGTGACATTCCTGTCAGATTTGCAGTTTTGCAGTCTTCCCCACTCGTTGACCCGCATGATCTGAGGAAGGCAGTGGAGCAGTTGTGTGTGCATGCTGCCTGGACAACCTCAAGCAAGCCTGGAATGTTCCTTGTATGTGTGTGTGTGTGTGCGCAGTGTCACCTCCGCTCCCCCCTCCACCACCTCCCGAGCCCCTGTACCCCGGTAATTACGTTCAGCTTTCCCCACCAGCCTACGGGCACCAGCGGCCGGACGCCCAGCGGGACAGTGTGCCCAAGACCTACCTGGAGAAAGGTGTGTAACCCCACAGATGTGGCTCCTCTCATTTCTTAATATATATATTTTTTTGCTTTATTAACATTACTGAGTGCTTCTTGGGCACTAAGGAATACACCAAGGTACACGAATGCAGATGGGAGAGTGCTACCACCAGAAACCTAAGTCAAGGACTTTCGGTCGCCTCCAGATTTTTTGCTCTAGTACCTGTACAGAGTGCCCCATAATTACTGTCACATTGTTTGACTTGACTTCCTTTTGGTTCTGAAATTCCTCCATCTCTCTATTTCTCTCTCTCCTCATTTCTTGTATATGGACTAGGATTCTCATATTTCGGCCGGTACCTCTCGTGGCCATCAGTACCACCGTGGTAGCTTAATGGCCAAGGTGGTGTTGTATTGCTGTGAAGCAAAAGTCCAAGGCGTCAATTCCTGGCCATGGCGGTGACATTTCCATGTGGCAAAAAAGCAAAAGCAGCCTTGCACTTAGATTTTGGGTGAATGCTAAAGAAAAGTGGTCAGTTTTAAAGTGGAGTTACCCATTATGTTGTGGCTCATGATAGTGTCATGGTTGTGGCACTTATAAAACCTCAGAATAAAAATTTTCTTTTTATGTCCATCAGGGGCGCTGGCTAGCACTACAAGTGTAATCTTCTATGTTCTGACGAGAGAAATACTGCCACTCAAAGCTCAGTGGCAGAGCGTTGCACACGTGACACAGTTTTTATGTCTGGCTTCAACTTGCAGCAAGATGACTTGATCTGCACTTTCATTTCTCTTTTTGTATTATTTCCAAATTAGGATTAGAAGAGACTTAATTTTTCCTATGCTCTTTCTGACTTCATCGTTTGTTGGCTTCATATGATTGTAATTAGAAAAAGATCAGGTAGCCCTCTCTTCTCTTTCTCCCTCCATCCTCGTGCGTGTTTATAGACATTTTAGAAAGCATGGTATACCGGTCCACAAGCCTTGTTCTCAACAAAGCTGGGCGTGCCATGCACGAGACGACTGCAAGTTAAGAACCTCTCGCAACATGGCACCTTGTTCTTCCTGAACAACTAAAGGACCAACCCTGCTGTGACAGCCCCATCCCACTTGACTCTTGTCACCTTTAGATGGCTGTAGCAAAGGGACCATTGATTGAAAGTGTATGAAAACGGTCATTTTGAAGGTCACTGCGTCTGCACAGACAGGTAGAAGAGGTGGATTGAAGATGTCTTACAAGTTACAAAAAACACAAACTCTGAGACTGCTCAGCAAAAAAAAAGGAAGAAATAAAAAGGAAAGAAGGATTGAGACATTTCCAAAGGCTTCTCACTTGGGCTACAAAGTGAGAGCACACGACAACAGCATTTTCTGGCAAGACTATTTTTTGATGGTACAGGCTGACTAGAACTGTCGTACCTCTCGCATGCCTGCCCCCAATGCCAGCCACAGGTTTCCAACAAACCCAAGGCTTTCTGGAACACTTCGTATCAAATCTGTCATAGGTCAGGCTGAGGCAGCTCACATGGACCAGACTTCCACTGTTTCTTCGCAATTTGGGGGCCAATGAAATCTATTTTGCCGGGGGATGCTACAGCCTGGTTTGCTTCCCTTGTCACACAGTCCCACTTGGGCGAGCAGTCCTGGACCTATCATCAGGACGGGGCCCCTACAGACAAATCCAAGCAAAGTCGTCAGTGGTGTCGTGCTCGTACCCCTCTTCATCCGAGCTGAAGAGTGGCTGGCAAACTCCCCCAAATTGAAGTCAGTGAACTTTGCGTCTGGACCAGTCTAGAGTTGAAGTCAGATATTGCAGTAATAGGGAGGCTCCGATTCCAATGGAGAGAATGGAGGAGTTTCTTTTTCCGGCCAAGGCAAAAAGCATATTTTAAGCGTCTAAATTCCTTCATCCAAACCAATGCGACTGTATCCTTGTCAAATGTTTAAGGAAGTGCTCTTGGCCCATTTGCTGTTTACGAAAGGACATGCCTGTACAGATCAAACACTGTGAGAAACAAGAACGGCAGCACAAAGGGTGTCATAGTTTTTATCCCTCTCTCTGTTTCATCTTTGTGGGGACAGGCATGCCCTTCATTTAGCGCTTACTATTGCAGCGAAAATTCAGCATACTTGAAGCGATCAGATTCCTTTGTCCAAGTCAGTGCAACTGCATTTTTGTAAAATACAGTCTGATCATATAAAAATATTGTGTAAAAACTGGTGTGACAGTATTTATGGCATGCCCTGTATATTTGTTGTGTTGTATTGCTTTAAAAGTGTGCTGCTGCAGCGCAGCCTTCATGGTAGCTGTCACTTAGAACAGCCCACCACAATTGTGCTTGAATGGAACAGCAGTGCTGCATTGATGCTTCATTCAGTCATAGTTGTGATTTGCTGGCTTTGGTGACCACATTACGACTCCATGGTACCAGCTCTTACAGCCGCAGCCATACAGACTTCTGGACGACATCCAACATTGGGCCATTGCTATTTATTTATTTATTTATTTATTTATTTATTTATTTATTTATTTATTTATATCGTACCTGCATCACCTTTGCAGGCGTTACAGCTGGGGGGTGGGGGTAAATCTCTACACACATTTCTATTCAGTATCAACTCACAAAGTAACACTATGCATACAATATTTATAGTGTTGAAGCAAGGCTGTAAACCAGTAGACAGACCCTTAAAATTACAAAGTTGAGTTAGTTAGTAGGGATTTATAGGGGAAGAAACCAGGGCATACAAACACAGTTCTCTCATTCTCTCTCTTGTGGTCTGTGTTTTTGCATGCCCTAGTTTGTTCCTTGGTTAAAAAGGTGCTCTTTACTTTCAAAGGGCACAAGCATTTACTTTATACACTTTGTTCTTTTAGATGTATCATTTGTAAAATCGGCATACGCTGAGGGTGTCTGTAGCTGCATTATTTGCAACATTAAAGGGCCCCTGCCATCAAAATCAAAACCTCAAGATGCTTGTGTGGTTTGATTGTCCTGTGTACATGCGCACTTCTGGCTGATTATTGGTGGTGAACGTTACCTTTAAGGTATTTTAATTTGGTTTTAAAGTAAGCGTGAACGCTCATCTGAGTTGGCAGCACCTCGCAGCATCGCCACTAACATGATGTTGATGAAGGCCCAGTCTGACATTCCACAAGAAAAGTGCACATTTTCTATGTCACAGAAGATTCGCGGGGCGCACACAATACGAGGACTGGCACCCGACGAGGTTTATGGTTCCTTGCCCCTCGCTCTGTTATCGAGCTGCTCTCGAGTTGGTTTTGGCTGCTTACACCAGGAATGCTTTTCTTTTTCCTGAGGGGACACGCTCTTAACAGGCCTAACTGATATGGAAGCACCCACATTTTTTCATTCTTTACCACGCATGGTGCCCCTATTTGAAAAGTGGTCTGTCAACGTCACCAAAGCCTGAGCGCTCGTGGTCTTAGGTGCTCCCCTGCTGTGGGGCGCTAGTTTCTTACAATTTTAGGTGGGTGTTTCAAAGTGATGCTAAAATTGGTCACAATTGGTAATGCTAGCATTGATACGTTAGAGCATTTACAATTAAATTTCGGCATTACCAGACACAAGGCTACAAATTACAGTAAAAACGTCGCAAACGAAAATTGTGCTGTCAGGGGTCCTTTAAGCGCACACTTCATATTCGAAAGATTGAGCAATGAAACACATGGTAATTGAAGTCTCCGATGTAAGGGCTTGTGGCAGGCACGTAGCCAGAATTTTTTTTCGGGGGGGGCCCAAGGCCTAATTGTTCGAAAGAAAGTATTTCCATGGCAAAAATAAAACAAAAGTTGCCCGGGAATATAGAAGGCCGGACGAATTTCGGGGGGGGGGGGGGCCCCTTGCCTACGTGCCTGGCTTGTGGGGTATGTGATATACTTAGTGCTTAAAGGCTCGGACAATCAAGCGTATTCAGGAAGCTTTGTGAGCAATTAAATTAAATTAGCAAAGCAGTTAAGTGCTGCAGATGACTGCACAATCTGTGGTGTTGCAGTTAAGTGCTGCAGATGACTGCACAATCTGTGGTGTTAGTGCTAGTGTGTGCATTCGGGGTCTGTGCTGAACACTCGAATTCTTGTATCTTTGCCTCGTTACAGTGGTTGCTATATACGACTACGAAGCTGACAAGGACGACGAGCTTTCCTTTTCCGAGAACTCTGTAATCTACGTTATCAAGAAGAATGACGACGGCTGGTACGAAGGCGTCATGAATGGTGTGACAGGCCTGTTTCCAGGAAACTATGTGGAACCTTGCATGTGAACAAGTGCAGCGGGGCATTGTGTCACACGAATTTGCCTACTTCGTGTGCTGGCTCGGAAAGCTGCTTGCAACAGCTTGTTTTTGCACCTCAGGGTGAAATTGATTTTCGCTGTGCCGTATTTAGTCTCGAGAAATGCTTCCATTTTTTTGTTAACTGGCCTACTGTAACATTTTGTACTTGGTCGCTTCATTGGTACGAAGAAAAGACACAAGAGGAAGTTAGAAGTGGAATAGCACAAGCCTTTCTTGCCTGAATAGGAATGACTGATAATTTATGGTGAACAAACATGTGTAATGAATTTTATGTATATACTAAGTTATCAGTGACAAGTTACCTACTGCAATGAATTACTCTTATTTTTCCTTTGTTGTTTGGAGAGCACTATCCCCATAAAGCGTTTTGTCGATTAACCTGGATGCATGGTGGTAATTGACATCATTTTTGTTAGCTCCCCCTGTGGTTAGTGCTAATGAAATCACAAATGAGCAGTTCATAGAAATGAACACTAATGAACTGTTCGGAGTGCCAAGTTGTGACTATCTCTTTGTTTTTACAAAGTAGCCAAATGGAACGTATTTGTTTACTGTATCGCACATTTTGTGCAGTTTTTGGTGCATTGCTTTTGCAGAGAATGCAATATGTACTGCAAGGTTACGTGGGCTTTGGCCGTTTTTACTAAGTGTGAACTGCAGTTGCAAGCCTGCATTTACTAACTAGGCTGTAACTCACTGCACAGGTCTTAAATAGCGTTATCAGCATTCCATTTTTGTCTTCTGCCCGTTTTGAAAAAAGAAATTAGTATAGCTTTTTATGAGTACGCTTTGCCCATTGCCACTTTGTTTTTAAGCAAGAAATCAAATTTGTAATCCACCTATACCTTCTGCGAGTGTTGGGAACAAATGAATTGTGTGAGTAAAGAAGGGAGGATGGGGTTGCAAGAGTCTGGCTTGTACAGCCAGCTATTTATTGCACTTGCTTAACCCGATGCAAATGTAGTGTTCTATTTCTCTGTTATTACAATAAACTCGTTTTTTTGTAAAATATGGGGGCTCTGTCTTACTCGGTGCTGTGCTTAGTGTATCGGTGATGACATTAATGAAAAGTGTGCTCAGCTATGTCACTAATTCGAGATTTCTCTAATGTTACAGTACAGGAGATGAAGTACACTTTGCGTGGTCTCGGTCTTTCTACACTACAAAAAAAAAGTTATTGTACAGGCATCATTAAAAGGCACCTCAGTGGCTTAGGAACAAGAAGTGCACTGTGGTCGCACAAACATATGACCAGCCAAAATTCACTGACATTGCGACAAATAGGATTGCTTGCAGCACAAGCAAATGCATGTAATGTTAGATACTCCAAGCAGCTGGCATTGTGAAATAGCTTATTCATATCTAGTCAATTCTAATACTTAACTCTAAACGTAAACAGATGAAAGCTACAGCTGCCATGATACATCACAGAAATTTAGTTGTACAGATGGGAAAATCCCTCTTGAATCATACATACGCCACTTGCTTCCGAGTAGCTATTCACACCGTAGCACCAATGGAGCAAATGAGCAGTTCGTGGAATTCAACACTGATGAACTGCTTGGAGTGCCAAGTTGTGACTATCTCTGATGTAACTTAGCAACGTTGCTTGTTGGGCGAGTTGGAACGAGTCAGTCATAACGTAGTTCAGCGCAAAAAACAGGCAACAGACGAGTGAGAGGACAAGGACACAGCGCTGTGTCCTTGTCCTCTCACTCGTCTGTTGCCTGTTTTTTGCGCTGAACTACGTTATGACTATCTCTGATGTTTGTACGAAGTAGCCAAATGGAACATATTTGTTTACTGTATCGCACATTTTGTGCAGTTTTCACGGGGGAGCCATTGCAGTGGCAAGCCTGCATTTTCCGAGCAGGCTGACTATTGCGCTGAACATTTGTAAAAAAAAAGTGATGCACAGCATCCAGATGATGCACGGTGTTTTATGGCGCAAGGGTACACTGTCGCATAAGTTTCCTTTGGTGCTGCCCAGAGCACAGTCTCTGCTGATGCAGCAGATGTTCCATTGCTTGCTGTATTGAAGGCGCTCACTGGGAAATTGCCGGCAGAGTTTTCGTTGCATATTATGACATTTGTTGGCACTTAACGGCCTTTAAATTTCACAGTGGTGCATTCCTTCTCTCGTTTGTCCTCTGAGCGTAGTTTGGCGCGCAAGCGGAGCTCATCCGCAGTCGGCGCGGCACTCATGTAATGTGAGTGCCCGCAGCATCGAGCGGCCGCTGCTGCGGGTTTGTCAAGCGACTGATCGCAAGAGAAAGCTTGCTGAACCATGACACACACACACTGTGGAGCTTCTGATTTGTGATTATGTCACGTACAAGTATTTTTAGCAATTTATATCCGAGTTTCAGCACATAACGAACGACGCGGACGCTAGGCTGGCATGGTCACATTTGACGCACTATAACGTGTTAGCAACCAAAATAATGCAACGTTTTTTTCTGCAGAATGGTAGACGACGTCCTTGACTTCAATCAGAGGAATTTTTAAAAAAATTAAAGATGGCCGTTTTGAGAAAATCATTTTCAAAGTTCGGCGTTTTTGGTAAATCACTTACATTTCAGCCCACTTATCGAGTAAAACGGAACGCGATAAAACCACGCAAATTATTTTACAAGAAAGCGAAAGTATCAAAGTTAATATGTACCGATTTTTATCATCCTCACTTTAACTTGCTTGCTGCAATAAATTCCTGAAATACAGGTATTCTGTGCAATATGCCAAGTTTGTGATTTTTTTTCGTCAAAAGTGCTTCGACAAGCAAGGGAAATAATAGACTCATAAGATTGTATTTCACTTGTTCTTTAAGGGGAATAAATATTATGACGAAGAAGTGCACCGTTTTTTCCCTAGGTGCGCTCAAAATTCAGAAACCGCGAAATTGGCGGAAGAGCGTTTTTAGCGGCCAAAATTTGTATATTTTTTTTTTCAGGCGAAAAAAATTTTTTTCGCTAAACTAACTGCGAAACCATTGTTCTGGGTGTAATGCCTAGACCTACAGTAAATTTCATCAAAATCAGGAATGGTGACCAGGACCTCGTGTTCGATCTTATCTGCAGACACACCCAGTAAAAAAGTCACAAACAAAAATTTCGCTGTTAGGACTCCTTTAACTTTCCTTGATCTAACGTGGCAAAAATGCGTCACAATGAAGTACCTGTGTTGGAACTTCAGCGCAAAGTTAAGTTTAACCTTTGTTTCCTCTTCTAATGGTAAACAGTGCGATTGCGAAATCGACGGAAATGGACCGCCTCCCCCTTTGACTTGAGACTAGGGGTGTGCGAATATCAAATTTTTCGAATACGAATATCCACCTTCGAATATCGAATATCAAAGGGAAAATGCCTCCACAGTAACAATATTTTATTTAACATGTAGCTATTTGAAAAGAAAAAAAAAAAAAAAAACATTAACACCCTGACTGGCAACACAACATACACTGCTATCTCCAGAACACAATGTCCAGGCTAGCACAATGCACATCACAACACAAGCAAATATCACGGCACAATGAAAGTAATGACTAGATGTTATCATGAAGAAATATGAGTTGCTCTACATGATCAGGCAGCAGGTGCTTCCTTCTAACAGAGAACCCCACGCTCCCCTGCCACTGAAAAGGGGCAAAGAATTGCCAGACTGGGGTATCTGAAGGTGCCTACAGCCCGCCACCAGTCACATGGGTCACTGTCTTTCTTCAGAAGTGGTCCCGCATAGTGAACGAGTGGTAGTGCGGCACGTTACGGCCGCATAATATTGAAAATGTATGGTTACATGATCGCCAACAGCGCTGCACGTCGGAGATGCACCAGCAATAAATCATACGTATTGCGGCGCTCGTCGCAGGCAGATATCGTGCCCCCGTGTACTTACGATGTATATCGCTCCTCTCGGCAACGTTTTTAGCTATACGAACGCAGCAGAAATGTGGAATACGAGTTATTTTATGCATGATAATCGAATCACATATTCGAATTTTCGAAGTTATCGAATATCCGAAACTTTTCGAATACACGATTTTCGAATCGAATACGAATATTTCGAATGTAATATTCGACGAATATTCGCACACCCCTACTTGAGACCTAACTAACCTAACGTGAGCATTGGGAAGAACGCGATGGCGACTTTGCGTGCGACGTTAAGTGCGTTTGGACCAAATACGCCCATTGTAAGAAAAAAGACTTCAGCAAGTGTTTCAGAGTGTCATATACGGCCGTTATCACCTCTGTGCGACTCTTCAACCACATATGGGTGTGGGAGGCCTTTTCTGTATTTCCCAGGCCTACTCAGATGTTCGGAAATTCCGTATTGTTCAAGATGTCGACTATGAAATGCGCGACGGTCGTTTGCGCTCCCTCTTAGACTTCGAATTTGGAGCCATCTAACATAATGGCGCGCAGCCAACCTAGCGCCAGTCTCCGCAGCATGGCGCCATCGCGCTGGGACCATTCTATAGTGTTCGATTTGGCGCGTACTTCGACTTGCTGATGGCTGGCGCTTCAAGGCTCACGAAGTCTCAAGGTGCCTGTCGCTGGCGAGCATCGAGAAAACATTTACGGCATACGCACGGATAGCTGCAGCAACAAATAAGCTAGAAAAGCTGAATTGACGCTATAAAACGACTGTACTGGGCAATATAAAAGTCATATATGGCTCATTCCACGCGCTGCCGTTAATTACAGGGGGCGGGAGGGGGGGGGCGGTTCCTGACCCCCCTTGTGTTCAGGCTGGGGGGGGGGGACACCCCTTGCAAGTGCCCCCACTTGAGATTTATCTTTCAAACTCTTGAATCGCTTGAGAGTTAAGTATAGTTCAATCAACGCCAGTGCCGAAAGGGTTAATGCCGTTTGATTTTGTAGTGTTAGGCCTGTGTTCAACATCCCTCAGCTGCAGTGTGTGAGGCTATTGAAATCGCCACTTCCACTCGACCGCTTTCGGAGAATACTAAATATAGAACAATGCAATTACGTGAGCTGGAAACCTATGCTCGTTTTTTTTTTAAATTTTATTTCAAAGCATGATTTTAATTTTTACGTAAACAAAAATAAAAACAATATGGCCGCCGTAGCAAGATGTGCGTCCCGCCTTGTGATTTTTCTGCATTTACGCCAACTGTCCCATCCTTGACGCTTGACCCTCTGCGATTTGAATGAAAAAAATCGAGGGCTATCTATCCAAAGCAAGAAGTCTTCCGCCAAAACACTTTTGGCGCAAAAAAAAAAAAAAAATCAGTGCCGCAAACCGCATGTGAAGTTTTTCGGAAAGCTCGAAACAATGGCTCGTAAAACGCGTTTTCAAAAAATCTCTTCTGTCTAAATTACGCTCGGACAAAATTTTTCATACAGAAGATCGTAGGCTTTTCACTTCAAATAAGTTTCGCGAACGTTTACGCTTTCGTGGGTTTTTTTATGTGGCCTTAAATGTGGACAATATGGCCCATATTGGGGATTTTTTCATAGGAACGCGACATCGAGTGAAATGTAGTATTTTGTAACAACTGATCGCCAGGAAGTTTTACTGTAGCCATAAAATAGTTTGATATATATATATATATATATATATATATATATATATATATATATATATATATATATATATATATATATATATATATATATATATACAGCGTGAAATGGCGCGTACAGCTGGCGGGCGACAAAGTTGCAAAAAAGTTCATTTTCGCACATGTTTGATCGTAATTTAACATTGAAGTGGTCCTAGTAAAATTATGTTAAATAGCGCATTTACTGGCAACATTAGTTGTCTACGGACTGAGAAAGTGTCACCAAATTACTTTTTGTTCTAAGCAAGAAAAATATTTTTGAAGTTGTGTTCCGCCGGTGTATTTTGTGTTTTGTCTTCGCAGGAACGCGTCCGGCGGTAAGTACAACCTACGCGGGCGCGAGGTTCGCCACACAACAGCTAGACAACATAATCATCTTTGCCAGTGTTTATTTGAATACTTTACTAGCGAGTATCGGCCTGAGTCAACGAGAAATGCGAACCCCGCTAGAGTGAATTTAACCACATGCAGCTGTCCATTGAAGGCCGGCATAGTGTGCTTACGCAACAGCGGGAAGTGACACCGATGCGTGCAACACCCCGTTGCCTGCGCAAAGATTTAAAAATGGGAAGAAGACTACGATTAAAAAAAATGTCTGTTGCTGCTTTATTTTGCACCAATTCACGGTCACTGGTGAAATATCAACACTTACATACGATTCACTTAATATATACACATCACTTATATACGATTGTGTTGGTTCACAAGTGCAACGTATCCGCTGCGTTAAAGCAACTAATTTGTTTCTTTTCCCACTTTTAAATATTCCAACGCATCGGAGTCACTTCTAGCTGTTGCGTAAGCACACTACGCCGACCGTCAATGGACAGCTGTATGTGGTTAAATTCACTCAAGCGGGGTTCGTATTTCTCGTTGACTCAGGCCAATACTCGCCAGTAAAATATTCAAATAAGAACGGGCAAAGATGATTATGTTGTCTAAACCTCCTTGGGCGAACCTCGCGGCCGCGTAGGTTGTACTTACCGCTGGACGCGTTCCTGCGAAGACAAAACACGAGCAAGCTAGAATAGACACCGGCGGAACACAACTTAAAAATATTTTTCTTGCTTAAAACAAAAAGTAATTTGATGACACTTTCTCAGTCAGTAGACAACTAATGTTGTCAGTAAATGCGTTATTTAGTATAATTTTACTAGGACCACCTCAGTGTTAAATTTACGAGTAAACATGTACGAAAATCAACTTTATTTGCAACTTTGTCGCCAACACACTATTTCACGCCATATACGTCTCAAACTATTTTTTTTTTTTTGGCTACAGTAAAGCTTCCTGGTGATCAGTTATTACAAAATATTACATTTCACTCAATGTCGCCTTTCTATGAAAAAATCCCCAGTATGGGCTATATTGTCCATATTTAAGGCCGCATAAAAAACCCACGAAAGCGTAAGCGTTCGTGAAAGTTATTTTAAGTGAAAAGCCTACGATCTTCCTGTAGGAAAAATTTTGTCCTAGCCTAATTCAGAGAGAAGAGATTTTTTGAAAACGCGTTCTATACGAGCCACAGTTTCGAGTTTTCCGAAAAACTTCACATGTGGCTTGCGGTACTGAAAAATTTAATTTCGCCAAAAATATTTTGGCGGAAGACTTCTTGCTTTGGATAGATAGCCCTCAATTTTTTTTTTTTTTCATTCATACCGCAGTTGGTCAAGTGCCAAGGCTGGGACAGTTGGCGTGGAATGACCCATATACCGTATTTACTCGAATCTAGGCCGGCCCCGATTCTAAGCCGACCCCCGAAGTTCGCAAGGCCAGAAATGAAAAAAAGCTTAATCATTGCACTCGAATCTAAGCCGACCCCCCCACTTTCGCAAATCGTTTTTTCGAAAAAAGCATCGGCTTAGATTCGAGTAAATACGGTATCACACGTGTGGATGATCGCACTGAAAAGGGCGGAAGCAGCGGCTTGCTGGTAGTGATGCAGAACTATCGATGGTACTATCGATACTATCGATAGCTCAGTCACTATCGAACTATCGATGGTGAAAATTACTATCGATAGCGCTATCGATAGTAAAAAATTCGATGGTACTATCGATAGTATAAAATCAACAGCGCGGACTCACTGCAGAATAAACTTGGTTTTCCGCGCGCGTGGTACATAGTGGAGCCGGAGGAGCAGGCTGAAGGGCAAGAAAGTAGACATCATTGCGTTCTTCACCAGAGTGCTTTGCTGACACATGATCATAAAGTCAAACTGTTCAGCTATAGCGGAAAGGAAGCCTTTACATGTGGTAGGACTGCGCGGCTTCAAACTGATATTGCATTTTATGATTTCAAAATAAAAAAATACCAAGAAGTTAATTGTAAGGTGTAACTGGTTGATTTTGGATACGTATTGATGGACATATTCCGCCATTTTGACTGCAGAAATAATTAATTTCTCTGCCAAAAATTGCTCATAAATTAAGCGAAGCTGGTAGTAGGCTATCGCAAATATTTTGGCAATATGGCCGGCCAGCAACCGCATCATTATTCACACCACTATCGATAGTATTGTCACGTGGCTGTGACGGTGAAGAATGCTGCAGCAAGACTGGGAAATACAGAGCTCTTTATTTGGGCGAACTTGTGTCCATAAAATCAAAACTCAAAATACAAGCGATACATGCTGCGCACTGATAGCGGCGAGCGCAGTCGTCAGCCGTTGAGCAATCATCATCGGTGGAACGCGTCGTCCTTTATACATCAGTCATCAAAACTTCCAGCGTTATCGCTGGTGCTCGCGTAAGCTCTCGAATAAACTTGACTATTCACGTCCGGCGCGTAATCTTGACAGAGTGATCTCAAACAATTGTGAAGCTTCTCACACATTAGGGCGCGGTTTGTGTCAAACGTTGTTAACAGTCTTTGTGGGTGAAACCAGAATACGTCAAAACAAAGCAATAAACACGCGTGGCAGTAATATAGTAATATCGCTATAGTAGTATTAACGACTGTACTACCGATTGCACTATCGATAGTTTGTCGATAGTAGCACTATCTATAGTTTGTTTACAGTATCGATAGTTTCAAAAAAACTATCGATACTATCGATAGTCAATTTACCGATAGTTTTGCATCACTACTTGCTGGACGACTTAGACTGGAGTATGTAACTATAATAGTTGTAGTAAAAGGAGAAAGGGTTAACATGGTTATGGCCATAGGCGTGCCCATGGGGGAGGCAGGGGAAGGGGGGGGGGCGCAAAATCTGTCCCATGTTTTTGCTCAGTCGGACCAGTCCCGTTGTTTAAAGAGCAGGGTTATGAACATGCCAATTTTTTAAAAATAATGAGGACTGAAGGCCCCTGATGTTGCATTTCAAGAACTGTTCCCATCTTTGCTCCCGGAAATCCAGGGACCAATGACATGCCACTTTGAGAAGTACGTCAGCGTTTCATTTTTATTTTTTTTCTCCATTGTGCAACGTGTTGTCTTTTGGAATCGACCAACGAGGGTTGGGGGGGGGGGCAGCGATAACACTTTGCTCCCCCCCTCCTCCTCTCAATGCAGAACCCTGCGTATGCCTGTGGTCATGGCAAACATTTGGTAGCAGCTTGAATGGAGTTGCTCAAGCGTAGTGTGAAGCACATTCCTGTGGCCAAACCTACACTGAAACGTAATGCCTAAGCCCCTAAGGTCAGCAGGCCGACATTAAACTTAAAGGGACACTAAAGCGAAGCAATGAATCTGTTGAGATTGATAAATTGTGCTCTGAGAACTCTAATGTCGTCAATTTCGCCATCATAGGTTTATTAATAGAGGAGAAAATCAAGTTCAAAGTTTAATTTTTAAATTTCGCGCCGAAATCTCCCTGCGTGACGTCACAGATTTCAAAGTGTATTTATCGTATTTTGGTGCCATTGGCTCAACAAAATTACCCCAAACTTGGTGTGTTAAGTCTATGGCCCCTCAGAGGACAATGTACTTCATTTTCTACCGATAAGGAACTACGTAGTCCCTAGAAGGTGCCGTCAAAACAAGTGACATCACGGTGAATGGTGCGGAAACTTCAAGGAGGGGTCGCCACCCACATTTTGTTTTTTCGCGTTTTCTCGCTTACTAAGCGTCTTCTCGCCGCAAGCGTGGTGTTTTTGGTATCGTGAAAGAGTGTCTTACTAATATG
The DNA here is from genome assembly GCF_013339695.2 of Rhipicephalus sanguineus. Classification (NCBI taxonomy): domain Eukaryota; kingdom Metazoa; phylum Arthropoda; class Arachnida; order Ixodida; family Ixodidae; genus Rhipicephalus; species Rhipicephalus sanguineus. Next base: position 43,520,918 of record NC_051180.1, on the reverse strand, counting down.
AGAAAAATCGTTTTGCTCTTTAGTGTCCCTTTAGAGGATACTGACACGAATTTTAAATATATTCGGATTGTTGCTCTTAATAAAAAAACTGGTGTCAAGAATCCTAAAAGGAGTATTGTGGTGCCTGGGAATGCATAGAATATTAACTGGAAAAACAGCGCTAAAAGACGGGACGAAGAAAGGACACAAACCACGGCACTGCGTCCTTTCTTTGTCCCGTCTTTTAGCGCTGTTTTTCCAGTTAATCATGAACCAACCATCCCAAATGCGTACCTTATTGCATAGAATATATTTTTTAAAGGGGCTCTGCAATACTTTTAGAGCAGGGTCAAAAAGCGCTGCCAATCGGTAGTCGAGGCTCCCGAGAACACGCGAGCCAAATATTATAGCGAAGCGAGCGGCCTGGAATTTAAAATAAATTCTCAAAGTCGGCTGAAAATCGCTCGCTCTTCTCTCGACAAATGATGTATTAGTCCGCAATATATGACGCGATTGTCGGCAGTTCCACCATTGGCTGATGTTATAATCACGATAACGCCCTCATTATTACCTTCGTTGTTAATTTTGAGTTCAATAAGTAGATAATATGTATGTTTATATTGTGTTATGCCGTTAAAACACCGAACAAACATTAATATTAGCACTTCCGGTCTCACCGACAGCTCGTCTGCTCGTAGTTGCGTCGTTGCGTTTTCTTCACCATGTGCAGTGCCGAAATCGTGAATATTTCTGTGCTTTTGACCATCGCCGGTTGCCGTTGAGAGTGGCAGCCGTTCGAGTGTTGCCTCGTCAGCTGGAAACTGCATCGTCGGCACGTTCTCACGACCGACCGAGGCAGCGGTGCAGCATTTCTCCGATAACAATACTGGCGCCGGCTAGCTTAGGATACCTGTGTTCGCTGTATGGCGAGAGTCCCGTTCGCTGTCTGTTCAGTATGTCATCGAGCCGTACCTCGGCGTATCCTCCCCGTAGTCTCAGGTTCCCGAGAAACCGCGACACAGCAACCAAGCAGACTCGCATTTTCACGGTAGCTGCAGACAGCCGGGGGACGGGTCCGCGCCGGCCCGATGCCCCACGATCCTTTCTTCTAGTCTTTAGTTCTTTGTTGTCAGCCAGCACTCGCTGTGCGCCCGCATTCGAAGAGCAAACAGCATCGAAGTATCGCCACTGGGAGAAGGGTGCACGCAGCTTTGCCGTGTTGAATACGATTCAAGCGCTAGCAGTGCGACGAGGCGGTGTATCGGAGTGTGGGTCGAAACCCATCTCAGCTGTCATTCGTTCCAAACGCGCACGCAAGTTTGCGTCCATGGTTGGCAGAGCGATGAAAACACTACGGCAGTTTGAGGTGCACACCCAACATTACCAAACCGACTCGCGGTTTTTAAGCACGCGCGATACACGGTGCGATGAGCTCCGCCGCTCGACGACGACCGTGCGAGCCGACCGGAAGTGGCGCCACAGACCACGTGGTTGCGCCGAGACGCCAGAGAGAAAAAAAATGAAGAAAAAAACTCTTCGGCGCCTCCTCGCACCTCCGTCCTCCCTCCCTTCATGCCCCGCGCAGCTTTCCGCGCGCTCGCGGCGTTGAGTTGAGGGAGAAAGCTGCGGAACGTGATCTCTATAATTTGGTAACACCACTTATACTTGACGGATTCGAAAAATTTTTGCGGCATATGACTCGTGAAGAGTCATACGTCAATAACGAGGCTATTCCAATATAACTAAGAAAGGTGTTGCAGGACCCCTTTAATACTGCTTCCCTAAAAAAAAAGAAAAAAATTCAGTGGCGATATTGAGGGCGCGCCTTCTCAGTGACGTGTCATCGCAGTGTGACTCACGTGGAGACAGCAACTCGCAAAGTACTAGCGGCAGATCTGTCATCTGCTCGTGGTGCACGTAAACAATGATGAGTGAATCGTCGCCCAACGAGCCCGACAGTGATTTTTGCGATTTAGGATGCATGCATCACGCAGAATTCGCAAGCTTGGAGGAATAGTGTGGACTTGTCTGGATAATGTCCATTGCGGCGAGGCTGGCTTGCAGATGCTCAGCGACGAAAACTTTAAAATCAAAGTAAAATATTTTATACGTGTTGTCTGACTCCCCTGGAGAAAGCTGCAAACTAACACTTACCCTAACTCTTTCCTTACCGCGAGAAAATGGTTATTTTTCATATGCCTCGGGAAGAAAGTTTTTGCCAGTTTGAAAAGTAGTCCAGCATGCATTGCAGCGCATCAAATCATGCACAATGAAATGGTCTTCCCGAAAAAATATGAGTTGTAAAGCAACAAAATTATTGTGATATGTATAAAAATTTCAAAATATGTAACTTTTTGTTGCCAGCTGATCAACAGAGCAATAATATATGCAAAAGCACTCAGAAGAAAGAAAATTCACAATATACATTTTGAAGATAAAGGACTCAGGAATAGTATAAAAAATAACAAATGTTTCCATTAAAAATAGACAAAAAATTCTGAACCCAGGTGCTGCTTCACTGCTCGTGCAATGCGGTGAAGCAATACCTAATTTTCACGAGACACAGGTGCACTTGTGCACTTTTCGCATAAATTTTTGTGGTATTTGTTTACCAGAATAGCCTGCTGGTGTTCCAAAATAGGTGGATACCCGCGACGTGAACAACACCTATATAAATCAGATGTGCACTGAACTTCACCAGTTCGTCTGTCGTCACCTCTTTCCATAAGCCACCTCTCTCCGCATAGGTTGGCGTTCCCAAATATGCATGCAAGCATATTTATTCATATTTCTGCATATAGTATTGAAAAAAAAAAAGAAGAACGAAATCACTCTGTAGTGCAGGACCGAGATCTGCTCCGACGGCCTTCGTGTGGTGAGGAGACGCTTTGCAGCCGGCGCCAGCACATCGAGCCCTAGCGAACGTGTGTGCCTCGCTCGTAACCAGAGTAGATCTGAGATTGTGCACACAAGTCACTAGCTACGTACGCGCGGCGGAGGAGACCACTTGAGGCCGTAAACGAAACCAACCCCTGAACGGCTGCGGATGTCTCAGGCTGACGCAAAACATCATCGCCATCAGAGCATGAAGCTGAGGTGCTGCCATCATCGGACTCAGAGCTCGTTGTCACTAAATTCAAGTGCGGTTGCAATATAGTTTCGAGTGGCGCGCTTATTTTGCGGCGCAGGTGCGCACCCATGCGCGCGTGACGACGACGCCATGTATGACTGACTAGCGACGCGGAATGCGGCCCTGTGTCTATATAACAATAGAAGCGAAATCAAAGCTGCTGGAAACTGGCTGAAAAGGCCACGTCTACACGTTATACACGCGGCGGACCTTCGGAAATAATTTTTGGTATAATAAATCTTCCTCGACTCCAAACAAGAGCTCTCTAGTGAATAGCTGGCATAAATTTCAGGTAATTCTTACCGCTCAACACTGTCAGATTGCGAAGCTGACACCATAATTTGATATTTGACATGCAAAATTTCTTTTGATTACAGAACTTTAATGTTACTGGAGCATAACCATGAACGGCATGCATTTCTATCAAGTTCGTCAGCCAAGCGCATTTTCCCAACAACACACACACATTGGTTCGTGGCTTCGTGCAATGGTCTGTCAAAAATCACTATATTGCCAAAACGGACAAACTCAAACTGATTCTGAAAGTTCAGTGGCTGGACTAACTAGCAGGACGTGATAGGTGCACGAGAAACTAATTACACATGCCAATATCGACGATTCAAAGCAACAATCACCGGTGATCGATTTGAATAGGCGCGGTAAAGAGCTAATCCACTGCTATATCAAAGAATATACCCCGAGATCTATAACACCAGCATCTGTAAGGTCTGCCAGACAGACACAGCTACGCCTAAGCATATGCTCTTGGAATGCGAGGCTAAAGCCAAACGTATTAATCCCGATGCTCTCTCGGCGAGGTGGGAAGCCGCTCTACGCAGCTCCAAGCTCGCCGACCAACTCTGGGCAGTCCAGCAGGCCCGTGAAGCGGCGGAGAGGCAAGGCCTTGACGTACCGTCATTGCAGACCTTGAGCCCGGGCCATTAATCTGCCGGACAAACAATAAAGTTCTTCCATCCATTGTCTGACTCCGATGTGTGGAGAGCGTTATCACTGCATATTAAGCAAACGTAAAATGTCCCTTTTGCGATATCTCCACATCGCCACAGTACTCCTTTAAGCCGTGTTTCATGAATCAGAGCGTCGGGAAGCCTTTTTTCTTTGCGTAATAAACCGGTGACGGTATCCGAAGTAGTGGCCAATAGATTCGATTTCCCTGCAAAGCAGGCATAGCCGAGAGATAACCAGAGATGCTGCACCACATGATGTATAACTCACTTGGAACGATCTTTAATCAGCCTGAGAACTCCACCAAGACCGAGCGCAGAACATAATTACGATCACGCACATTCTACAATGTTGATCAGAAGGAACGAGGATAGCATTATATAAAGAAAAAGCGCGTGCGCTTCCATTTTATCTGTATGCTCTATTGTAGGTATCTATCATGCATTATAACTACCTACAACGTACACATTTCTAGGGCTTAATTCTTCGTCAGCGCGCACCATCGTTCCTCAGTTAGGACCCTTAATGTTGCTTTAACGGCAATTTTACAGTTTCTAAACGATAATAATTAGAACTTCGGAAACTAAGCATATAATTGTAATTATTACACAACGCTAGCTTATTATCTCAGACATTACGTATGAGTTCTTGGCACTGACGTATGAAGAAGTTCAAGACTCTGAGGTAACAGGACCAAGCTGTCAGCTCCGGCCCACGGCATCCTGTACTGGACGCTGTCCACTTTGGGCCACTCTGCCATTGGCTCTCTTTCGAATAAAGTTTGTTCTTCCTCCTCCTTCTTTTATTCTCTGCCTTTGACATTACACGTGTAGCTTCTTGTGCCACTAGAAAAAAAAAAAAAACAGTGAGTCATCGCTGTTGTTCGCTTGGTCAACCTTGGTGTGGCTCCTGGTATGTACATACGCTTCTGCCGCGCATTACACCTGTTAACGTGACTCCTCGCCCGACATGACGACTTTATAGTCATTTCTTCCAAACTGGCTTCAAGCACTGGCGTGGATCTGTGATAGAATACTTGGCTGCCATAAAGAATACCTGGGTTCGATTCCGGCTCTAAGTCTGGCTTTTATTAAGGTCACGTGGGTTTTGACACCGCACGCCGTGCTTTTCTTTTGATGAGGCACTCAAGGCTTTCGCTTTTTAAAAAAAAGAAACAAAGAGCGATCCTGCGCTATTCGGCGAGCTTGAGATTTCCAAGCGAGTGACGAATCATGCACCATCTTGAGATCATCACTGCAGGCTCCCGGCGTCAGCGCGAAGCGGCGACCTCCGCCGATAGCCGGACGTCGATCCATTTGTGTGCTCAGTGCCCACTCGAAGCATGGACGCAGGGTGGACGTGTGTCGTTCATGCATGCATGGTCACCTAGAAAGAGATGCCTGCTGTTGTTGTGCCCTTGAGCTTCTGAGGTACGCGCAAGGAGACTGTGATATTAGCCAGAAGGCCGACTAACTAACCAACCGAATTCACTGCATGGCTACCTTTGAGTGTGCGTTGGAGACAGAATCGATCGTAAAGAGCCTTAAACTAAGTACAGTTGTGCTCACGAGAAATATACGGAAACCAACTAACCAACCAACCAACAAAGAAACAAGAAAATAAAAAAAAACGCCATGTAGCCATATTGCGAAAAGATGGGCTCGGTGCGATCGATTAGGCTCTGCGTGGACGTCTGTCTGCTCCATCAGTGTCAGCGACACGGCAAGCACCATCTGCGCCTGCTTACGTCGTCAGGTACGCGAAATGAAAATAAAGAGATGTTTATTTTCGCAAACCTCTCGCGCATCACTGGTCGAGGCAAAGTGAATACAACCTCTGGTGGTCATTGGCAATCTGTTAGGATGCACACGGGTTTCAAGACAGCGCAATTTTCTGCAGTTTCTCCGAAACAGCGGCAACATTACCGATACAACAATGAGACATGGACACACTGGTACCATTACCAATATAGCAAGCCCTGACAATAAACTTCTAGAGTGTTCTGATCAAACTCTCAAGACTGCGTAGTCGAAAAGGTGACGTGAGAGATAGCAAACATACGATACTGTATATGTAAGGGCAGGTAGATCATAGTCAACTGCATCAAGATTTACTGCGCTAGTGTTCTCATGGCCTCGACGGGCCAGATCAGATGGGTGGGTGGCACGATCACTGATGGCCAAAAGGCTCGCGGCCTGCCCCCGCTTGCGCCTTAAACTGTACTGAGAGTCGAAATGTTCGAGCGTGTTGAAATAACATATTTTCTGACCTACCACATGTTGAAACGCGCATCGGTCATTTACCAGCCTAGGAATATCACATAACGAGTGACATTTTGACATATTTCGGGGACTACTTGTGGCCCTGAAATATGAAAGATTGCAATGAAACACGAACTGAAATTGTAACCTTAGTGACGAGTCACATAACAAGAACATGACCAGTATAACAGTAGCAGGTAAAAAGAGACCCGCTTTGGTTAGAGAGCACATAACAGCTACGTCTCGTGGGCTAAGTGACGTAGCACGTTCAACAGAAGGCAATGCGTAAATTAAAATGTGTAAGGTGAACTTAAAACAGGGATGTGCTGCCGAAAACGTCAGACAGGCTGGTGTAATGAGATAAAGAAATTGTCAGGCGCAAGATCTAGGCATATACTTTGAGACCGCTGTGAGTGGCCTTCGTTTCACAGTGAACTTATAAATGCGGTAGTGGCTACACGTACGAGCTACTTTTATAATATCATAGCGGTCCTAAACATCCGTCACTAAAAGTTAAGCTCTTTATCTGGCCTTATTCGCGAAGAAGACACAGAGCAACACGAAACTATAGAAGAAGAGGACGCGGTAATTAATGCAATAAGTCGCACCCGTGAACCAACGTGGTGCAACGTATTCTTGAATTGCTATAAGTGCGCTATCAAAGCAAGATACGTCTGACTTGATTTTCATTGAGCTTATTTAAAGACGAATACATACTGACTTCGCGAAATGGCTGCAAGAAGTGGCTGCTTTCTGTGAAATCCACAGCAGGAACTCTAGTGCTGATCTATTTATCCCGAGGCAGCGCTGGTCGTACATACCATAAACTGCGCCGATTCGGCTATGTTTAACCTACGCGGATTTGTGCCCTAACCGAAATTTCCGAGGCACTCAAGAAAGGCCTTGATGGATTACGGCGCCCTCCTTGGCCCAGGAAGGTAACAGCATCCGACGGGTTGGCATTTTTCCACGCATCCTGGTTTTAGTCGATATTGCGATATTGGTTCGTATAACCGCTTGCAGACTAAGCTGGGGTCTTACCCGAATCCTTCGAAATAGTGTTGTTACAACAGAAGGGTTTTTGCGTCCATCCGAAACCTTCCTAACGCTGAGACGCGAAAGGAATTCCTATATGTAGCCTTACGTGTTCCTTTTTTGCATCGTTATTTCAGTAAAAAGCTGAATAAAAAGCAAGCCATTTGAGACACGGAAAAAGATGTAGCAACCAAACGAGTTAAAAAGAAAAGCGAAAGCATTCTAGTCTCTTTGTGTACCATAGCCGACGGAAGAAGTTTATTTTTCGTAAAGTTGATGTAGGTACCGTAACTGTCGGGCTTGTGTATAGTACCAGATCCTTCCACTTAATGCGGAAAACGGCTGCAGTTGATCTTTAGCAGATAACATTAAAGCGGTACTTGCAGGTAAAATAAGGTCTTGCAACATGCATAGCAACAGCGTATGGGCTATAAACGAACAAAATGAGCCTGGAGCAAAGCAGCTTCCGAAAGTCAACGCACTAGTGAAGCCTTTTCTATGTCCTCACAAGCTCCAGCAGTCGGGCATGTCAAACATAAAGCTTTATGGGGCTATTTTAAAATTACGACGACCTATCGTATAAGTCCTCGGTCCTTAGAACCTCCCAACAAAACGCGATTTGTGTCAGTGTTGTCGTCGATGCTTAGGCTTCAGCTTATGTTTTTTGTTTTTTTTTATGTGAATCGTCTTATATTACACAAGTATCCGAAAATATGACGAGCGGCCCGTATTAAACCCCCTTTTAAAGTATTTTTCATCATTTCTCGCTATATGAACACCATCTAAAGAGAGGTCAGGCTGCAATGTCGAACTATATATGAATGCTTTTTTTGTGCTTGCAAGGCAACATGCCACTGACGATGACGGAATAAACTCAACCCAACTAAAACATGGTCAGGCAATTTTAAAAGTACTCGTGCGTAAGCGCCTTGCGCAAGTGCCATGCATTGCGCTCGCTTTCACACCGACACATAGGCGCAGTCACAGAGCCAGCGGATTCAATGACAACAGCAACGACAAATCAGTTGCGACTTGTGAGACAGCTATTTCTCTCGTGTCCACTTTTGGCCTCCGCTCAGTCGTGACTTCAAGCTGTAAATTCCATATCATAAAACAACAACAACAACAACAAAGGAACGTGCCCTTGGCGATATAGTTTTGAAAACAAACCAGCGCGGCAAGAATTCAATATAAACCTAAGCTGTCTCATTTCTTGCCCAGCTGTCGCGTTCGACCTCAATGCTTAAAGTAGACGAGAGTGAGTGGGATAATGGCGGAAGTTTCACCATTGCACGACGTCTCAACGAGGCAAACAATAGGTTAAAAGGTGGACACGAACACGTTGACGGTAGGTATTGGTCGCTAAACTTGCGGGACAGCATTCTTGTTTCGCGGCAAGAGGAACAAAAGGAACCGAACAACTGGTGCGGAACGATGGGTCGCGCAAGCTATACAGCGTTAGTGTCAGATCTATAGAGGTAGCTACTGCAGCCGAAATAACATTTTCATTGCTGAAAGACGTAAGTGCGTGCGTTTTGCTTTGTTTCTGCGCGAATGATCAGCAGTTAATAAAGAAATGATGCGGCCGAGCTAGATAAAAGAGGCCACGAAAGTCATTGCGCTTAGTTTTGCCCCACAGTTGAGCTACGAAAATTGAAGCAACAAGCAAGAGAAAAGTTCGACGGCTGATCTTCAGCTTGTAGTAAGTCCTTGATGAGCTGTCGTAAGGAAGGAAGGGAGGCAGGAAACCGTAGAGAAGGGGAAGGCGTTAAGCAGTTCAGAATTACCGATACGGTATACATTACAGTGGTGTGGTGAAGGGGACGGGGGATCGAGTTCTAAGGGGACACTAAAGAGCAAAACGATTTTTCCCATAATAGTAAAGTACTCTTTCACGACATCAAAAACACCACGCTTGAGGCGAGAAAACGCTTAGTAAGCGAGAAAACGCGCAAAAATAAAATGTCAATGGCGACGCCACCTTGAAGTTTCCGCACCATTCGCCGTGACGTCACATGTTTTAACGGCGCCTACTAGGGACTACGTAGTTCCTATTCGGTAAAAAATGAAGTACATTGTCCTCTTAGGGGGCCATAGGCTTAACATACCAAGTTTAGGGTAATTTTGTTGAGCCAATGGCGCCAAAATACCATAAGTACACTTTGAAATCCGTGATGACACGCGGGGAGATTTTGGCGCGAAATTTAAAAATGAACTTCAAACTTGATTTTCTCCTCTATTATTAGACCTATGATGGCGAAATTAACGACATTAGAATTCGCAGAGCACAATTTATCGATCTCAGCAGACTCATTGTTTCTCCTTAGGGTCCCTTTAAAGTCAAGGGTGCAATGATAGGGAGCACGCACAGAACGTCGAAGTCAGCGTTAGTGTCGTCACTTTCGTGAGTCTTTTGTGACTTTTTTCGTCACTTTTGTCACTTTAAAGTCAGTCACTTTTTGCGCGGTATGCTACATCACTCGTTAAGTCGCGATAAAAACAATTAGGCCGTCGTCTTTAAAAATTTTAACATTGAGGCGTCATAAGGAGCAGAAGTAAGTTGTAAACGAACAAAAAAAAATCTCGCTGTACGCATTTAATTAAACGTGTCGTTGTCGCGTTATGGGTCGACATACTCTGCGAGCGTACGACTGTACTTTGAACTTTAGGGCTGTTATGTAACTTGACCTCGTACTTATAGGATTTTTTTATGGCTTCACTGAAAGAATTATGCAAGATGACTTGAAGGCCAGTTTTATAAGATTCTTTTTTCTGTGCCTGTGGCCTTCGCATTTTTTTTTTATTTTCTGCGTGAAGAACTAGTCGGCGCCATGTAATCGCTCCAGCGTCTCATATGAAACGCAGACTTAAAATAAAAGGTGACGTATATCAGGGCACGAAACCTCCACTACTTAACTCGGGCTCTAGCATTAACTAAGTTTTGTAATTAGGGGCGAACAGTGCTGTAATTTCCACAGCCATTTGGCTGTAAACGCCATAAAATGACTACGGAGAAACCTTGAAGGCAAGTTTCGCAGTCGTTTAGTGTCGCTACGAAGGCCAGCGTTGCGGCGGCGTGCTCTTTATGCATTATTGATCAAAGAACATCCCGAGCCCCAAATTTTATAACCAAGCTGTTAAGAGAAATTCGCCGATAGTTTTAGTGCGGAAGGCAGCATCGCGCGGCGACGTAGTCGATGTCAATTGAAACGTAATGCGACGTCTGTTGGAGAGCAGGATAGACTTGATGTACAGTAATAAATCATTATATTACAAATGTTACTCTGCGTACATTTTCGTCGAAATAGACAATTTATATGCGCTGCTTTTTAAACCAGTGATCCGTTTTCTTTTTCTGATCTAAGTTGTACGTCTGCTGGTAGTTTTTGCAGCCTCGACAGTCAAATCTAATGGTGCGGCGCTTAGTAGTATGAGTTAGCGAGCCTTTATACACACATGTAGCTCGAGCGGTTTAGGCTGCCAATATGAAAGCTCTTTACATGCGAGCCAGCCGCCTCTAAAAACACCAGCATAGCCAGCAAACATACTCCTAGTATGCGCGAAGGATGTACTTAAATATAGAAACTCGCTTAGACAGCTTTTGACGTTTTTAAGCACAAGTTCCTCGGATCCTTCGTGCAATAATTTTTTTTTTCGATAGATTAGCTGCAGTTTGAACATCATGCCAAGAAAAGACAGTACGTGCACAAACAGCCATAACTGCAGTAGAATAATTAAGTAGTTCTTGTGCAAGAAAATAACATAACAGATCGCATAAGAATTACATATTTTTCCGGGATTACTTTATTCTTATTGATTCATTCGTTCATCGCATTTATTTCAACCTTTCGCTTCTGTGATTTTATATTCTAGCTATTATACGAAATACGTTCGGTGGATGTACGATCATTTGCGCGGAAACGCAGTTCTATATTCTTTGGAAAAAGTACTACAGTGAACCATCTTGCAAGCCGTTGCCTGGTGCCTAAATAAGTGCACTTAAATAAATTAAATAAATTGCACTGCTAACGTCTCAAACATGTAGTAATTGCACCTGGCGAGTAGACGGGTGAAAGTTCTATACATTTCAAAACAAATGCTTCCAGAATTTAATTGGTCATTATCCAGTCGTCACTGCTAATGCAGACTGACTTCAGGGCTGTTAGCAGGTAACTTCATTCTGTTAGAGTGAGATATATTAGCATTAGAGTAATTATTAAGGCGAAAGCCTTAAATGCCTCCTCAAGCGTGACATTTGACCGTCGGGGTCGGCGTCCCGCGGCGTCGGGTTCGAGTGATGCAAAAAATTATTATCACGTGATATCGTCGCCATATGACGTCACGATGACGTCGCAGATCGCCAAAAATTTATTTCATTATGGCGTCATCATGACGTCACTGTGACGTCATGTGACGTAACGTCACATAGCGTCACAGTGCGAATCGTGGGCTTATTCTTCGCACTTCCTTCCCAACAAGAGTATCAGAAAAAAAAAAAAAACGCCTACTTTTTCCTGTGCTAACCTCACAAGGGGACAGTTGCCGCTCAGAAACATTATTCAATCGAGGCCGTACAAAGCCCGCAGTAGCTCTACAGCGTGCATTTTGTACGGGCGTACCAACGGCAAATGCTTTTGACAAAGAAATTGTTAACGGCATGGCTTTTGTGAGAAGAAATGTGCGCGTAAAGCAGCAAATGGACAACGAAAAGAAAACTGAAGGAACAAAGGAAAGCGTCTCTGACATGTCGTTATCCCATAGCACTGCGAGATAAAATAGTAAAAAAAAAAGACAGAAACGCGTGCGCCTTGTGAAACGTTTCGGTGGGATATCTCCTAGCATTTTAGAAAAGACTAAACGATATCCGTCGCACGTCATCTCTTTTTGTTTGTTCCACGTACGTTTCTATTCAGCTCGGATCTCATCAACGGATGAAAAGAAGGAAACTCATTTTGCCACATATCACGCCGCATTCAACTCAAGGGTTGTATGCTATACCACCTCCTCTATTTTCCCAGTTATTTTCAGCCGTCTTCATGAGGTAGATGTCAAGATAAACCTTCGTCCTCTCCGCGCACCCACTGCCTTTTTTCTCGTGCCTTTGAGAACCATCCAGATCCGTTTGCGCTTTCTTACAAGCGCGTAATTGTCATCCTCGTACCAGCAACCTACACAAGCTGTTCTTTCCATCATATCATTCTCTCGGCGTCTCAGCCAAATGCGTTTTACTGTTTGTCGTATTTTTTCTCTGTACCTCGTTTGCCTGCCTGTAGAACGCACCCATAATCACATTTCTTTAATTTTTTTTTGGTATGTGGTGTAATGAAGGTTCTTTCATGTCACTGCAGTAGATGGTTCAGCGTTGCGAGTCATCTTATTGCTGCCGCTAAGGTCTTGCGCATGCACGTTTTCTATAACACCCATGCCATTACCTTTCCAGCTACTTTATAAACGATCTCTCCTTCACTATTTCTAATTTCTGTACTTTAAGACCATTTCTTGCCTCGAATACATTCACTATGTGCAAAACAGGAAAGAAGTAAATCGTAACTCGATGTCTCTGACGTCTGATTTGGCGCTACTCGTAGGAATTCATTTGTCACGGCTTAGCTTTGGAAGCAAAATACTCTTCGTTTTTGATCAGACGAGGTAAAAAAAGCTTGCAGCGTGATCAGCACTGCGAGCTTTCGTTCCTACGCGTCGTCATTAACGTCCTGAACGTCATGTGGCTGTGTCACGAGAAGCGAGTCGAACGCGTTTTTCATTGCCAGGACCAACACAATGCAACCGCTGCCCCACTTACTGTTTTGTTTTCGGATTCACGAACAATACAGTGTAAACCTTCAGTAATATTTGGTGGCAGGCTAGTTGGCGACGCATAGTTCATAGGCATAATGGTACAAACATAACAAAAAACAAAAAATTGAAACAACTCCGCTTCGCGGACACCGATGAAACAGCGAGGCTGGTGGCGTTCCCTTTGTCAGGCTAGCGCATTTATACGTTAAGTCTTTCAGATTGTTGTATCACTGCTCTTTATTAAGCACTCTTTGTTAAGCTTTGAGGTGGCCGTATAGTTTTATTGCATCTTGACCATACCACTCTTTTACAAAGGCTTATAAAGAAGCATTCGCTTAAGATGCTCTGATATGTTGTATCACTGCTCTTTATTAAGCACTCTTTGTTAAGCTTTGAGGTGGCCGTATAGTTTTATTGCATCTTGACCATACCACTCTTTTACAAAGGCTTATAAAGAAGCATTCGCTTAAGATGCTCTGATATGTTGTATCACTGCTCTTTATTAAGCACTCTTTGTTAAGCTTGAGGTGGCCGTATAGTTTTATTGCATCTTGACCATACCACTCTTTTACAAAGGCTTATAAAGAAGCATTCGCTTAAGATGCTCTGATATGTTGTATCACTGCTTTTATTAAACACTCTTTGTTAAGCTTTGAGGTGGCCGTATAGTTTTATTGCATCTTGACCATACCACTCTTTTACAAAGGCTTATAAAGAAGCATTCGCTTAAGATGCTCTGATATGTTGTATCACTGCTCTTTATTAAGCACTCTTTGTTAAGCTTTGAGGTGGCCGTATAGTTTTATTGCATCTTGACCATACCACTCTATTACAAAGGCTTATAAAGAAGCATTCGCTTAAGATGCTCTGATATGTTGTATCACTGCTCTTTATTAAGCACTCTTTGTTAAGCTTTGAGGTGGCCGTATAGTTTTATTGCATCTTGACCATACCACTCTTTTACAAAAGCTTATAAAGAAGCATTCGCTTAAGATGCTCTGATATGTTGTATCACTGCTCTTTATTAAGCACTCTTTGTTAAGCTTTGAGGTGGCCGGTATAGTTTTATTGCATCTTGACCATACCACTCTTTTACAAAGGCTTATAAAGAAGCATTCGCTTAAGATGCTCTGATATGTTGTATCACTGCTCTTTATTAAGCACTCTTTGTTAAGCTTTGAGGTGGCCGTATAGTTTTATTGCATCTTGACCATACCACTCTTTTACAAAGGCTTATAAAGAAGCATTCGCTTAAGATGCTCTGATATGTTGTATCACTGCTCTTTATTAAGCACTCTTTGTTAAGCTTTGAGGTGGCCGTATAGTTTTATTGCATCTTGACCATACCACTCTTTTACAAAGGCTTATAAAGAAGCATTCGCTTAAGATGCTCTGATATGTTGTATCACTGCTTTTTATTAAACACTCTTTGTTAAGCTTTGAGGTGGCCGTATAGTTTTATTGCATCTTGACCATACCACTCTTTTACAAAGGCTTATAAAGAAGCATTCGCTTAAGATGCTCTGATATGTTGTATCACTGCTCTTTATTAAGCACTCTTTGTTAAGCTTTGAGGTGGCCGTATAGTTTTATTGCATCTTGACCATACCACTCTTTTACAAAGGCTTATAAAGAAGCATTCGCTTAAGATGCTCTGATATGTTGTATCACTGCTCTTTATTAAGCACTCTTTGTTAAGCTTTGAGGTGGCCGTATAGTTTTATTGCATCTTGACCATACCACTCTTTTACAAAGGCTTATAAAGAAGCATTCGCTTAAGATGCTCTGATATGTTGTATCACTGCTCTTTATTAAGCACTCTTTGTTAAGCTTTGAGGTGGCCGTATAGTTTTATTGCATCTTGACCATACCACTCTTTTACAAAGGCTTATAAAGAAGCATTCGCTTAAGATGCTCTGATATGTTGTATCACTGCTCTTTATTAAGCACTCTTTGTTAAGCTTTGAGGTGGCCGTATAGTTTTATTGCATCTTGACCATACCACTCTTTTACAAAGGCTTATAAAGAAGCATTCGCTTAAGATGCTCTGATATGTTGTATCACTGCTCTTTATTAAGCACTCTTTGTTAAGCTTTGAGGTGGCCGTTAGTTTTATTGCATCTTGACCATACCACTCTTTTACAAAGGCTTATAAAGAAGCATTCGCTTAAGATGCTCTGATATGTTGTATCACTGCTTTTTATTAAACACTCTTTGTTAAGCTTTGAGGTGGCCGTATAGTTTTATTGCATCTTGACCATACCACTCTTTTACAAAAGCTTACAAAGAAGCATTCGCTTAAGATGCTCTGATATGTTGTATCACTGCTCTTTATTAAGCACTCTTTGTTAAGCTTTGAGGTGGCCGTATAGTTTTATTGCATCTTGACCATACCACTCTTTTACAAAGGCTTATAAAGAAGCATTCGCTTAAGATGCTCTGATATGTTGTATCACTGCTTTTTATTAAACACTCTTTGTTAAGCTTTGAGCTGGTAGTATAGCCACCACCTTTTATCACCACAAAGTATCAAGTGACAGTGGTGTGACTGTGGTAACGCGCACGCCATTTGTTGGGCTAACTGTTGCCTTCTTCCTTTTTAGTGTAAGTTGTGTGCAGTGGGATTCACTCAATTTCTGTGGCACATGTGCGTTCACGATGATGATAGTTTTCTGTGTCACACACCCGTTTGTTGGGCTAACTGTTGCCTTCATTTTTAGTAGACCAGTGGTGAGCAGTGGGATTTACCCAATGTCTGTGGCGCGTACCCGTTTATGATGGCCACAAGCGTTACCACGGACACCGGATATGAAAGGCTCGACCACGAGCAACTTCGCTGTTAAAAGACGCAGGACAGAGGGCTGACTATTGTGGCGACGTTTGTGCTGTTACACCTAGTAACTATGCGGTGTAAAGGCTGCGGAGACTAATATTTTGAAGGCAATGGCTTACTAATGCCTATTCCATTCACATTCTGGGGCGCAGCACGGCGATGTCCAACTTCTGACGACAAACATGGGCCAAATCCGAAGGTGTGCGGTCCCTTCATTTCAGTTGCTGTATTTACTCTCATGCTACCACCATTCGTTAACACCGTCTTATGTTCACTACAGTGTTAGCGAAATGGCTTATGTAGGCTGCTTAATGTACTGTACTGCCACGCGCGCTTCTTTTCCTATGTTTGTGTAACTGATCCGTTGCACGTGTGATCGCTGTCTTACGCGGGCTGCGGCAGAACTTCTGGGAACATTCCAGATTGTAGTAGATTATTTTATCAAGATTGCGCACATGACGCGAATAGCCAAGATTATTTCAGAGCTTGCGCAACCACCAGTGATAACACTGAAAAGTTCGATGCATGATGTATAAAAGACGGCGCGTAGCAATGATCAGTTTTATCGACGGCCGACGCTCTGTTCGCAGCTATCAGTGTACAGTCTGCATTGCTGCAGTTTGTCTTCCCGTTTCCCGGCCAGAAGCCCGAACCAAATAAAGAGTTTCATCTTGGACACGCCGACTGCTGCCTTCGTCGACGTCACGACCCCGTGACAGTATCAACACCTTGCTCAATGTACACACACACACACACACACACACACACACACACACACACACACACACACACACACACACACACACACACACACACACACACACACACACACACACACACACGCCCCTAACAAGCGCCCTTCATTCTATTTACATTTCTCGCAAATCACCCAACGCAAAGACAGCTGCTAAGTACTTTCCTCTGTTTCGCTGTCACCGCCATCACAAATGCCGCGAGTGCTTCCACGCAAGCGTTACCGAGTGGCTCGTATGTCTGAGGTAAAAGTGGTTCGCCAAGGTGTCAACAAGCAGGCATGCATACCACGCGTGGAGAGCACTGTGGCCCTTCTGTGGTCTGAGTGTCGGACGCTACGCGGTGGAAACGTGTGACACCGCCTTTATTCCCGTGGTCCAGTGGCCGGCTATCAAGGCAAACCGCCACCGCATCCCCTTTCGCATGCCCGGCAACAGAGAATTAGCCGGAAAAACAACTGCCGACAGCCGGTGTGCCCATGGGAAATGCGGCTGTAAGAGCTTGTTTTCTGAATAGTGACAAAATGGCTAAAAGAATGAATGAAAAATAAAGATAAAGGGAAAGATAAACAAATACAAATATATATATATATATATAATATATATATATATATATATATATATATATATATATATATATATATATATATATATATATATAAAGAAAGAACTGCAGTGTAGAATGGCGAAGCTTTAGCGTCTCCTCAGCTAGGGTATCGTTGTCAAGAATAGAGAAGTATAACGAATTCGCAAGCGCGCTTTCAATCCGTGTTCACATTAAGGAAGCCGGAAAACGTTAACGTGAAACAAGAACTCGCAATAAAGTAAGTAAAAGAGCAGATATACGTTCTCGGTACTACACATGGAGGAAAGAAAAAAAATTGGACCATCTACCCGAAGGGAACGCTGATGGGATGCGAAGCAGCAGCGTTGCGCACGGGTGGCGTCACGGGTTGAACGGCGCTAACGCGGGTGCTGCGGTGACCGCTGGAAGATACGTTTGAAGCGAAACTCGGTGTAGCGTTTACAGGTGTAAACGTTTGTTTGAAACGCGGACACGGGAGGCGAGCGGGCGTTGGAGCCGGCAGCTCCGGCGCTCCGGCGGGTGAGGGAGAGAGTGACGTACGTGCGCACCTGCGAGGGAAGCGTGCGAGGGGTGCGTGACGTCAACGCCCAGCTGCGGCGTGACCTACTTGGCACCGTTCCAACACCTGCTCCGAGGGAAGCGCGTTGCCTCGCGTTTGTGCGGACGGACAGCGTTACACAGGCTAGTCAAAGAGCTGAGCAGCTCTTTGACTAGCCTGCGTAGCACTACGCATCTAAAGTTAAAAGGGAGCGCGCCTAGCTTCCACAAGCCAACCTACACAGAAGCCGCTCCCTCGTCGTTTCTGCTTTCCCTCTTCAGTGCGTTGCCTGCTGGGAAGTGAGCCTTGTTTGGTTCTCGGTAGGTGCTAGTCGACACCGGGTTAGAAGACGAGCGTCGGCCGCGATGAGCTTGGTGCGTCGAGGTCAATGTGCATTGATTTGGGTTGCTCGTTCCCTAGACGCTGCTTGTCGTACTTATTGATCCTGCCGATCTGAAAGGGCTTTTGCGTCCTCACCTTTAAAAGGGGGCATAATATACTTCACACGCGCGCACGGGATCAACGCGCGTGCGACGCTCGTGCACCTCAACACAGAGCACCTCATGGTATGTGCATTCCGGGGCGTGTCTTGCCTGCTCGAAGATTCGAACGAGAACGTTGTGGCTGGTTGTGGCAAATAGAGATGACCCCAGGCGAAAGGGAGTCCAATGCGCCACGGACGCACTCGCGAAACAATGCAAGCTGCGGGAGCCAGCACGTATACATTGCGTCCCATGATGCCTCCACGGAGGAGCGGGAAAAAGATACGACGCAGCCATCGACACCGCCATAGAAGAAAATGCATCGGTTAATGGTCTCAGAGACGCTAGGCGTAATACTCACCGCTTGCCTATCACGTCGGGGTGCTCATTTCCCAGCATGCCCCTGTTTCAAGTTTTCTTTTGGCTGGGGTTCAAAAATGTCACGTGATGCTCCCTCCTAGTTTTTTTTTTATTCCTCCATGGTACTACATAGCCATATAGTATCACCTGATATCAAATCTTTTGCTTTCCGAATCGGCAAGGAAGACAGTGCTGCTTGCAACTACTTCGGCAGCGAACATACCACAGAACACGTTTTTTTGTCACTCTCCTAGCTACAACGCGGACAGACTGCCGCTAGCTACTCTGTCGGTCCATCGTGACGACAGACCCCTGTCGGAACAGTCACTGCTTTAGAACGCCGACCCTAACTGTCGTCGCCCCGGAAATCATTTAAGGCCTTACTGAACTTTTTGCGTGGCAACGGCCTGTTGAATAGGCTATGGTACTCCCGCTCTGCACCTCCCTTTTTTAACGCGATAGCGTTAGAGAGCTCGTGTCGCAGAAATTCCGGTGTTTTAAACGGTGTTGGTGACGGCGTCGCTACCGACACTTGTGAGCGAAAAATCGTCCGTGACCGAAAAATCGAGAAAGATGCAAATAAAATAAACAATAAAAATCTTCGGTCCCATTGAGGATCGAACCCGGGCCGTTTGCATGGCAAGTAGATGTCCTACCACAGCGCCACGAAGTCATTTGCAACTGCTTCGAAAAAAAAAACAACTATATAAATGCCATGTAGTGGAAGCAGCCTCCATAACGCATTTTGTTCGGCAGGTGTCACGACGAAAATGAGCCCATTCGGCGATTTGTAGGCGCATCGGCGAGGCCATCAAACTACGTTTTTTGCGCGACGCCATGCTTCGAAAAAAGCCGGGATAGTGCAGCCATCGCCGCTAAAAACACACACGAACTTTCAAACAGCTCCAAAAATGGACAACTATGTCCATCTAGCGGAAAACATATCAAGCCAACGCCTGCTTTCTAGAGGAGGCGTTGATCAAGCAAACAGCAAACGTTAGATAATGTGCTGCCATCTGTGAGGCATTATGAGAAATATGTCTCGATTCTTGCACAGGGAAGTGCTTTAGATCGAAAACCTGTACCATTACTATAGATGCTTCGCGTGCGCGCGTGTGTGTCTGTGTGCGTGTGTAACAATACACATTAATAAGTATGCACTTGTGGTTGAAGTGCGCACTAGGGGCCGGACTTCGCTATCGCGTTCAACTCTTAAAGGCGAAGCTTAAGGGTACCCCAATTTTTTTTTTCGGCTTTTCATTATTTTGCGCGCGTGCTTTCCTCCCCGCTTTCCTTGCCATCTTTCTTTCCCTTTCCCCGTCCCCTTAGTGTCGGGTAGCAAACCGGATGCTACAATTCTGGTTGATATCCCTGCCTTTCTCTAATTTTATATATATATATATATATATATATATATATATATATATATATATATATATATATATATATATATATATATATATATATATATATATATATATATATATATATATCCCTGGATACATGATTGTTAGAGTATGCGGTGCAGCACCAATAATAATTTTCGGAAGTAAATGGCAAGCTCGTGCAGTGCTTAATTTACTGAAAGGGCTTGGAGGCGCACTAGCATTTTATATTTTTATTCTTTACGAAAGCCATATTTCGGGCAGCTAGGCAATGCCGAAATGTAACAACGAGAGTGTTACATATGGTCGACAAGGGAGTGTGCCGTAAATGCTCATTATTGAACTCAGAGTCGAAAATTTAAGTGCACATCAGTTTCACTTATGCAAAGGAAAACTGAGAATATTTTGTCACAAGAATATTTATTTTCAGGTTTACTAGGAACAACTGCACTTCACACCGACCGTTCGAGCTCATCATTTTCAGCGTCTCTACTGCACAGATGACGGCCTCCGATCAAGATGAATGTTCTCCCGCGTTTTGTTAAAAAAAAAGAAAAGAAGCGGTGTATACGCCAGCATTGCCTTTACGTAAATGTGTGTATCCTGCTGTGGCATATAGTAACGAAACAAGACGAGAAGCAAGGAACTTCGTTTAGAAAAAATGGCGCACATACGACATTTTACTCGACTCCTGTATTTCTATGGCGCAAAACGTGTGTGCGAAAAGGAGGGGGTGGATGAGATGAGTCACACGATGCATGCGCGCAAGTGCAATTATGGTTATGGTTATCGCAGCAGCGAGGGGAGGAAGCTCCAATGTAAATCAATATCGGAAGTTACTCGCCCGAGTTACGTGAATTTTTTGCTTAAAGAATGAAGGGGAAAAAAATGACTTTATCGCCGGCAAAGAAAGCACAGTTTTATGCGATCCGCGCGCCTTACTTTGCCAATATCCCACGTGACCGCGCGATAATGTATTCCAGTAGTGTTGCTGTAAAACTATATATGAACAAAACTACGAACGAAACAGGCTATGGTCTTCTCTCCAGTTGAATAACTTCTGTCGGCAGGCGTCTCTTTTCGTCAAACGTCTATTCTGAGAAAAAAAGATAGTATTTCTTTGCCCTTACAGCCGTCTTGAAATGGTATTATCCGGCCTTCGTCTATTTTAGCAGCGCTGCAGGCGCATTTGCAATGCAAAGCTCGCGGTCCTCATGGGGTGCTTGTCTTGCGCAAACATGATTCGCGTATTCTTGAATTTCGCGTGAGGAAAATGCATTAAGTGTATATCGTACACCTAAATTCACAACCTCCCCAGAACAGTATCGGCGCCTGACCTGTCGGTATAGAAGCCGTGTGAGCCACATACCGTTATCATGCAGGCTTTTGCGAAGCTGGTTCGAGTAACGCCGCAGCTCAACGCTCTGGCCTTTTTGATCATTCATAAAATGATAATATGAATGCCTGAAAGGGCCTGTGAAAGCGAACACGTAGGCTTCGGGACGGTATACCTTTTATTTGATTTGTTCAAGTTCTAAAATATGGGAGCGAACCGCAGCAACTTCTGCCCACAGTTCCGGAAGTCATTCGTGTTCTCAATTCAACCCACATATGTAGAAACAATCTGTGCGATAAAAATAGGACGAAGCGAGGTGATAATAACACCAGGGGTTTGACGAGCCAAAAACACGATATGATTATGAAGTATGCCGTATATAGTGTAGTGCTGAGGCCCCGTATTCACAAAACCATCTCACTCTAAAAATGTTCGTAACAGAATATTTCGTCCAATCCTGATATTAAACATATCATTAGCGAAGCCCGTTAGCCAGTGGGTAACGACATTTCTGAAAGAAAAGATTTGCGAATTCGGCCCCAGGAAATTTCCGCCATCTGGGGTTCTTTAACGTTACATAAACCTAAGGAAAGAGAGAGAGAAAGAATGTAAAGTGCTTAGGACGGAGATGTTTGACGTTTCGAAAAGCGAAACTTTGTCAAAGGTGGAATTGTTATATAAACTCGACATGTTCACGTTAAATGTTTCGTAGAGTGACGTGTCAGATGGGCTTGTTGGTGCACGCGGCTGCTTCCTATAAAAAAAAAACTGCAAAGTGAGGGCTCACAAATTGTATTGGATGAGGGAGTTGGCCACCATAGAAGTGTTAACTAAATAGGAGAGACAAATGAGTAAACGGCCGTCATTTATTCCGACACGCCACCGTTGATTACGTCGACCTTGACGATGATAGATCTACCTAAACAAACGTCGGCAAGGAAGTAATTAGTTCTGAACATTCCGTAGTATCCATTGTACAGGTCTGGAGAGGCCAGAATTAAACAATGTATGGGTCGCCGCCTCACTGTCGCCTGCGGGAGCCCACAGCGATTGCAACGGTTAAAGTAGATCATCGTCGGTAAGTAAAAAGAAACACCCCTTGGTGTTTGTTGGTGTGAGAAAGCTTAAAATCAGATATGGCAAAATTACCCCCAATTAGTCTTCTAGAAGTTCTTAAATTGTAACTAAATTAGCTTACAAATTACAGCTGGCCGCAAGTAATGGTATCACATTACTATTACTTTTGAAATGTAATGAAATTACTCTGAAATTATTTCAACAAGAGCTAATTATTCGTGCACTAACTCGAGTACACTTTAGTAACAGCACATATACATTGAAATTTCAGAGATCTTTGTTGCATCGTATGAATGGGACTGGGTCTCACGCTCGAGGTTTGACTGTCAGATTAACTTGTCTTTGTTACGGCTCTTTCCTTTTTTGGTCCGTTTTGTGTGATATAAAGTGGACATGCCATATTTTATTCATAACTCACTAGGACAGTAGTACGCTATTTTCGTCAAATTACTTGCTTGAAATAATTCGTTACATTTACTAACCCACAAAAGTAATTCATGGCTCAGAGGAGCTTGGATGCGAGCTAGTTCGTACGGATCCATCATAAAAACACAGCGCTAATTTAAACATGGACCGAGAAGCAGCATACGAGGACGGGCGCAGACTGCCTACGAAGATTTTATTGTGCGTGCACAAATATATAGCGTATGAAAGAAAGGGAGGGGGGGAGTGGATGGTTTCTGTTGCACGACGTACCGATCCTAGCAGCAGGCGGGTAGATGGTTAAGATTGGTGTAGGAAGCTGTATTCCTACATCAATCTGTAGGAATACAGCGAGTAGTGTATGAAATTCACACCGAGCGAGTAGTGTATGAAATTCCCACCACTTGCGGCGGGACGTACGTCGGCCAGACCGGACGCTGCATAAACGACCGCTTGCGGGAACATGCGAACAACGTGAGGAATAAGCGTGGCAGTAATCTGCCGATTCACTGTGCCAAATGCGGGTGCGCACATCTGCTTCAAGACACCAAATTACTGCGCAAGTACAATGACAATCGCGCTAGAGAAATTTTCGAGACTTTCACGATGATGCGCAAAGGCTCGGTGTTTGTCAGCGCACCGTCGCTCACGCTTTCTGACAAGGAATACAGATTCCTACAGCAATCTTAGCCAGCTACCCGCCTGCTTTTAGCATCAGTACCTCGTGCAACAGCAACCATCTTCTCCCCCCCCCCCCCTTCCTTTCTTTCATAAGCTTTATATTTGTGCACGCACAATAAAAGCTTTGCTGGCAGTCAGCGCCCGTCCTCGTGTGCTATTTTTCTGTCGGTGTTTAAATTGGTGCTGTGTTTTTATGATAATTCATGGCATTACTTATTACAGCAAGCAGTAATTTAACTACCGTTATTCTATTACTGTAATTTTATCACTGCCAAGTCTGCTTAAAACCAAACATGTAACTCGGAGTGAACACCTCTCGATTTTTTTTTTTTGTACAAGAAAGTTTATGAAAGCCCACTCGCGAGTCAGTGTATCAAAGTCCCGTTGGCGAGTTGTAAATACCCAGCTCTTGCATTCAGGGACAGTCACCACGTAGCATCTTCGGTGCCTGATAATGGAGTCCGAGCAGGAACGCTACAAATTAGTGTCGCACCGGTGTCGCCGACAAAGGCGCGTCGGCTGCGGGATAGCTCCCAAGGGACAAAATTGGGGCAGTCTGGAACTGACACGTGGGAGAGTAATGCTGTTCAACGTCGTCTCACAGGCTGCGCTGCCCTTCATCGAAGGTAGCTGCACCAGAGAGAAGACTCGGTCGATATGGCGTCTGAACACGTCGACCGCCAAAGCGTAGGCGTTTCCTCTCGGGTAATAGAATAGGGAAATCACTTACGTTCCTCGTTTGTCGTTCCCCTTCTACCTTCTAGATGTGGAATGCAACTAAAATATTTCTCCGCAATAAATGGTTTTTTGTTAGCGCGTACTTGAGAGACACGAGAAGTAACACCTTTCAATGACATTCCCGAATATGTTAGCCTGGTTTATCGCCTGGCTCGCTACTCCAGTTGTCCGGTGATGACTATGATTTATACAGTGATCACATATACACACAAATAATACGTACAGTCACACGCAGACACATATACAGACGATTAATGAGAACTAACAGGCAATCAAGCCAAGGAAATATTAGGGGATGTTATTTGCAGTAATTGTGATATAAGTGAGAAGAAATTAGAGTGGAATTAAAGATCTTTCCTTGGTGTGATCGGCTGTGAGTTGTCATTAATGTTGTGTCTATAGCAAATAAAAAAAAGAAGCCTCTAATGTTCCCTTTGTTTCGTTCATATATACACAAGAGTCGTTCATATAGTTTCGTTAATAAGGCGAGTAGCAAGACGAGAAATACCAATAGCGCTCTTGTGTTGTTTTCAGCCAGAAATATTTTTCTGCGAAGGGCGGAGATTCTTCTTCTTTTTTGTATGTTCGCGCGCGCGCTTGTACGTATGCATGTATATATACGCATGCAAAATTGAAAAAGGGGAGAGGGGGAGGTCGAACCTCCACTCCCATTTACCCCAGCGGCGCCAATGCACGCTAGTGCCTTTCGTGGAATGCGCTTCGCCACATATTTCAGATGACCAGCCCTTATTAGAGGTATGGCATGTATAAATAAGCAATATTTCAAGGCTGCGTTTGTAATTCATTTGCGCCACCACATGGTACGCACGATATACCGAGAATTTCGCACTGGTCTTTTTTGTATCTCTGGCGCTTTGTAAGGAAACACTTTCATTTTCCATGTAAATAATTTATTTGTACCGAGAGTGGCCGTTTTCACTTTGCGCGGATGTCCACTTCCTGTTTTTGAACTAGCATAAAGGCTTCGTGTACTAAAAGTTTGTAAGCTTATTCTATGCGGCATAATTCTGAGAGATCTAATATTTGGATGATAAATTGGTAGTCTTTCTAGCACGGAAGCAATAGTTTTTTCTCAAATGAAGCTACAAGCATACGCTAACTCGGCTTATGCGTCTCCGCTCGTTTTTTGTGCCTTTGTCTTTATAGTGCTGTGCCCGTTTCTTAAGTCGGACTGCGAGCACGGAGGCCTTCCTTTCTAGCAAACAGCAGCGTTCATTCGCATTTCTTTGTGTCGAAAGTAAGTACGAGTCTCTGAGGCTTAAAATTCTGTTCTTGCGCCGCTCTAGTTATTTCTAATAATGCTCACGTCGCTCACTGGGCATTATTCAGCAAATCGCGGTAGCATTACTGCTCTTTTTTAAAAGCATTATCGTATATACGGAGCCTGAATCTATGTATACCCTTCTGCAAGTAACGCGCGGAGACGGGGAAAAAGTGTGCCACCCGCAATAGCAGCGTTTTCGACTGAAATGTGTTTTAGTGCAATGCATTAAATAAATGGCATAGGTATAATGTCATTCGGGAATGAGTTTCCGTTATCGGCGTTAGAAAATCTGCGAGGCTGTTTAGATTGCCATCGTAAATCCTATTATCTCGCCGTCTTTTTTACTGTTTTATTTTTTTTGTTGCTGAACGTAAACAGCTATAAGGAAAAAGAATATGCTTGCCAGCTGTGGGCTATTTATAGAATTGAGCTGCTGGTTGTAAGCACGGTAGCGTATCGTAATTCAAACGTCTTATCTTGCTTTCAACGAGCATCGTATTTGTTTACGCTCCGGAAATGGGAGGCGACACGAAGGCGTGTTCCATTTTAAATCCATACAGAGAGCAATATTTTGAGATTTCGCACGGCATCTCGCTTTAGGCTATAAAGCGTCGCAAATTTGTTCGGATACAGGCAATGTGTAAGCAGATTTGTAATAATTCCCTGTGAAAAAAACATTAATGCTCCCTTTTCTCACCTTGCTTTTGCCTGCAAGCGTTTTTCGAGTGTTTAAAGGATTCAAGTCGAATACAATTATATAAACATAATGTATATGGAAGTCTGTAAAATGTTAAGTTCTAGTCTCTTACGTGCCATAACTCTATATGATAAGATTGTGAGGTAAGCAGTAGTGGGTAACTGATCAATTATTTTGATTATCTGAAATTATTAAACGTGTACCAATACCAATGTGCCAATACCAAGTTACAACGTTTTGATTAATAAAGACCTTTATTCTCTCTCTCCCCAAAATCCCGATATCATAACGAGACACCCGATATGATTGGGGCACCTGAGCACTTTCGACCACCTGTGATTCTTCAACGTGCACCTAAATATGAGTAAACGAGCGCTTTTGCATTTCGCTTTTACCGTAATGCGGCCGCCGGGGCCTGGAACCGAATCCATGGCCTCGTGCTTAGCACAGTGTTGTCACAACCGTTAAATCCATAACGACGGGTGAGGCGAACCGCAATGGTGATGTAAGACGTTCATCGTAAAGGCTTTTTAAGTGCGCCAACAAACACGTACAAAAGAAGAGGGAAGAAGGGTGCGTGGACGTGCGCAGACTCACAACTGGATGCTTAAAGGGTGAAAGATGGGTGACATCGGTGAAAGAATGGGTGAAAGCCTTTAAAGGGGCCCTGAATTACTTTTCCAAGTAATCGTCAAATGACTTCAATAAAAGAGCTCGTTGCCTCATGAATAAACTGCCGCGAAAACTTCTAGAATCCGTCAAGTGCGAGCGGAGTTGCAGGGATGTGTCGTACGCTTCAAGCGCTTTCTCTCTCCTTGCGTACTAGCGAGCGTGCTGAAAGCTACGCAGGGAGTAGGATGACAAAGGGGCAAGAAGGTGCGTGCCTTTGTGAGCGCGCGTCATGACCTTGCGCACTCCTTTTTTTTTTTTTTTTCTTCGAACGCGCGGCATAGTTTCAGCGTGATCGCAAGCGCGCGCGGGCACGTGGCGAAACCTGCGGCGGCCACGGATACTACGCAGCTCGCGAGGCTCAAGTAAGCCAATGGCCGTAGACTTGGGTTTATGACGCGGTCATTTGGGCTTATGGTATCATTGATCGAGGGAAGAGGCAACAATTTCTAACTGACTTTAAGAATTAATTGTAAATTCCTGGCCACGTGCTGCGCTATTATGTTTGGCTGGCGTGTTCGTAGGAGCCTCGTATACCGATCGGCAGTGTTTTCTGGCCATGCCGAAAAAGTGTTGCAGGTCTCCTTTAAGATGAATGTGAACCAACTAGCCCAGTGATGTCAGACGGGAGTATTCATTTGAGGCTATAAACTATGCCAAAGGTGCTTCGGTTTTGTGGCTCTTTGTTCAATGAACGCAACTACACTGAATTTGAAGTGGCCTATATACAACCAAGTTTAGCACATGCTTTGAATTATGGCCAATATATAGTGGTAAAAAAACAGCGTTGTACCCACATCATTTTTCTTTTGTATAAGATCAGGTTTGTGGCCACTAAATGGCAGGGGACATTTTTTTTTTGTTCCTTTGTTGTGGTCGATAGAATATTGCACAAGTTTTTGCCTTGATTGGTTTAGTTTACATGTTTTAGTCTGTGATATCATATATAATCGTCTGAAATTAATTTTGTTTTCTTAGGAGAAATATGCTGCGCGAGAGGCTGGCGCGTTTCCCTTTTTAGCCGTACATCTCTCTTCCGTTCTACAGTGAGCACAAGGGCGGCAAGAACAGCGCAGAAGACAGAGACAGAGAAAACAAAAGAAGTAATGGCAGGGCTTTTTAGTTACAAAGTGCCCGGGATAACGAAGCTATCAGGGGAAGATTCGAAGAGTCGTGTGGCGGCGTTTCGAAATCCGTCCCTCCGTAACCAGAAAATAAAAGTTCGGATCTTTCGGGACAAACACTTCCATTTTCGATGTCTCTCGCCCAAAATCTCCAGACGCCGTCGTGCAGCCGTTGCAGTAGGTGCTGGTGCCCCATCGGCAGCCGTGCAAAGTTGGAGCAGCTTGATTTAGGGCGCCATTAGTACGGCAAAGTCGTTAGGCCGGGTTGCAGGGCAGGGTCCGCAACGCGCCTTCTTCTTGTTCTTTTTTTTTGCTTTTTTATTTTGGCTGTAGGCCAGTCGGGAGAATTCGGCGCCACATCTCCGAAGACACGCGTGCTGCCAAGAACAAAACATCCAAGAAAGTACAAGGCAGTTCCATATTTGTTTTGAAATAGTTCTTTCCGTGTTTCCTACTTTCGGTGGACATTTATCGCTTGTTAGTGCGCCGAGCTAGGCATTGCGACATCGTGCATCTGAGTTCCTTTTCTTTCCTGATGCTTTTTTTGCCTGTACTTTTCTACTGATTACACCAGTACATTCCCGTTGCTATCCCCGAGTCACAAATAGAAGTGTGCCCCGTTAGGCTGGTTACACTTTACAATAGTTTCTTCGCGCCGCTGCATGGTTATCTATTATCTAGATTACGCCATTTATTTATTAAAGCCCTGCTTAGTACCTTTTCCTGTATAGCGCTTAGTTTTAATATATCACTTTCGGATAAATTCGAGGACATTGGTGCTCGCTTTCTTGTGCGACTATGCGCAAAGAAACGTCCAAACTACCTGCCTTCGCAATCGGACATCTAAATGTGTTCAGAAAGAGTGGCGGTGTTGGCCATTCAGAGCGAGCAAAGGACAAGATGCGTACTCGGGTGGCTGACGCCTCCTTGCTGAGCCGGCGCAGCCGGTCAATTCACGGGCCCGTCTCTAGAACACTCGCTCGTGTGAATTAGCCACGGTTATAATAGGTATTTATTTTCTGGGCGCTTAGCGGCTATTACGATTGGAGGAATGGTAATGCGCTATGAAGGTTAATATTATATGATATTTAACTCTTCTCTGCAGCCTTATTTACTTATGGTTAGAAGATATGTGGCTTTCTATGAAAAAAAAATTATTGGAACCCACTGTCCAACCTAACTCAGATATTTTAGTACAAGGCCTCGCATCTGATCAGTAAAACTGAAAAAAAAAGCGAGCACCAGGAGTGCCATTGTGAAGAGAATGCTCTCAGTTAACCACTTGTTCGTGACTTTTTGTCAAATTAAAAAAAAAAAAAGAATCACAGTTTTTATATTGCCCCGAGCTTTTCTAACATCTGAGACGTTTAACTTTGAGTGCTTGTTATTGGATAATAATGTTTATGCTACTCGTCTATACCAAGCCAACCAAACCAAGCCAAACATTATTTTGCATAGTACGATAACAACGTGAAAGATGCACATACGAGAGTCTTAACGCAGGGAGACCGTACTGGGACCCTCCGAACATTTCGCAGAAATGTGCCCGACCGGTTATATTTTCGGAAGTTGCAGCGTTACAAGCGTTTACCGTGCTACAAACTATTATCGTGGACAATAGTCATCCATTAGTTCAGGCGCATGTCGATGTAGGAACGTAAAGCGGAGCGAATGTAGAGCACGCAATACCCTTATTATTAGTCATTATTTGTCAGTAGATGTTAATTATGAGCGATGCGAAGTCAGGGATCCAACCAAAAATGCCTCCTATGCTCTAGGGGACTCCTATTATGTGCGCAACTTTTCTCTTTCCTATATTTTCTTCTCTCTTTCACACACGTGCAAGTCTCTCCGAAGCTGTAGAGTGCGCCCTGAGGAATGTTCGCACTGCTCCTCTTCCAAGGGCTAATGGAACAGAGTGGATGGGCAGAGGCAATCAGGTTTGTTTCGAAGAACCCGCACACGCTCTATTCATCCGAGGAATGCAAGCGCAAGGCCGTATGTCCATCTATCCTGAATGGCTCTCGTCCCATCTAATATTGCATCCGCGCAACAGGAAGTAGACGCAACAGGAACGCGCCAAGATAAGACAGGGCGGAACTCTTTTTATCTTGGGCAAACGTAGGAACAAAAGTACGGGAATGCCGAGATTTGCCAAAACGCTAACTGACCGAAGGTTTCTCGTTACGTTAGGTTCCTCGTATACGTATTCTGATTGGCTCCACGAGATGTAATTCAGCGACCAGGTCAGCCTTGTTGCTGCGGAATGAGTCCGTGCTTGTACTGCTATCCACATCACGAAACTCGTAACGTGATGGGATGGATATATATATATATATATATATATATATATATATATATATATATATATATATAAGCGCTGGAGTATATGTGAGGGTAGACTAAGACACCTTTGTCTCATTTCGAGCACCGTCGTCGTCATCATCATCACGATTTCAATCATCCTCATCATGATGATCATTAGTTAGCATCATCATCATCGTCACAAGTTCGAGCATCATTTCGCTTTACTTATTTCTTTATTCACTCCCCTCTCTGGTCACGTGACCTCAGATATGCAGTCAGTCATGCAGACGGAGCAGGCTCGACTTAGAACAAACAGATGCGCATTTAATACGAGGAAGGCAAACCTATGAAACGAACGCAAGCGCCGTTTCAGATTAGCAGGACACATAAAAAGAAAAAAAAAAAACGATCACGGCGCTTGCGCTCGCTTCATAAGCGAACCATATACAGTATACTTGTTTTCAATGTGAACTGCCATATTACATTATGGATAACCAAATAGCTCCCCAGTACTTGATAGGAAAGTCTAGTTATTGCGTCAGAGGTGAAGTTTAATAATTCAAAGGTGAAGTAAACACATAAACAGTGAAAGCTACAAGAACTGCTCTAACGGTAGAGGTACAGCCTGGTCTTCGGAGATAAAGGGATCTGAAGCAAGCAGCCCTTGCATTCTTCTGCTACGTGACACACTCGAAAGGATGGCAGACTCCTCCGTGTAACGCTGAGTGTTTATTTGACACTTCTCTTGCGTACACATGTATCTTGCGTCTACGGTAATAGAGCTTAGCATGCGAACCCGAGAGGGCTTCGTGCATGTGAAGGTAATCTCAGCTTAAATAGCCAGAGCAAGCAAAAAACACTTGCCAAAATACCCCTCAACCTCTGCCTTCCAATGAGATAGATGTTAGAAACATTTTCTTTTTCCCTCAGGAATCACTACTCGTTCAAGTAAGTGGCGCGAATGATGACCGTTACCTATACACTATTATTGAGGCGGTTTATCAAAAAAAGAAGGTATAAATCAACCTTTACGTTCATATGTTAGTTCGTTTGTTTGTATGTGTGCGTATACGCACACACACATGCAAGTTAGAAAATTTTCGGAGGGCATTTGAACACCCTCATCCCCAATTCCCTTTTCGCCCCGGCTACGCCAATGTTCTACGCTCTTTCTAACCAAATTTAGAAAGTGCGCACGAACACGTTGCAGACCCAGTTAAGCATGTCTATACGAGATGTGAAGAACAGTGACCAGAGAAGTTTCATTATTACGCACGAGAACCCATTATTAAAGCGACTCCTACGGACCTAATGAAACGCAGGAAGTCAGCAAAGCCGTGATTTTAATCGCAAAGCATCTTCACTTATTCAGAGCGCAGGCGTGCTTCTCAATAATCTGATTTATCCGCCAAAGTTTGAAGTAGTACAAGGCCCCCAGAACGAACATGCATATTTAGTGCCGCCACCTTCTGCCAGCGAGCGCTAACACGGCCGGTATTTCGAGGAATCAGCTTGGCCATCACGTTCGAGCGGCTTGCTTCGGGCGCCTCATTTACATATCATCGGGTAACGTTCAAGCTGCCTGCGCCCGTGCAATTAAGACTATACTCATGTAGAAACTATCACGCCATTATGTATATTGCACGGCCAGCAATGCACAGTCATCGTTGTTGGCAAATTACTCTCAACTTAAGAACGCACTGCTCCCTAAGAGCCATCCCAAAGTTCGCTTACACGACTTATAAATTGAGCGAAACATTTTGCGAAACTTTTTTCGAGAACTCTGATTAGAATAAGCTGTGCTTCCACATTGAACCAGAACTGTCTGACGTCAGCTCTTTCCTTTCTTCCGGATAAGAGAAGGGATAAATATTTTCGACATCTATCGGCATGCAACCGTAGGCGCTCGCTGCTTTAACTTCCAGCACGAGTTGCATGGCAGTTTTCATTTGTCCCTGCTCCGCATTTGTAAAGCCCTTCTTCTGTTACTACCTCAGCAATGCTGACGAAAGTTTCTAGCTGTAAAAACTGTCCGCAATTGCTTCGGTTCTGGTCACATCGCCATAGCGAGTGCGACCGTACTGCTTCATTTCATCGTGGCTGAAATTGATCGAGGTATGCCGAAAACAGCCTGCTACATAAATGACGTCCTTATCGCACGGAAAATGGCAGAGGAAGCCTGCAAATCAACGATCGTGTTTTAGAACGATTGCACAAGCGTGGAATACGGCCAGCTCAGCCCTTTGAGTGCGCTGCCATCGCCAGCGACGGCTGCGCGTTCGACGAGTTAAGGAGGCAAGACAGTGCTGAGAAGGAGGGTGGCGTATGACTGCCCCTAGCTACCTTGATACAAGGTGCGTC
Source organism: Rhipicephalus sanguineus (assembly GCF_013339695.2). Taxonomy (NCBI): domain Eukaryota; kingdom Metazoa; phylum Arthropoda; class Arachnida; order Ixodida; family Ixodidae; genus Rhipicephalus; species Rhipicephalus sanguineus. Next base: position 43,488,114 of record NC_051180.1, on the reverse strand, counting down.
GCTTAATTCATAGTGCGAATGATATAATGATGATGAAGCTTGAACCTTGTCAAAACTTTAAAAAAGCCTTTCAGGGTCCGCGAAAGGAAATTTGAATAAGGACGAGACGAACTACATTTTGAGCAGGAATGAAACAGTCCGTGCCCCAGGTTTGAATTTACAGCTTACGTAACATAGCTGTGAAGGTTGGCTGTGCCATATGAGGGTCATGGTAACAAATAAGTGGAGTGGGGAGTTGGGCGCGTTGGTAGATTATTCTGAGACACTCCCTTGCAAGAATCACCCGGACGGAACGAAAACGTCAAGGACAAGTGCTAAGTGTACAAACGGGAGCGGTACAACCAGGAACAATATAAAATACGTAAATTTTCGCTTTAGGCGCAGTATATTGTCACGGGGTCATGACGTGGACTCGGGGAGCAGTCGGCTTGTCCAAGATGAAACTCTTTATTTTATGTCAGTGCCCTCAGTACAGCTCTCAGAGGCGGTCCCTCTCAGCAGTGTTTGCTCGCCTCGACGACCAGCCGCTTTTTGAGCAGTCAATCTTGGAATGTCGGAAAGACCGAGCTTCACGCCAGAAAGCAATGAAGGCGCCGATGAAGTTTCTGCGAGCGACCCGCCTCGTTGAACGACTGTGACACTCCTGTGTGTGTGTGTGTGTGTGTGTGTGTGTGTGTGTGTGTGCGTGTGCGTGTGCGTGTGCGTGTGCGTGTGTGTGTGTGTGTGTGTGTGTGTGTGCGTGTGTGTGTGTGTGTGTGTGTGTGTGTGTGTGTGTGTGTGTGTGTGTGTGTGTGCTTCCCTCCCTCTTTATCCCATCCCTCTCTTTCTTACTTTTCTGTCTCCCCTTACCCCTTCCCAATGCAGGGTAGCAAACCAGATATGTTTTCTGGTTAACCTCCTTGCCTTACCGCATTACATTTCTCTCTCATTTATTTGGCCGAACTTGTGGTCGGGAAACGGAGAGTCCAACTACAAGCAATACACACTGTGCACTGATTGCGGCGTGAACAGTCGTCGGCCGTCGAAGAATCTGTCTGCGGTAAGGCGCGTGGCATTTATACATGCGACACCGAACGTTCTAGCGTTATCTCCGGTGTTCCAGAATAGACTCAGCTGTTCGCGTTTCCACGCTCAATCTTAACAGATGATCCTAAAATAATCTGGAATGTTCCCAGACATTCTGGCGCGGCTTGCGCAATACAGTAGTAACAAGTGGAAGGGGGCGGTAACATAAAACATAGAAAGAAAGGAGCACGTGTGGCAAAATACAGAACTGCTGTGTGACTCTTCATTGCCGAGGTAAATGGCTGCGTAACTTTATGCTTTAACTTTCTGGTTTTAACAATGTTGTCGAAAAAAAAATACTGATGGCATAAACTAAAAATGTACATGCTACGTTTATTAGAGCTCGATTTCTTATTTTATATGCAACTCGCTACAGTAGAGCAGGTGCGGTGATCTCCGAGAAAAACAATTTCTTTTTTACATGCTTTCAAATAAAAGCTGTCTCTGTAGAGCCTTTTTAAAAATAATTGCTGCAGGTTTGTTCGGAAAACACAGCATGGTTTCTTGAAAGAATAAGGTGTTTTGCAAAAGAGAAAGAGTGCCCATGCATTGTGCATTGTGATCTCAATGACATCCTAACGTGTCCCCCCGATTATGCTACGTATGCCTGCACAATGTGGCACTGTCGGAGGAAAGCTGGCTTGTAACATCGAAATGTTGCTTTCTTTAAGGACCTGAAAAGCATAATGTAATGTCCACATTTTCACCGCGTATAATGCAGCTGTGCAAGAGACACGTCATCGAAAAAAAGACACAGCCTGCAATAAAATGGAACCGAAATACTTAAATGAAGATTTCACAAATTATCGCTTATACAGGGTGCTTTTTTTTAGGCAATGCAGATTTTTTAAATAAAAATCCTATTACAGTAAGGCTCCTTCCGTTATCGCACACGAACTCCCCGTTGAGGGGGGAAATACGTTGCCGCAGCTGAAATAACACTGTTACGACTAATTAACAAAGACTAGCTAATTTACTTACGCGTCCCGGCGTTATGAAGTGTTTTAAATGTGAACAAACTGGGCACAAGGCAGACGCATGTCGCAGTGAAGCGAGAGAGGCTCGCGAAGCAGCCCATGTGTATGCCACGCCAAAAGGGGAAGGAGAAGGGACCAATGCTGTGTGTGTCGAGCCTAAAAGCGCGAAGAAGATCCCTTTTGTTGATGCCTTGATGACAGCACGCCCGACAGGTTTAAATAAAGGAATGCCTACGCTTACGGGGAAAATTGCTGGAAAGAAAAATGTCACCGTATTAAGAGATACCGGAAGTAGAACTGTCATCATGCGAAAGGACTTGGTCCGAGGCAGCGAGTTCTCAGGCCATACCAACCTGCTTACTGAAATACAAAAAGGACGCGTACCATCGAGGAAGAGTTTTAAGACAGAAAAGAAAAGGGCGTCACTCACAGCTAACGTTATTAGAGTCTTTTAGCAAGTTACGGAAATACGGTACGCAATTAAATACGGTAAGGCAGTACGGTACCGCTCCTCATTTCCCGGTCGTTGGGCGGCCAAAGCACAACCAGCGGAAAAGGAGGAACGCTACCGTACTGCCTTACCGTATTTGCGTACCGTATTTCCGCAACTTGCTAAAAGACTCTATTCTCAGAGCATCAGAGACATATATAGCCGTAGTAACCATGCGCGCGCGCATCGCCTCACATGCTCGTCAAAAAAATCACGCGCTAAGAATGACAAAAATGAGTTATTCGCAAAAAGTTTCGAAGAAACTAAATTCACCACCACGAAAAACAACAGATGTGACACTTACACACATATCTCTCTTCTTTTTAATGTAGTCAGCTTCCATGATTTCACGCGCTAAGGTATCATTACTCTTTCCAAGAACGGATACACTCGAAAACCCAGGCTCACACTTGCAGGAACCACATTGCACGGGCAAATCTGCTGAAAGTTTATTTTTCACGGAAAGTTCATGCTCCCTAATTGTGCCGTTTATGCGCCGGCATTTTTGGCCGATATAAACCCTACCGCAACTAAGCGGGATCTCGCACACTACGCCAACCGAGCAGGCGACATACGGCCTTGCGTGCGTCTCCCCACACGGGGAGGGCCTCGGTGCAGTAGAAATTCGTGGGCACAGGTTAGCCAACTTGCGGGGCGCTGAGAACACCAAAGGTATACCGTGTACGTGTTAGCCACGTTCTTAAGATTGGGAGCAACCTTGTGCACGTATGGCACAAGGTTGCTCATTCATGTCAACGATCACTGACAGAAACAAAGCCGTTGTCTCTCGCCGCTCATTGCCACGAAGGCGGATGCGCACCCTTCTTCAGTGACACAATGATTTTATCGCATCATAAAGAGCAGGTAGCAAGGGAAGTGATTGAGGCCTTCCACATTAGAAGAAAAGGAGATAAATGTGTCAGCACCAAGAGGTTGAAAAAAAAAACTTCTGGAGTGGAGGCGGCGCGCCGCCGCTGAAGCCGACGACCGCCATATTGCCACGCCCACTTCTTGTCTTGTTTTGATGTATTCGGGTTTGACCGGCAGGGACGGTTATCAACGCTCGACGCTGTCCGCGAAGCAGTGTTCGAGAAGCTTCTCGATTGTAGTAGATCGTTTTGTTGTGACTGCGCCCCGCACGCGAATGTTCCAGCTTTGTCTAGAGATAACGCCGCCACCAGCGATATTGCTGGAAAGTTCGATAGCGCCTGTATAAAAGCCGACGCGCTTGACCGCTTGTCAGTTGATCGACGGTCGACGCTCTGTTCGCCGCTATCAGTGTATTGCTGTAGTTTGACTTTCAGTTTCTCGGCCACAAGTTCGGCCAAATAAACAGTTTCATCTCGGACGTGCCGACTGTTGTCTTCGTCGACGTCACGACCACGTGACATCTGGTGGAGGTGCTGCTTCTTCCATGATCCGGACGCCCCCGCGAAGCGCTGACCCAAGCCCAAGCCGCGAGGAGGACGACGGCAAAGAAAACCCGGATCGTCGAAAAAGCCGCAGGCAGAAGGGACTGCAGCCAGAGCACGGGCTCCTTCCCGGACAAACCAGGCAGTCCCAGGTCCCAACACCGACCGCAGCGACGATGACCGACCCCGTGCAGCCTGCGCCGATCCTACTCCGGCAGCCCAAGGAGCCGCCAACCTTCCGCGGGTCGTCATTCGAAGACCCGGAAACCTGGCTCGAGACTTTCGAAAGGGTCTCAACACTCAACAACTGGGACTCCGAGGACAAGCTGCGCCACGTTTACTTTTACCTTGAAGACGCAGCAAGAACCGGGTTCGAGAATCGGGAGTCCACTCTTCGAACTTGGGACGCCTTTCGCAGCGCTTTCCTGCAGACGTTTGAAAGCGTCGTCAGAAATGAAAGGGCCGCAGCCTTGCTAGAAACGCGAGGTACTTTTCGTCGATGGACCTCAAGACCGGCTATTGGCAAATCGAAGTCGACGAGAGAGACCGCGATAAGACTGCCTTTATAACACCAGACGGCCTCCTACGAGTTCAGGGTTATGCCCTTTGGTCTTTGCTCGGCACCTGCGACGTTCCAGCGCGTTATGGACACCGTGCTGGCTGGATTGAAGTGGCAGACTTGCCTTGTGTACTTGGACGACGTCATTGTGTTTGCCTCAAGCTTCGACGAACACCTCCGGCGCCTTGACGCTGTACTACAAGCAATCAAGACCTCTGGCCTCACCTTGAAGCCTGAAAAGTGCCGCTCTGCATACGAGAAGCTACTGTTTTTGGGTCACGTGATCAGCAAAGGTGGTGTTCGCCCAGACCTGCGGAAAACCGCTGCCATCGCTGCCTTCCCGCCCCCCGCCGACACGAAAGCCGTGCGCCGTGACCGTCAGCCTCATTAACGAACTCGGACATAACACTAAAGAAGCACTGCTGAAAGCTGTAGAAAAATGCTAAACAGGAGAGCGAAATACCAGACAGTTGGCGAAAAAGTAGAATTAGCTTAATCTATAAAGGCAAGGGAGAAAAGGATAACATTCGCTCGTATAGACCGCTAACCATTACATCGGTGCTATACAGGTTGGCGATGCAAGCAGTAAAATTAAAAATAGAAGCGTGAGTAGAACAAAATGATATTTTGGGAGAACTTCAGAATGGATTTCGAATCGATAGGCGGTTAGACGATAATCTGTTTGTTCTTACCCAGTGTATAGAAATATCGAAAATAGAAAACAGGCCCTTATACGTAGCTTATCTAGATATCACCGGGGCGTATGACAACGTTAATCAGGAAATTTTGTGGGATATATTGAAAGAAGTGGGCATAGGTGACGACTCCATACAGCTTTTGAGGGAAATATACCGAGAAAATACAGTTTGTATAGAATGGGAAGGAATAAGTAGCAAGGACAGCGTTGAAATTAGCAAGGGGCTGAGACAGGGATGTCCTTTGTCCCCGATATTATTCATGCTGTACATGGTGAGGATGGAAAAAGCGCTAGAAGGTAGCAACATTGGATTTAATTTGTCACACAAACAGGTCGGCACGATGGTTGAGCAGAAGCTTCCAGGTCTATTTTATGCTGATGATATTGTCTTATTTGCGGACAGTCAAGATGATATACAGCGACTGGCAGATATATGCGGAAGGGAATGTGAGGCTCTAGGACTAGGATTTAGTGCAACAAAATATGGATTGATGGTATTCAATGATCACGAAGATCATGCGGTCTTAATACAGGGCCAAAAAATACCGAAGGTAAGCGAGTACAAGTACCTCGGAGTATGGGTAAATGAGGGGATTAGATATATGGAGGTACAAGAGAAAGCATCGGTAGCAAAGGGAAAGAGGATTGCTGCAATTATGAAGCACAGAGCTTTATGGGGATACAATAGGTACGAGGTGCTTCTAGGGCTGTGGAAAGGTGTGATGGTCCCGGGGCTTACATTTGGGAACTCAGTGGTGTGCATGAAGTCAGAGGTACAATCAGGAATGGATGTAAATCAAAGGACGGTGGGCGGCCTCGCGTTGGGCGCTCACGGGAAGACGACAAATAGGCTGTAAAGGGTGATATGGGATGGACAGGCTTTGAAGTGAGGGAAGCTCAGAGCAAAATGAGATTCGAAGTGAGGCTGAGGAAAATGAAGAAGAGTAGATGGGCAGAGAAGGTTTTCAGGTATTTGTATAGAAAAAGCGTTGACACGCAGTGGAGAAAAAGAACTAGGAGGCTCACCAGTAAGTATACGGCTAGCAGTGCGGGCGATGTGGCAATAAGGAGCATTAAGCGGAAGGTCAGAGAGGCGGAGAGTAGAGCACTGCACGGGCCGGATTTTACGGCCCGGGCCCAGCCCGGGCCCGCTTTATGAAGCCCCAGCCCAGCCCGGGCCCGTGGTTCCAAGCGCGGGCCCGGCCCGGGCCCGGGCGTACATGACCGAACCCAGCCCGAGCCCGGCCCGGGCCCGGGCGTACTTGACCGTACCCAGCCCGAGCCCGGCCCCGGCCCGTCGTTCCAAGCCCGGGCCCGGCCCGGGCCCGGGCGTTCATTACTAAACTAATCCAGGGCGCGCTTGTTCATGACCAGGCCCGACCCGGGTCCGCTAGAAGATATTAGTTGTTGATGATGATTATTAATGATGCCGTGCGCTTTGTAGCGGGCGATCGGACGGAAAATCCGGTCTGTACATGCATCGAAATGTTGCTTTGCGCACGGTGGTAACTCAATGGTTAAGCTGTTTCGCTGTTAAGTCCTAGAACGCGGGTGCGATTTCCGCGGCCACGGTGGCCGCAATTTGGTGGGGGCGAAATGCAAGAACACCAGTGTATATACTTATCTTTAGGTGCACGTTAGAGAACTCGAGGTGGTCGAAATCATAGAGTTTCCTAAAATTAACTAGAGGGAACTCTGGCGCTGCGATCGTTCAGCCACCATGGGAATGATGAGTAGTACACGGATTTGCCTAGTCTTCGTACTTGCGGGCTTCGAACGCACTTGTGGCTTTGTTTATTGCGGTGTTTTGGTTTTCTTTCGGATAAAAGGATGCATCTTTGTGCACTTTGTGACCAGAATTGAATTGGTGAGCCTAAAAAAGTGGTGAAGTGGAACTGATGACTTCTGCTGAACTTCGTATAGCGACAAAGCGGACGCAGGCGACGCGGAGCCAAACGGAGCCGAAAGAATGAAGTTTAGACAAATCCGTGTACTACCCATTATTCCCATGCTGGCTGAAGCGCCATGCGTTGCAGCTCCCATAGACACTAGCGCCAGAGTTCCCTCTAGTAAGTATTGTAGGAAACTCTATGGTCGAAATTGATCCGGTGCCACTACGGCGTGCCTCGTAATCATATCGTGGTTTTGGCACGTAATACCAAGGAATATAAATGAAATGTATCGTATGTGTCAACCTCGAATAAAAGACCGAAATCTTTACGCCTCCCATGGGAACAACCGTGATCTGGCCCGTTGTTAGTGCTGTTAATATATATATATATATATATATATATATATATATATATATATATATATATATATATATATATATATATATATATATACAGAATATTAATGAGAACTAACAGACAATAATGCCAAGGAAAGTATAGGGGATGTTTTTAGTAGTAAATGTAAGGTAAATGTGAAGAAAGAAAAGTGGACGAAAAGATAGCTTGCCGCGGGCAGGGACCGAACCTGCGACCTTCGAATAACGCGTCCGATGCTCTACCAACTGAGCTACCGCGGCGGCCATCCCACCGTCCACTTTATAGGGTATATATGTACATTTAAACATTTAAACTACTAAAAACATCCCCTATACTTTCCTTGGCATTATTGTCTGTTAGTTCTCATTAATATTGTGTATAACAAAGAAAACGAGCCCTTGAAATTAATACCCCTTTCCTTCATTCATAGCGAGGGCCTCGTTCTGGCAGACTTGATGCTTTCAGGTGGTATGCGAGGGATTATTGGTCAGCTGCCAGCTCGTAATAGGTTCACGTGCTACGTGACGCCAACAGGCAGAAAAAGAGTGTTCCACACTCGCCGTCATGGCTACTGGCGGCGCTGACTGACGCTCCCACGTTTAAATGTACATATATACCCTATAAAGTGGACGGTGGGATGGCCGCCGCGGTAGCTCAGTTGGTAGAGCATCGGACGCGTTATTCGAAGGTCGCAGGTTCGGTCCCTGCCCGCGGCAAGCTATCTTTTCGTCCACTTTTCTTTCTTCACATTTACCTTACATTTACTACTAAAAACATCCCCTATACTTTCCTTGGCATTATTGTCTGTTAGTTCTCATTAATATTGTGTATAACAAAGAAAACGAGCCCTTGAAATTAATACCCCTTTCCTTTATATATATATATATATATATATATATATATATATATATATATATATATATATACGTGTCACTTCAGCTCGGAAGCCGGCTCTGAGTAACTACCGAAAGGGAAAAAACCAAATAAGGAGGGAAAGATTTTATGATAATTCAACTGGAAGTGCTTTACTGTTTGAAGCAAGGTCGGGCTGCCTTAGAACGCGTAGTTATAAAGCGAGATTCAGTAACAAAGAAGAACAATGTACATGCTGCGGGGGAACTAAGGAAACGATGGAACATGTACTGATTGAATGTGGCGATATTCACCCAGGTATACGTGTGGGCACGAGTCTACAGGAAGCCTTGGGTTTTAGGGACAACAATGGAAAGCTGAACACGTCCGCGATAGAAATAAGAGACGGTTAGAGTATTGGTGGCAGAGAAGTAGAGATAAAGTACAAAAATAAATAATGGGGAAAAATAAGGTCATTCTGCGTTAAGAGGCAGAGAGATGGACCGCGAATTTATGTTTTTTGGTATAATAACATAGATTTAATCAATGTAGATAAGGTATTAGGCCAAGATGAAACAAGGAAGGTCTTTCTTTTTTTTTTCCTCGAGCCTGGTGGTAGACATGTCACCGCCTCGTTATAAAGGGGACGCTCATAGCATCCATCCATCCATCATCCATCCAACCAATAAATAAACATAGCCCAGTTCAGAAACCGCTACACTGACAACTTATGCTTCGGTTATCCTGGCAGGACTCCAAACTCTTTTTCGTGACTGTCACACTATAAATTAAATGGTGGACCAAGTAGCTCTTCGAAACAGTCCAGAATCTCGAAATGGCGCTGCCGCATTTCAACGTTCTAGAGTTTTAGTTCTGGCGCAGACATAACTATTTGTGGAGCCCCCCATTGTGCTCTTAGCTGTAAAGTGGGGCGACAGAGTACACTCGGAAGACAATACGCTGATGGTGGTAGCAGCAAGTAGCTAGCTGACAGCATCTCATAGCGGTAACAGAAGGCCAACGCAGTCTAACGAAAGTGCTTCCCGAGGAAAGACCGTTCCGGCTCGCGCTGCGAATCTCTGGACGCTAATCTCATTACGACCTGCGCCCTCCTGAGCTTGTGCTGTTCGCTGCTGGTTTCGCGTTACGCATCCAGCGCTGTGTATTAGTGTGTCCTATGGCAACCTCGACAGAAGGCGTATCCTAGCTAATGTGATGGGCCCCAAAAGAAGGTCCTTTCTTCTTGTCAAGAACCTCCACCGGGAGGGCGAGTGATCGAAGCACAAATTGGGGCACGCGTAGCAATGTATAATTAAGGTGCGAACGCTAATCAGCACTGTAGATCTCCACAGCTCAGTTACAGTTAGGTGTTGAAGGAATGCTCATTTGAATAAGCTTGTAGGTGCTGTAGAGAATAGGCACGAAAAACGGCTGCTGCGGTTTGCCCACTGAAAATTTTTTTAGGGGCGAAGCTCCTTAAGGCGGCACCCGTTCGTCCCTCGTAGTCGTAGTCGTAGTAGTCGTAGTGCGTAACCAGTCTTACGCTTTGACCTCCAAGGTGGTGCCGGTGGGAGATTTTTCCTGTGCGTTGTTGAACAATAAAAAATTCGCAGCGTGCGCGTTAACTAAAAGCCGAATTCTTCTGTCTCTCATTCCCCATTAGCAGCCATTGGCATGTTCCAGTAGGAAACGTCAGTAGAAGTAGAAGTGTAAGTGTTAGCTAAAAGCCGACTTCTGTCTCTCATTCCCATTAGCAGCCATTGTTTACCTCCAAGGTAGTGAATGGTGAGATTTCTCCTGTGCGTGATTAAACAATAAAAATTTTATTCAAAACGCCGTTGATTGATGAAATAAACCAACGAAAGACGCCAGATGTTTTGTAAAAGCAAAACGAAAGAGCGCGAGATGTTTCTAAAGCAAAACGAAAAGACGCCAGCTGCTTAACGAAAGACGCCAGATGTTTTCTAAAACAATGGTTTTCTAAACAATGAAAATTCACAGCGTATATGTAAAATTAAAGTGAGCTGCAAGTCGTCATAACTCATCGAACCTTTAGTATAAACGCGCCCGATCTCACGTCGGTGATGATGTACTGGGCAGAATTCACGGAAGATTCACGGTTTACCGATGAACCTCCGCAGCTTCGCCCACTCATCATCATTCACTCCGTGGATATGCTGTGATTTTTTTAGCGTGCCTATAATTAGAGATTAATGTGTTATAGTTTCTTTTGTTGCGTATAGCTTACAGCTTTTTTTCCCAGCAAATTCCTAGATAAGTGTAATTTTTACGCAAAGTGTTGGGCAACTGCAGTTATGCCACGTGCCAGGATTGGACTTGCGTCCAACGAAATCTCTTGTGGAAGGTATGCAAGGATGAACGGGGAACCCTATGTGACTGTGATGACATAGAAATGAAGACGGAGCGTGTTTGAATTTTGACAAGAAGTATATATATGAAGTGAGATTAAGAATTTATTTGTGAGATGAAAAGGGGAGATCGAGTTGCTGTGTTCTGATGCATTTACTCTGAAATATATGTTAAGCAGGTAAAAGGGTAACCATGAATAAAGATTCGCAACAGAAAAGACTGGGAGACGGACACACACACCCAAAGAAAAAAATAAGCTAAATAAATAAAATAAATAAACAAATAAATATGAAAAAAAGAGGAAAGACTTCGAACACAAGAGACATCCGTATCCAACAAAATTTATTAAAAAAACGATAATACTTGCAGACAGAACACTATCACAAATCAGGTCGCAGTGGCTTTCAAGTGAAGCAACTAATTTGCTGCTGATGGCGCCGATGACTCGCTTGTGCAACACTCGTCTGCTTCAATGATTCTTTTTGCGTCGACTGGTAATATTACCCATTTGTCGTGGATTCTGGCAACCACAGAACATGCGCTAAAATTTGCATTGCATCTCGACAATGTATCTAGTGATCTTCTCGGAAGTTTCTAATATAGTTGCGATATTGTTTGAGCCTTTCAAGTAAACATTGCTTAGATTGGCCCACCTGCGTGTACCTCTATGTTGTGCGTTCTCCACTATACTCACTTTTTAGCTCAGATGGTACCAAACGGTTTAGCTTGTCGTCACTAAAGCCGCAAGTCGGAGCATTTTGGTAATAACCCTTTGATAAATTTCTCGTCAAGTGCGTCGTCATCGTCCAACGCTTTAGTCGTCAACTTGCGGGGCTTCGTAAATTTTTTCCATGGGCTGTCACTACGATCGGCGACCCTCACTTCATTTGCAAACGTCGTTTTCACAACGAAAAGTGCGTTTGCGGGCTCGTTGGTAATGATGCCGTCAATGGTAGTTCTGCAAAAGAGTAAAAGAATTTCAACCGATTTTCCAGATTTCGCATACGACGATGTTTGAATCGGAGTGATAACTATTTCTGGTTAAATTTTCCGCCTGTCTCTGCATTCTCTCTCTCTATCACTCTCTTGAGTCAGAATTGTTAAGTAATGTACTTACAGCCGACGGCGCTGCAATAGTCGACGTCACTCGCCTGAAGCCGTATTGCTCTTCATACCCTAGCTAGCTTGCTGTTTTGCTCATAGTTTTCACTAATGTGAGCGTTAGTTGCGTACGTCATCTTAGTCATCTGCATGTATGAAACATTACCATCACTTGACCCACCTGGTGTTCAGTCACTGGCTATAGCACGGCTGCGCTGGTAAAGGGAAGGATCGTATAACAGCAGATGTCTTATAGTGTTATTAAACCATCGTCATGCAATATCAAGACGTCATATTACCATATCATCAAGACACCATATCAATAGTCATAACGCAGCGTAATTGCTTCCTCGTAAATACTGACTATTAAAGGTGATGCGCAATCCAATGTACGAGGAGCTACAGATGAAATTCACAAGGGATTTCGCTCGTGAGCATTGTGTACCATTGACAGGTCGACTTCGCTAATGACACGTGCAACATCTCTAGCAGCTAGTATTTTCTTTCACCCACAGTTTCAGCGCTATTTATTTATTTATTTATTTATTTATTTATTTATTTATTTATTTATTTATTTATTTATTTATTTATAGAATATTACGCACTAGCACCACGATTGATTTGGTGGCCTCAGTGGCGAACTTCAGATCATTTTTGACTACCTGGGGTTCTTTAACGTTAACATGCATCAAATTTTAGTTTTAGCACGTTTTGTTTAACACAGGCTATATTTTACGGCGTTCTTCAATGCTGTAGAGCTAAAGAATGTGACCCACCTTATGGCATTCTCTATATACACAGGTGGATCAACGGTCCAGTAGTATACTTTCTCAATATAACCGATCGGGCTATCGCGTATGCTGATTGCTTCTAGCAGCCTACTGTCTGGTATCAAAAATCTAAAGCAGTTCATAAGACCATCGCCTTGCCACCGGTGACGCGTGATGCCCAAGTCCTCGTACATGTGCTTGATTTTGCTTAGATTGCCGTTCATACCGACGTCGTAACCTGCGTGTAACGAACATATATGGCGTTACTGTTTGTGCTATAAGTTACCACATGTGACTGTAAACATAGGGCGTCAGGGAATGTTTTCTAAGTCAGCCAAGATGTCCGATTCCTGAAAGCTCCCACATCAATGCTGATTAATATGGGCAGTTGGAGGCGTCAAGATATTGATATTTTGAACCTTTGTATAGGTACGGCAAACGGCATATCTCATGCTTTCCTATAGCAAAACATTAATAAATTAATTGCCAACAAATACTGGTAGTCTCATATCAAAGTTTTAGAAGGCGTGCGAATATGAATACATAACCCAACACTGAAAAAACGAAGATGAATGTACGCTTGAGGCACGCACACGTGTGTAATAATACCATAATATGAAAGTATAAGCTGGTTCAATATGTGCCTTAACAATGGTTTTTGCCCTTTCACTGAATATCGAGTAGCATGTTCAGTATACTTTTCGTTACATTTTATGGCGCATAATCCAATGCCTATTAAGAAAAAAACTGCATAGCAAGTACAAAATGACTCCAGTTAAGGTTAGTCATGATTTTAGTTATTTATGTTTAATATTATTGTGAGCACAATCACTGACGCCTCTTCGTCGAGTGCACATATCATCATCATTTGTACAACTTCCTCTTCTGCATAGATCATCATCAGCGTGTGTCAGCTCGACTCGAATAAAGCGGTTCCTCATAAGTGGTGGAGGTGCTTAAAACACTTAAGGCTGTACAATTAAGGTCCCCTATATCTTACTTGGCTTCGTTATCTGCTGGTTTTCATTAACGTTGTGTCAAACAAAGGAGTGAGCCCTCAAAAAGTCCCTTCCGTCATTCATTCATAGCGAGGTTCTCGTCCCGGCAGAGTTGATGCCTTCAGGCAGTGTGCGAGCGCTTATTGGTCAGCTGTCCGCTCATTAAAGGTTGAAGTGTTACGTGACGCCATCTGGCAAAAAAGAAAGTGTTCCACACTCGCCGTGTCATGGCTAAAAGCGGCGCTGACTAACAATCCCAGGGGTTTGCATGCGCATAAACACCCGATTGTGAAGTGGAAGGGGGGGAGGCGACCGCTGCTGTGGCCCAGTTAGTAAGAGCATCGGGCGCGTAATCCGAAGGCCGCAGGTTCGGTCCCTGCCGGCGGCAAGTTCTCTTTTTGTCCTCTTTACTTTCTTCACATCTATATTAAAATTGTTACAATTCACTTAAAACAGTACAGTTAACGTCCCCTTTACCTTCCATGGCTTTATTATCTGCTGGTTTTCGTTAATGCTATCATATGGTTATATATATATATATGTGTCAGTATATTACTTAATAAGCCAATATACTAAAACATTCAGCATAATGAAACTGATCGAGACTTGCACATGCTTTTTTTCTTTTAAATCTCGAGATGAAAGGCGGTCATGGCTTACCGACGTAGCGAAGAAGGTGATAATATTTATTCTTCTTTAAATAGCAAATGGCTCCTTTCAGGACGTCCTTGTCGTCAACGTAACCAATGGAAAGCATGACGTTCATCAGGTACTTTTCTTGCACTGCACGAAAGCGAAAGGCAAGTGTGTTAAGGTGTTTAATAGACAGCACTGAACGACAATGAGTAATGGCGACAGTCACGGCAAGGCACGAACTCCCTGCGCGAGCGGCGTTCTTTTTCAAGCAACCAAAGAGGACGACCCACTAGAAGGCGCTGGAGAGGGTAACCCATTACCATGTCCCAAGGCTTCTCTACAAGTGGAAATTTCAAAAATACACCATTTTAAGCAGCGTTTCACATAGATGAAAGGCACAACCACTACGTACGAAGTAAAATTTTAAGAAATAATTAGAGTGGTTTTATCAACTTAAAAACCACAGTATACGTGTAGAAAGACTAGGCACTTCATTGTGAACCCATCTGTATAAGTTACCTCTCTTATCACGTTGTTTTCGAGATTAATATGGATCGCTTCAAATTAATAACTGATTCAAATAGCAATATCAAACAATAAGACTCATTTGGTTGGTAACAACTTTATTGATAGTCCTGCGGAGCTTTCACCGACCGGGCCTACAGTAATAATTTTAGTGTGCCTGCCTGCGTGCCTCAAGCGCGCGCGCGCGCGTTTGTGCGTGTGTGTGTTGGGGGCCTGGCACTGAATAAGAATATGTCTACAAGTACGCAAGCTTAAGTTTATTGTTCTTCTAGAAGTGACAAAGACGAAAGATCACACCATCTCCCGCTAAAGGGGACCATGAGGCGATGTGAAGCAACGTTTCGGCATGTAGAGCCCGCGTCTCAGACGAGGAGTGGAGAGGGGAGGGGAGAGAGGCATAGGAGAGAGGGGAAGTGGAGAAGGGGAGAGGGAGGAGAGAGAGCGAAAGCGGAGAGGGACACTGAAGAGGGGGAGGGGAGGGAGATAGTGGAGAGGGGATGGGGAGTGGAGAGGGAGAGGAGGTGTGTGGAACGGGCTTGCGCATGCGCAGTAAGGGTGGTCACGCCGCACGCCACCACCACCGGATTTAACTCCGCTATAAGATGCTTCACATCTAAAAAATTGGACCATCTTCCCGAAGGGAACCCTGATGGGATGCGAAGCAGCGTCGCGCACGGATGGCGTCACAGGTTGAACGGCGCCAACGCGGGTGCTGCGGTGAGCGCTGGAAGATTCGTTTGAAGTGAAACTCGGTGTAGCGTTTACTGGTGTAGACGTTTGTTTGTAGCGCAGACACGGGAGGCGAGCGGGCGTTGGAGCCGGCAGCTGCGGGCGCTCCGGTGGGTGAGGGAGACAGTGACGCACGCGCGCACCTGCGAGGGAAGCGTGCGAGGGGAGGGTGACGTCAACGCCCACCTGCGGCGTGACCTACTTGGCACCGCTCCAACACCTGCGCCGAGGGAAGCGCGTTGCCTCGCGTTTGTGCGGACGGACAGCTTTACACAGGCTAGTCAAAGAGCTGCTTCGCATCTAAAATGAAGTTTACACTAGCCGTGTAGAGCTTAAAAAAATTACGCCATCTCCCGCTCAAGGGGATCATGAGGTGATACGAAGCCGGAGCACTTGCACGATCGCGTTCCGTCCGTTGCCGTTCGTTGCGCTTGCTACCGACCTCGGTCAGATTGTTATCGAACCAAAGTCGGTCGCACACGTTGCAGCTGTGCCCGAAGCTCCGGTCGAGCAATTCGCGCTCGAACCGGGCGTCGGCACCGTCGAAGCCCGTGCGTGCAAGTTGTCTAGCGAGGTGTTCTGCACGGGCGTTGGACTCGCGTCGTCTGTCCGCAGCCAACGCGTTGGCTCGACGCTGACGCTTGGCTTCGACGTCGTCGTTGCGTACGGCGGGGTTTGGCTGCCGACGCTGCCGTTGCGTTTGGGCATGTCGAGCCCGCGTTTCATCTGTAATAGTTTCCCGCCTACGTTGCCGTTTGCGCTCGGCTTCCCTGGCCCGGAGCTGGGGGTCTGCTTGCCGACGTTTATGTTGCGCTTTGGCACGTCGAGCCTTCCGCTGCTCCGCGATCTCGGCAGGCGTTAAGGTATTACTGCAACTGGCGCCGACGTTGAAACTCACGACTTCTGAAGGAAAAAATTGTAGCGCAAAGCAACACACGGACAGACAGAGAGGACGGGACTGGCGCTAACTTCCAACTGTGTTTATTGAAGAAACGTACGTGCATATATAAGGAACACAAGAACAGCAAGGGCATGACACTCGCGATAATCAGGCACAAAGCTAAGAGGGGATCATATCTATAAGCATTGTCAGCAGGAAATCATTTTTGGCAAACATTGCATAACAAGAAAGCTCCATGACTTTGGCGGTTGCACGCGTGTTCTACAGATTGCAATTTTGAAACTGCTAGATAAAGGAAAAAGGACCGAAGAATAAGCAAGAAAACTTGGAGATTGTTCATAAGATTGGTTCTTGCATGGCGATAACAACGGTTCTACATGAACAGAAACTAGGAAGCAATGCGCCTTTTACCATACTGCCTTTTATTACACGAGTAAACATCCGTAGTACAAGTGGCAAACACTCAGTGTGTGACATCTTTTCGCATGCATACCAATTTCTACACAAAGTTGATATTTGTATAAAAGCAATAGACCTACGAAATAACTATCTCACAAAAATGGATATGTAGTCAAGTTACCTATACGCGACAGAAATGAGTGGTATTGTCCAGTAGGGCAGCCAGGGAGTGGCACACCAGGCCTGTGCCCCACCTCCCCCGAAATTGTTTTCTCCCATGTTGTACAGAGCACAAAATCGCCCTCCACCACACTTACCTGCCCCAAACCCCATGCACGTCGGATAAAGCAGTGTACACATGCGTACGCCTGCACCGTCACAAATAATTCTTTATTCCAGTGTTAATGTGCACCCAGTGGTATTTGCCAGACGGCACAGGAAGAAAATCGAGACTCACCACCATTCCAAAGATGCTCAACAAGATTCTGAGCAAGTGTATAGCCGGCAGTGAGCTTGGACCCATTGGCAATTTCGGAAGTTTTCAAGTCAAGAAAAAGGAGTGTCATGTTGGCGGCGTAGCGAGAGCTTGCTGCAACAAATCACAATCGTAGTACACTTTTAAGTTCTACGCGTATCGCACAGTCATCGTAAAATGAGCAATGAGTAATGAGTTCTTCGCTTTTCTTAGTTTAGTTTTCCATTGTATTAACAAAGGAGGTCCCGCCTGCGGTGTGTAACCTTGGGACCTCCTCCTGCATATTTACCTGCAATGTACTATATTTTTGACAAGACTAATAAAATTTGATTGATTGATTGATTGATTGATTGATTGATTGATTGATTGATTGATTGATTGATTGAATATACGGTGGTATTATCCATGTATACATGTGTGCGCCGCCGCGCCGCGCCGCCGCCGCCTGTTTTTGGTCACGCCGCTCGCGCCGCCGCCGAAGTCCCAAGAGAAATCACGCCGCCGCCGCGCAATAATTGCGGCGCGCCACCGTTAGTCTTTTCTTTTAATTCGAGTGGGGAATCTGGAAATAAAATACAGCACTTCGCCGGAGGAGCTCTTCTCGATGTGTCAATGCAATGAACTGTCCATTTCAGCAGCCGCTGAATAGCGGGAGCTTGCCGAGAAGCGCGCCCCCTGTTTCCGGTTCTTGTTGTACCGCGCCATCATGACATCACGAAGCTTTCAAACACTCTCGTCACAAGTGATAGGGACGGAATGCGTTTCAATGCAACGAACGCAGCCCTCAGAGATCCGTGTTTCGGTGCACATGTGTTTTGATCGTGTTAGCCATCGATTTAGGTTTAATGCGGCCGCTCGTCTAACGCAGCTGTAAGGTCGGTACGCGATTCCCTGCATCGTACTCAAACATCTGGGACACATTCATATGCAAATTCAGACTACAAAAGTTCCTGTTTCTGTGCATTTCGTCCACTCTCTTGTTACGCTAGGAATGTACTGGCGGGTTCGGCGCGGTGATATGGTCAAGAGCGAGGCTACATCACGGCTCACCGCTTATTCGATTCACTGAATGCGCTTTGCCGAAATGGACTGTGGACATCTCCTTCGGATGAACGCATCGAGAATAGCATTCCAGAAGTTGTAGTATCCTTTTGTTCTCCAGAAATATCACGAGTATTGCCTGACCTTAATGCTGCCGCGTCCTCCAGCCTTAAAGGGCGACGGCCCAGCTCGCTGGATAGCATATTCTTGGAGTCTTGGACCTAGTACACTGTGCGTAAAAAATAAAATAGATAAGCAATATATATATCTCGGTGCGTTACTACACTTTTTCCGTTCATTCTTACCCGAGTAAATCGATAAATAAATACAGAATTAAAGAATGGCAAACGTAGAATATAGGTGAGCTAGTTAGTAGGTATTCATGTTAAGAAGACATGACGTGGAAACACGGAAATAAGAGAAAAGTAGAGAGAGTAAACAGCTATCTCTCACGTAGAACACTACTCGCAGTTGATCGATAGGTATGGGCTCTTACGTGGGAATGCGCAGATAAATATTTATGTCTATCTTCGTTCCGCCGCTGTGCGATTTTTCAGTTAGCGGCGTTTCTGGCGTCTTGCCTACTCTCCTGTGTCCGTGGTTGCACGCCCTGTTTTTATAAAATGCCTCTAAAAGCCTCTGAAAATACAACAAAAAACAAAAACAACGAGCGCATTATGCTTTCTTGGCCGTTCTTGTCTTTTGGTGCACTTCGTGATGCCAGAACAGTGATTCACGTGACATCATCACGGTACATACTCTCGACTGGTCCATATGCCAAGCCCGTAGCCAGGGGGGGGGGCTAGCCCCCCCCCCCCTCCGTAATATTGGTGAAGTAGGTGTTTTGACCAAAAATAAATAATAAAAATAGGTGTTTTTCTCAAATAGTCAAGGTTTCCAGCAAGTGGGCCTTCCCCGAAAAAAAGAAATTCCCGGCTACGGGCCTGCCATATACAAGAAATAACACTTGTGAATTGTCTCCCATACTGCTTTGCTACGCAGCCGCCCGCCCGCTCTCGCTTCTGTCGCACGACTATCGTGCGCGATTAACTGCTTTCGCTCCATTTTGTGCGTTTGCGGCCGCCATGCAGAGATAACAGTCTGTAGCCGACCAGCGCGAAATCATGATACGTTCAACGCTTAGTGCTGACATTGTACGCGTGCCTTATGAAGAAATAAGTGGAGAGGAGATGTCTCCTGTAAGAAGGGTATTGAAGGCGAGAACGAAACCAATGGAAAAGGCGCCAGATTATACGATTCTTTCAACGGACGCACTCTTTACACCTGTGACGATGCAGCTTTCCAGGAAAATGGCGAGCCCGCTTCGACGGTTTTTTGTATATTTTTATTGCGTTAGCAATTGTATGGAGACCCAGGACAGGTTTTCACCGTCGCCGTCATGTTCCGTATAAACGCTAAATCAATAACATCGCTCCGCGCATTGTATCTACTACCCGCGAGTAAAAGCTCGCGAGCGTTGGTAAGGAACATGGCTAAAGCAGAGATAAAACAAGCTGGCCATCTCCGTCACACGAAATAACATCAACCCACGTGAGAGGCCTGCCGTCGATTGCTCCTCAAGCAGAAGGAAGCGCCCCGCCCGTCATTTGCTGGGCGAAGGAGCAGGAAGGGATGTCTGGGGAGAGTGACTGCGTAACTCGAGCAGCAACTGTGAACTTTGACTATATAAGGACGCGGTCGAGAGCGCTGGCACGCGCGCTATTTCGGCAGACATCCCCCAGCGAACGGCTCGTATACCTTCTACGCGCTGTGAGCGCCGTGATCTCACTGCTTCGCGATCGGGCCACTGATATGGCAAACTGACCGAAAACCGCTTCTCTCCCGGGAGCAGCCGTATTGCCATACACCAGCGTTTTGTAGAGTTAAATGAGATCGGAGCAAAAAGAGTTAGCTGCTAGCCCTCGTTCATGTAACATTATGGCGTGTACTATCGCATTCACTGCTATTGCATTCACTCAAACACGCGACCCGCGGCGATGCCCTGACTGTGTTCGTTCCATATTTCTTTTTTAAAATTTTTTAATACGTATGCTCATGGGTTACAAAGACGTGGCCGGTCTCAAGCAATCTCTGTAAAGCACCCCCCGCCGTCGCTATGTGGCAAACATAACCGTGGAACAAAAACTCTATATTGCAGAATCGGCGTCCGGATTTTACTCATTCTGGAGCTCAGTATCGATATGTTTCTAGAAACCTTACGTGAAATCCCCCTCATAAATGACTCATATATGAGATATGGGAAATGCCTTCTTTGAAATCGCAATGTTATAGCTGACATTTTGTTGAACTCATCCCCCCCCCCTCATAATCATATCGTGGTTCTGGGGACGTCAAACCCCAACAATTATTATTGAACACAGACAGACAGACAGACAGACAGACAGACAGACAGACAGACAGACAGACAGATAGATAGATAGATAGATAGATAGATAGATAGATAGATAGATAGATAGATAGATAGATAGATAGATAGATAGATAGATAGATAGATAGATAGACACACACACACACACAGTCATTTTGCACTCATTATCCGCCTCGTGCATCGGTATGGTGGCGCCACCGCTCGGCTCAGGCGGTTGCACCCTCTCCCAACCCCCCATAGGATCCTATGCATTTTGAATGAAGTTTGCGATTCCGCTGCGCAAAAACAAACTAGCGCCATCTCTCGACAATACGCCACACCGACGACGCAACACTTCCTCTTGCTTCCACGGATATGGCATGCTGCAAGGTTACCCCTCTCTCGACTTTCTTTTATTTCTTTCGATGGCCGTGAGAGCGCGCGCTCTGCACTGTGCAGTAGCGCACCCGACAAGACCGGTTGGGCTCGTCGCTTTCGTCGCGTCTTCCTTGAACGTTGCAACGGTAATATTATGTTAAGGCGGTGGCCACACGTCGGACGATGAACCCTGATTTCGTTCAGCTGCCATCTCATCAACGGCATTGTTTCAGACGCCTCAGTTGTGTACTTTTGTCCGTTGGTTGCGGGACAAGATGGCCTCCTGCAAGACCGCGTTTTTACAAGTCAGCTGTGTGTGTAGTTCTCGGCGTCGTAGCAGTTTGATGGCGTGAGGACGTCAACTGGTGCTAAATCGTGGGAAACGCTGAAGTGACTGCAAGCTTGACGGCATTGTGCCAGAATATTCTAGCGTACGCGCACGATTGTGCTACACTTAAAATACCGCGCTTGGCCTCGCGCGTCAAGCTGGTACGCCTGTGTGCAACAAGTGTGTTGTTATCGTTGTTGCGTCGGATTGTGGCTTCAATGGTGAAAGTGATTAGATATTCCGAAATATGTGATTGCAATGCAGTTAGAACTTTCTGATATGTTAACACGGTCTGTGAATAAAAAAAAACGCTGTGTGAATGTTTGTTGGTCATTTTCTAAAGTACTTTCACGCATTATTATGCAGCTGTGTGACGGCTGTTAAAACGTTCAGCAAGTTAGATTTTGGTTTGCTTGGCCTAGTTGAGTGCTACGAGTGTTGGGCGAAGATAAAAACGCGTGTCTTTTGTGCGTTTCTTAAGCAGGCATACAGCAGTAATAGTCATTGTTATTGTACTGTTTGGGGTGTTCAATAAAACAAGAATGCTGTTTTGTACTGCAGCAGTTTTTATTTCATCTGTGTTAACAGATCACGCAAACAACTTGGACACATGCACGTAAGAAACGTACGCAGTGCATAGCGCGCACGCATAAAAAAAAACGGGCCTGTCATTTCAAAACAAATAATATAGAACAATCGACGTAACAAACGGCATGGTTGTCTAGTGGAGCAGCGTCGGCAGTACAAATATCAAACCAGAATGAAAAATGAATAGAAAAATGGCGAGTAACGGGCGCTTTTCCCACGGCTTCTATGAGCCGCGCGTATCCACCTTTCGCCACCGTTCGCCGTTGGTGGCGCCACCAGTACAACTCAAAGCAGCAGCGCACGAGGCGGATTATTATGTGTCAAGTCAAAAAATGGATCTCGCGCCACTAAAAAAACGATTACTCAACTTCATCGTTCCTCATTCGTTTCTTCAACTTGTCTAGTGCATGGTTCGGCACTAATAAATCAGTTCATTTAGGTAGTTTCTTTGAGTATTTGGTCTCTAGGTCAAGTATACTTGTGCTCTGAGGCTGATGTTCGCGCTTGGCCTCGAAAATTTTTATTACCTTTCTTTCTATTTTGACGGTAGCACTAAAGGCAGCATCTTCGCATATCTACACCGGATAAATCAGGCACACGCCATTTCACATCGGTACATATGATCACACTGTCTATATACTCACGTTTGCCGGTAATGTTGCGGATGTGCTTTAGGAAGTTTTTGATCTCGGTTCGCTTGCCACACACCCGAAAACATTCGCAAGGAAAGGTGTCGTGGTGTGTCCCCACCACAGTGCCGTTCACCGCGAACTCAATGTCAACTTCAACGGCATTGGCACCGTCCTCAAGGAACGAATCGACGTCTCCCACCGTGTTGGCCATGTGGCCGATGATGTAGAACGGTCGCAGTCTGGCTCGATATTTTGACGCCTGTAATAAAGAGAAATCGAAATGGGTGCAGCCACAGGAGTGCCAAAGTTGAGAAGTGGCAGTCTATGCGAATGCATGCAAGTGGAAGTCGCAGAATTTTCGATGAAATGTTCAAAGATATGCCCCATGAATACGTTAGATATTAAAAAAAAAAATGGGAACAGTAGTTACCGCAGTTGTGTTGTTGCACTCACCATCGTACATATTTATCAATGTGCGTGATGTTTTCAGTAGAACTGACTGCTACCAATTATGAATATTGAATAATCAGTAACCATTAATTTATTATTGTTTGATTTGGATACACAAACACAGAAGGACACAGAGAAAATAGGGAGGGAGCAGGCTGACAACTGCCACCTAGAGGGACACAAAGCCTGCCTACTCTTTCGGAAAGGGGGAACAAAGTAGGAAAGAA
The DNA here is from genome assembly GCF_013339695.2 of Rhipicephalus sanguineus. NCBI lineage: Eukaryota > Metazoa > Arthropoda > Arachnida > Ixodida > Ixodidae > Rhipicephalus > Rhipicephalus sanguineus. The sequence continues at coordinate 43,464,876 of NC_051180.1, read as the reverse complement.
AGAGAAGGAGAAAGTAAAGAAATAACACCGATGGTGACAAAAATAAGTAGAAACATGGAAAAATGCCTATAAACGGGAGGTTTTGTGCATGAAAGTAAGCAGGGCTCAATGGGCCTGGTCACGCCAAGCAGCGCACCCTCCCGGAAACAGGCAATCATCAAGAATCACACACTTAGGACCAATAAGTCCGTATTTCTTGATGAGCAGTGCCCGCTGCATAAGGAACGCGGGACATTCAAACACAAGGTGTTCAAGTGTCTCTTAGGAGCCACAAGAAGTACCCAGCGGACTGTCCACACGTCCGTGACTATATAATCGTTCGCACACTAACACAGAGCCAACTTTTATAGCTTATGCAAGAGAGCTCTGTCACGGCGAGGCAATCCACGACATCGAAGACGGGGAGAGAACGATGCGCTTGCGACACGCAGGTCTGGGTGCTCCTTTATGCATTAAGTGGTCGCTCGGATTGAAGCTCGTACACGGCGAGCTCAACATTAAACTTGGTGCAAAAAAAACTATTCACTCCATCCCACCTTGAACGCCTCATTCTCATCTAAGCAATAACCATCTAAAAATTATATATTGAATGCACACCTGCGTAACAATATTACGCAAGGAAATGATATAACTATTTGGAATACATTCTTTGTATAGCCCTTTGAACTAGAGAAATAATTTAGGCTACAGAAATAGAACACCTTAAGGATAATTGTGTTAGCATGCCACCTCTACCCTTTCACAAAATATATTAATTTTCTGACCCTCAGGTGACAAGCATAGTGCGCGTTTGTAGCATGCAGCTTTTATATAGGATGACGAGAGATATGGGCACGAATTATATAAGGTTGTTTCCTTTCTTATTTTTTTACTGTCATGCTATGCTCTATGTGTCCATATGCCGAAAAATAAAAAATTTATTGTAAGTAACAGCCGTTGTCGCGCCTTCTTCGTCTCGTATTCTGTCAGAATTTTGCGGTGTTTCCCACTGCTTTTGCAACCATGTACCAGCTAGCCCTTGCATCAACCATGGAAAATAATATACTGAAGTCGAACCCACCCCTGCACTTGGAACGTTGGTTTGTCATTACTTTCCAGTACATACCCGAAGACGCGGGTTCGATCCCGGCCGTGGCGCTCGAATTCCGGTGGAGGTGGAAGGCCAGAGGCCCATGAACATAGACCTGGTGCACGTTAATGAATCCCACGTGATCAAAATTTCCGGAGCGCTCCCTAACGGCGTGCCTCGAAATAATGTCGCAGTTTTGTTACGTAAAACCCTAGAAATTATTATTATTACTTTCTAGTAAACTCACCAATTGCGTTATTTTATCAGAGGTTTGGCTGCCATTCTGTAAAAGAAAAAAAAACAGTTTCCAGCTTCAAACGCAAATAACGCAGCCATCAATACAGGGGATAGCTTTTCTTTTTGTTTAGAACATGCGTTAAACAATGTTTTGGTCATTTTGTTCATAAAATAATGAAGTACGAATGAATAAGAGTGATAGTAAGGACTGAGGTATTGTTGCCATATAGGAATATTGGTTTCATATTACATTTCTGAAAATTACACTGACCAATCGTGGTTCTTTATAATATTTTCGATTTGAGTTCTATCGCAAAGTCAAATGAAATAAATTTCAATTTCCAGACACAAGTGACACAACAGGCATCAGTGCAAGTGACACTTTTTTTTTATTTGGAATGCGCTGTGCACACTTGTATGGAGCACTTGGAATATCGCCATAAAACATGGAAAGCCCTTTACTCCCAAGATTAGGCAACTAGTTTCTATTTTACAGTTCCCTGCTTTTTTGCAAAAAAAAAGAAAGATTTCTTTGTGAAAACAGTTTTTTTTTTATTATGGTTTACTTACCCCTAAAAGAAAGAGACTTGTGATCAGAAAATCTGTGAGTAAGGCCGTGAAGTTCATAGCGCTTGACACCTGTAATATGTCGAAAAAAATTGTTTTCTATAGACCGCCTTTTAATCTCTACAGGAAGTCAACAGCCAGAGCCATATAACACCATCTTTTCTTTTCTTCCTTATGGAGATACACAGAATTGACCTAAGAGAAAAAGACATCGAGGTGGCTGTTGAGCCTGTAACGAGCCGCGAAGAATTTGGAATACTCCACGCCTTTTTGTGTGTCACGTGCCATAGCGCAATTTACGAATATATGGCACCCTATACGTGCTATCCTCCACTGTGCCCTTGTACTCGGGAAAGGACAATGTAATATTACAAGAAAAATTGTTTTACTCTTAAGATGTATAGTGAATAAATAAAATAATTTTACGCACTGCTGATTTACGATTTCGTTAGCATTCTTTACTGCCCTTTCTATAAAAAATGTCTTTGTTGTGTAGCGATTGGGACAGTTCGAAATCCTGCGCTAAAGGCAGCTCCACTACTGTAAAAAACTGAGAAGATGCGCAGCACGGGCACCCAGCGATTCCCGTTCGTAGAGTTTCCACTGCTCTGTTTGCCAAACCATCGATGAAGTTAACGCTTGAGGTAAGCATATAGGGCCTCCCCGGCACGAGTAGAATATTGTTAGAAGATTCAACTCGGTGTGCGACTTGCGCGCTACTTTTTGCTGTGCTTTATCGACTTGCTGCTTGTTACGGCAGTTGAGATACGTGTCGTCTGCAGCGAGTTCCGTCTAGTTGTTTTTCCCTTCAGACGTTACGTTGGAGAAACGCCGGTACGAGGAGCAATCGCGCGCTTGCCGAGGAGGTGTCGCCCTCTGTTGCCCGGCGAGGGACTCAGCCGCATGTTTCCGAAGCGTTTTTAGTGATTTTAATTTAATTATTGCAATTACTTCTTGGCTGTTTCTGTTAATTATGCTATTCTAGACCTTGTTCGTTTATTTAAACCCGGTTTTGAGCATTACTAGCCTTGCTTTTGGCCTGTATTGACCATTTCATTTTTAGCGTGATCACGCCATATGATATCTTTGGATGGACACTAGCCGGGTCCTTAAAGTGGTACGCCTTTAAAATAAAAAAAATGCTATGCCAAAGCTTTCTCTTTTTTATTCTTTTTCAAGCGGGAAGCAACGATATGAACGTATACCTCGGTCTCACGCATTATCAACACAGATCTCTCACAAAACCTTATTATTTTAGGAACCACAAACGACCTCATGGCGCAATTAATGAATGAGCCCAAGGCCACTTTAATACTCAAGGTACTAAATTATGTCTGGGTTTTACTTGTCAAAACCACGATATGATTCTGAGACACGCCTGGCTGGAGGGCTGCGGAAATTTCCACCATGTGTTCTTTTACATGCACTGACACCGCACAGTGCACGTGCCTCTAGAATATCACCTTCATCGAAATGCGACCACCACGGCCGGGATAGAAACACGCGACCTTCGAGTGAGCAGCCGAACACCGTAACCACTGTAACACAGTGGCGGACAACCAATGTATTAAAGTGGGTCCCCTTGTAGATAGGCGGCCGGCGAACCCCTTGGCCCGGGTAACTTCCTGAGCTCTCTTGATGACCATAGCTTTCAAGTCAAGGTCTGAGCTTCAAAACACGGCCCCCCACTGCTGATTTATGTTGTTATTCGTGTGATCTTCCACTGGACACGAGCAGGTAATGTCAAACCGTGAAACAAACTTAGGACAATTACGAGTACAATGCAGGGATACCTAGGAACACAAAAACGTGCACCTTGATCGAAAAACAGGAGGCGTTTAGTAGAAGCTCATTTTGTTAGCTCTGGTTTGAGTCGGTCTTGCTAATTTATGACGAGACGCTTAAATCCCCTAAAGAGGAACTGGGGATGGGGTAAGGGAAGGATATAAAGAGGCAAGAAAACAAATGTAGGAATAAATAAAGAAATTAAGCCCTGCAGACTAGAAAAAGTTTGAAGAATGTCAGCAAAATCTCGATGGCTTAAGTGTTTTAAACAACAATAGAGATCCTTCGTTAGTTGCATTGCATCTGTGCGTCTCTCCCAGGTCTGTAAGAAATGCCACAAGCCGCGGCGGCTGCATTTTCGATGGAGGCGAAAATGTTTGAGGCCCATGTACTTCTGTAGGTGCACGTTAAAGAACCCCAGGTGGTCGAAATTTCCCTAGCTCTCCACTACGGCGTCTCTTATAATCATATAGTGGTTTTGGGACGTTAAACCACAGATATTATTATTATTATTATTATAAGAAATGCCACACGAGGTTTGAGATGTGCTTCTTGGAAAGAATACTACAACCAGGGCTGCAGCTCGGTGGACTTGAAAAGTATCCAGAATTCAAGCCAAAGGTAGCCAAAGTAGCCATGCCATTTAATTTTATCGCCAGATTTGTAGCCAAATAGAATAGAAATGAGTAGCGTTTTTATTTTTGAAAAATAACTCATACCATTTTTAATAAGCAAGACCATAGAAATAGGAGTACGAACTACGAGTGAATTTACAGGGTGCCACAGAGGTAGGTAGAGAAAAAAAACTTAAGACATCGGAGATGGAGGGCCTTCCTATTGTTTCTGTTTATTCCTCTCTCACTTCCTATTCCTCTGTTTTCGATCTCTTCTTCTGTATTGTACTGGACATATTGTTAACAATCATTGCCATCAACGCGGCCTGGCTAATTTGGCAATTATTATATAACTGACTTTGTGTGATTATACTACATGTGCTTGTATTGATGTGATTCGAAGCCGATACAGTGCATCTTTATTGCGTTCTGATAATAATATATTATATTCTTGAACTTGTGTAATTATACTACATGTACTTGTATTGAAGTGATTTGAAGCCGATACAGTACATCTTTATATCGTTATGATATTAATATAATCCCTCAATACCTTTGTAAGAGCCGGTGGAGTTTGGGAGGAGCCGGGGTAGTAAATAAAAGTCATAAAAAAGAAAAAAAAACAATAACAACTAACCTGTATTCAGTAGAATCCCGTTCAGTCACTTATCAATTTGATGAGTTTTACAGTAAGCCTCAAAAGGACATACTGGAGGACAAGCTCAACACGGACCCATCTCTCCAACAGTGGGACCCAACAGAGAGAGGAATGGAAAGCCGCACAAGAGTGACAAGAGGAAAAGAAAACAATGAAAGACTTGTTAGTAAAGACGAGCTCATTGGAGATCCATTGTATATAAACATTTGTAAACATCTAGAAAATATTTCCCTTGGAGGTGGTTTCGCTAGGTGGTGGGATCAAATTTTTACTTTTTTATTTTCTATTTTCTCTTTTTTCATCAAAATTTTAGTACATTTTGTTCTTTTATCTAATTTATTGATTTTGGCCTGCGATACTTAGGTGGTGCAAGCAGGGCATAGTTTTTTTAATTTACATTTCATTTATTTTCGGCCAACTCCACTTTAATGTAATGTCTCATTTTCTTTCTATTTCTTTATCTGTTTATTTCTCTCTCCTTCTCGCTCTTTATATTTTTTTTTCTTCCCGTTCTCTCTCTTTATTTCTCGCATCCTCTCTCTTTCTACATCCTTCTCCTCCCCTCTCTCTTTTTACAACGAAAGCTGTTATGAGATCATTTCAGTGGCCGTTTTTGGCACCGTAGTTGTCCGCCGCCGCCGCCGCCGCCGGTGTCCGTAACCACTATCGCTCGAAATAAGAAAAAAAAAACGGATTAAGAAAAAAATTCCAGGATGGAACGAGGTTCGAACCTGGGCCCTCTGCGTGGGAGCCCAGTATTTAACCTCTGAGCCATGCCGTAGGTGCTTCCCAACCGCACAAAAATTGTGATTTATGGCGTAGTGGGTACCTTGCTAGTGTACTTGTATTAGTAGCCCCAAGACAGTTTACAACGGACTCCAGAAACGCCGCTCTTCCAGCTTTCGCTGTGACTGTGCTGCGGTTTCAGCGCTGGCCTGGCGTTTTTAGGTAAATCCGGCGCCTCAAAGCTTTTGTCTAAGGAACAGTAAGCCCGCACGTTTGCGTGTACGTGCACCCAAATATGGCGACCTATTATAAAGTTGTGAAGTGGCACCATCTGAAGTCCTCTTTTTTTTATCCTCGAGAAGGAAATAAGAACAAAAGGCCAAAGTCAACAGTCCTCACGATGCAGGGCTGAATTGCTCTCTTCCGAGGATAAGGCTGCAGGCGTGATCTCGTAAACGTTCCTTTAAACAACGACTAGTCTTGCCGATCTAGGACCGTCCGGTAGACAAGGGCGTCCAAGTAGCATGATGTCATCAAGCAGAGTGCTGCTGGTTAGGCCCAGTGAGTAAGGTACTCGACTTCTCAGCACGGTGTCATAGGCTCGAAACCTGCGACCACCAAAGTCTTTCGAATTTATTGTTTTATTGCGATAGCAATTATATGGACAGTCTCGACGGGTTTTTGCCATCGCTGTCGCCGTCATGTCCTTCCGGTATGAAGTCCTAATTGATAAGATCCCCCCGCGCATTGTATGTTCTACCGCGGGTCTTGTCGGAGTACGTTTAGTGTTATTTACAGAATATACAGTGTACGTGTGATTAAATTTTATGTGAACTATAGTCTTATATGACTGTACTGTATCTTGTGTGTGTGTGTGTGTGTGTGTGTGTTTTACCCCGTTTTTATGTGAATGGAATATATATGGACTCTGCCTAGCTAATCTTTTACGTGTTTTGGTTTCGTTTTGTAGCTATGACTTTCACGTATACTATCATCTATGAAAAGGAGTAGCCGGCGCTAGACAAAAGTGCCAAAATCCCATGAACAATATATAATAAAAAAAGGTCTTGTTGTGGGAGGAGTCTCATTAACGCATGTAATATTGCGTGGCAGAAGCGCAGAATGGCGCCAGGTGTCAAAACAGGTGAAATGCGCAACGAGTGGGTGTTTTAAAGGCCCACCCATTACAAAGAGTTCAGACATATTTAATCACCGTCATCAGCGAAAACACCAACAAATTGAGCAGCAGCGTAGGTTCGCGTGTCGCATTACGGACGCGTAGTGGGCCCTTCGCTGATTCGCAAAAGGCTGAATTATGGCGTAGTGAGCACTGCGCAACTATACTTGCAGTAGGCATTCTAGTTTGAAACGTATGAAACGGCCAACGTTACGCGCACCGACGTTCGTTTCCTTTCGGCACTGTTGAAACATGCACCGAGAACCGAAGCGAGGCTAGCAGTTAAGAATACGACGCCCACGGGGCCCGATTATGCTATCGCGTTCTACACTTGAGGGCCAAGCTCTAATGTCCTCCAAGTTTTTCTGTTAATAATTACTAAGATGCGAACGAATAAAGGTGACAGTAAAGATCAAGTTATGTAGGAATGTTCATTTGGTGCTCATTCCATTACACTTCTTCGTGATATTTTTTACTTGTATTTCGCACCAAAAACAAATAACAAATATCTAATTTCAGGCCTAAAAATAAGAGCAGCCGTGCGTAGGTCACTTTTCCTTAGGTGACGTGGTAAACAGTGCGTATTTTGAATATTGCCAAGTGTGCACTGGCATGGCATGAGAACTACCCTGCTCCCAACGTTAGGCTATTTTTGACGCCTAAGACCCACCGTGGATTGAGTGTCATAGATTTTCATTACACTTTCGGAAGTGATTTCCCGATTGCATAGGGGAAAAGTTATGTAGTTCGTCAGTACCATATGTTTTTCGGGGGTAGAAGACTGTCCAATAAAGTACAGATATATATATATATATATATATATATATATATATATATATATATATATATATATATATATATATATATATATATATATATATATATATATATATATATATATATATATATATATATATTGCCGCGCGTCTTATTTTTCATGAGTTGAAGCTTCACCCACAAAGCTGTGGGCACGCGCTGCGATGTTCCAGCGGTAACGCTGGAATATTCTACGGCACATGCATAAAAGCCGACGCGCTTGACCGCTTGTCAGTTGATCGACGGCCAACGCTCTGTTCGCCCCTATCAGTGCATACCGTGGTATATTGCTGCAAATTATCTTTACGTTTCTCAGCCACAAGTTCGGCCATATAAAGAGTTTCATCTTGGACACGTCGCCTGCGGTCTTCGTCGACGTCGACGTCACGGTTGGCTATCTTCAGTCCATGCCCACTTACCTGGGATGCAGACGTCAAGCATGGTACTGTCTATAAAGCAATGGAAAAGGAAATGGGGTTGCTTTATAGACAGTACCATGCTTGACGTCTGCATCCCAAGTCAGTGGGCATGGACTGAAGATAGCCGTTGTGAGTGCTTCATGCCGCTTGAGTTAGGTCGGCGAAAAGCTGGTGGAGATACAAAATTTCAAAAAAATATTCCTCAAGTTAAAAAAATTAATACCCTTTTGTAACTTTGCCTATGTTCAGCTAATACATAGAGCTTTAAAATGATGTATCGTGCACATTTTTAGTCCGTGCAGCAAGGCAAGTTTTTTGATGCTGAATACAGAACTTTTCTCAAAAAAAGGGAAATTCGCAATTTTTTTCAGACGACCTGCTACATCTTCAGCGACTGAATTATTTCTCTTTTGTAGTATGTCAAACAGGCCACCAGTACATAACTCATTTCTACCCTTTCAGTTTGCCTTGTTCCTGGAAAAAAATATCAAACTTTGCAACTTTATTCAATTTTGCTCGTGCGAAAAGCCCTCGAAGGATCTATATACATAAATAAGTCATTATTTTTGCAGTTACGTCACTTCATTAGCTTGCCGGAAATACCATTTTATAGAGTGCATTCCATAAACGTCCTTTGAAAAAATTGTTGTTTGATGCCCTTTAGCTCAGTCGACGCAAAACTACAGACTCTCACAAATAGGCGGGAAAACTTTTGGCAACAGAAATAAACAAGCAGAACGAGTTTCGAACTTCAAGAAAACGTGGAAATTTTTTCAGCCATATTTGTGATGGCCGGAAGAACGCTGGATGATTCCAGCGGAAGAACGCTGGAAGAACGCTGATGATATATATATATATATATATATATATATATATATATATATATATATATATATATATATATATATATATATATATATATATATATATATATATATATATATGTATATATATATATATATATGCGACTAAAAGGCGAAATCCCTCTTATTTTCCTTCTCAGCTGATATATTGATTCTCCCCAGCCCCCCTAGAAAAGCTTTCTGCATCGACCGTGGTTTTGCACTGGCTCCAGGATCGGAGGCATTGCATGCTCTCTGCACGTCACATGGTTTTGCACTGCCTCCGAGATCGGCCCACCCTTGACCAAGCGATGACGTCATGATGTATCGTCATGTTATGTGACGTCAGAGTGACGCCTTGATGACGACATGGTGACGTCACAAATATTGGTGATATGTGACGTGAGAAGAACTTCTTGGTCTAGTCGGTATTGCTTACAGTATGACATTCTACCGCTATAGTGAAAAGAACACACACAAGAAAGACACGAACACGACATCTGTATGGGATCTGCGACGTGATCGCGCGATATTTTTTTGTATCACTCGTGCTGACGCCGACAGTCAATTTTCGTGTATTATGAGGCATCTAAGGCTTTCGCCCTAAAAAAAAAACAATACATATCTTTCTAAAATATGACGCAATACATTTGGGCGTTACAGCCATAGAAACTGCCCAAAAGCACCAGAAACGTACTTAACGTTTGCTCATGATGACTTAAAACGGAGGACGCAATCGTAAGTGTCTCCAGCAAAGCTTGCTTCTGAACAATTTTCATTTGACCCCACAGATGGTATTAATCGGCAAAGAATTTATTGGACACCCGGGTTTATGGTTGTTAAAACAATCTCTTTTGACCTGCTGCTGCCAAGATGCATAGTGTTGGACAAAATGACCATGGCCGGGTTTAAAGAAGATACAACCCCCAGATTTTTAAGATTAAATTTTTTGTTATCTGAACAATTAGTACGTTCTAACGTTGCGCTTACCCCCTGAGCAAGTAGAATTGTGATGAGAAAAGCTGTGGGTAAGCGTGTGAACTTCATAACTTTTGACAGCTGTAAGAAATAAGATGTTTATTGTACTTATTCCTTCGGATTGATCTCTAGGGAAAGTTAACAGCTGAAGCCGAATAACCCTTTTCCTTTTCTTCCCATATATTGCAACAAGACGGCAAAATGAGCCAGTTGGTGAACATTCATGTTCACCAATTAGCTCATCTAAGCGCTGTCCTGTCAAATTCTTAGTTCTTCTGTCCTCGTTTTATGTGCACTTAAAAAGTCTTTGCTTTAAACATGAATCTTTAATATACGCAGCAACAGGTCATTCTCCTAGGAAATAACGGCATCATGGTTATTTAGCCGCTGAGGCACCACCAATGATTTGGCATAATTACCCAATCTACCAACTGCGCATTTTCTTTTGTTGGGCGGTTGGAGCATAATTTAGATGTGACGCTTATGTCGCACTGGATCTATGGTGCTCTTGCTTTTGGAAAGGGGTAATTTGATAAGACACAAAATACCTTTTTTCCTAGGATATATACGCAATTAATTATATAGTATACATATACTTCAGGTTTCACGGTATTGTAAGCATTTTTATTTTATTTATTTTTTAAACTAAAGAAAAAAATGTACGCCAGAAGCTGTCTTACTTTTTTACCGAGCGGAAGACAGCATTATGATTGGATATTTCTATTCCACGCGTAAGGTATGTAGACTTCTAAGATATTATTTGTTTTAATAGATCCTTCCCGATAGATCTCTTAGCGCCACAAAAACGTAAGTTGTTTATAAGTAGGACGCACTGACAGCTAAGAAACCAAAGCGCATGGCTCGATAGAGAAATAGAAATAATTTATTAGCTTAAGATATTAGCCCAATTTTTTTAGCTTATTATTTCATGATGAAGGGTTTGAAGTAAACCAAACAGAAAACGAATACAGAGAAGCAAGAAAGAAAACCTTGGAATGAAGCAGCACATTAAGCTTAGTTGACAAAAAAAAAGAATTGAAGGATGTCTGTAAGATGTGACCGGCTTAATAGGAGAGCCTTCGCTGATTACATTGCATTCGCACTTCTCTCTCAGATCTCTGAGGCAGGGAACGAAAGCTCTGGGATGAGCCTCTCGAAACGAATAGTAAAATGTAGCTTTGCGTCGTTTCAAGGCAAATGTATCACTGGCAATACGGTAGTTAAGAGTCTCTGGGAACAACGACAGCGTTTCTAGAATAATATGAATTTTAAATATGTTTCCAGAATCGAGCTATAAGACAGGCCTGTGTGAGCCTTGCGAGCGGCCAATGCGACGTGGTATTACATGGATTCAGCCCCCTACGTAAAGTGCCAGCTGTTCGGCATTATTACTTAGAACACGTTAAGTAAAACTCATTATTATGCGAGTTGGTACGGATTCGCGGCTTTTAAACGACTCCACAGAATGACAAGATAAAGAACACTGAATAACTCACATACATAAACGCTTGTGTTCGTGCCTTAAGTAGTGCCTTTTAATCTGTGTTTAAAACTAATGATTCAGAGCACTGCATAGCGAGGCCTATTTGCGCCTAGTCAGCTTGTGTAAAGAGAAGGAGCATTGTTGCCAAAAGTATCTCTAGCTTAAATGTAGCAATATCTGCAGCTCCTCTCTTTTACAAACACACATGGGTCACCAACGATCATATTTTTATTATTGTACAAATAATTATTATGAGTGCGTCGAAATTCAAAGTAAACAAAAAGCATAGGTGTCACGTTTCAGGATTTGAAAAAAGAAGATAATAAAGATATAAGTTAGTGGTCACACTGCTGTCACTGCGTTTGCGGCTTTTTTTAAAGGAGGTTGTGTAACCCTCGGAGTCATGTACAGTACCCGAGCGGCATGTTTGTAATATCCAGAGCGCTCAACGCATGGCAACGGCAGCGGCGCGCTATTGGCTGCGCGCACACAGGGACGCCGCTGCGGACTTCCGCCTAGCAACGGCCGCCACGACGCGACGACGCGCTCTCCTCGCACGAGACTAAAAAGCCAGCTAAACATCGCCCAATGTTAGCGGTGTAAGCATGTTTCATGTTGGCTACCTTGTGCTGCCGAGCAAAACTAGCGGCGTGGTGTACCCAGAAATTCCCTAGACATGTTGACGATGCAACGAGAGGCCGAGTTGAAACTTGAAGTTAGAGGCACTTGATGGTTAAAGGTTTTGTGTATCTGTGTCATGCTTTGTTGTGTTACCTCGCGAGTGTTCGTTTAGAAGTGACTGAGATTGCTAAGACTACCAGCAGCCTCAATTACGACGTCATCGACTCTGTCAGTTTGGATGAAGCGCGAAAGACAGGGACAGAAAAGGCACACATATAACCACACGTACTGCGCTACGTGTGTGTGTATGTGTGCCTTTTCTGTCCCTGTCTTTCGCGCTGCTCCCTTAAGTTATGTTGAACCAACTAGCCAACAAGTTCACTCTTCAAGGTATCAGTGGTGTTCCGATGTAAGCGCCTGGTATAACTCAGTGCGCTCCAGAATGAGGGATTTGCGACTTGTTAAGCTTCACCGCTGCACAGTGGCGTCATGCGAGGAAAACTAAACGTCACGCTGTGAAGCTCTAACCCTTCGTGGCCGAGAAAGGTTCGCTGCCGTAAAGTGCTTGATAAAACATTTATGGCTTCGAAGCAACTTAAAGGAATCAGTCATCTCATGAGACTATCCGAGACGTGTGAATATTAAAAGCTTACAGGCGTATTTTCCATTTGTGATAATGGATATATCGAATTATTTCGCGATCCCCTTCGGATCCGATGTGTTCGACAGTCGTCAAGTGAAGTGAAACTTGAGGCGCTCGAGAGCGAGCGTTGCGTTAAAATGTCTGTGTATGCCCTGCTTCATGTTACCTCGCGAGTGTACGCTTGAATTTATACACATTGTTAAGACTATCAGCAGCGCTAAGAAATCCATCATCTGCGCATTTATTATTTGACCTGAAACACGACTAAGCTGGCGTTTGAAGTAGACATCCGTAGCGGCGCCTCGTCGCAATTGTGTAGCAAGTTGACTATGCGATGACGCTTCAGGCCACCTGATTCATTGGTTTCTTGTAATAATCTCTGTTGGCATAATTAAGTTTCTCCATGACACTTACAAGAAGTGGCTTGGTCTGTTCTCTAATGAAGAGGGTTGCTGCTAATTCGTTTGCGTGGCAGGTAGAAGAATTGAAGAAACCTTTGCTATGCACTTGCGCATTTATTAGACGTTTGGGTGCTCGTACGGCGACTGCAGTGGGCGCCTATTTTGTAATTAAAGAAGACAAAGCATCAGGTAACGTATGTGGCAGTTACGATTTACCTGCTGGTGGGCTTCGCTGCACAACGAATCGTCGATGCACAGTACATGCTTTGTGGCATAACACAGCTGCAATGTCATAAAGCTGACTATAGTGAATCTGTCATCTTGTAGCACGTATATATAATGTAGCACGTATATATAGTGCATTGAATCCAAGGGGCAGTGCAAGCATGGCGTAAACAAGCAGGGTACGAGTCAAAATATGGGCGGCGCGCGCAACACAGATTTTGCACTCCACAATGAAGGAATTACTTTGTAAGTTTTACCGCTACACAAGGGTGTAATGCGACGAAAACTAAATGCCACGCTGTGAAGCTAGCTACCTGTGGCTACAATTAGTTGCCGAAAAGAGTATCGCGAGGTTGCTTCAGTGGCGCAAAGTGCTGTCTGGTCCGATACTTACACGTTTCACACAAGCAGGTTGATGAAAAGTAACTAATGGGAAAACTTTAACGGCTTCACAGCAGCTTCAGAACGAACAATTGTCTCGAGGGACAGTCCGAGACGCATGAATATTTATTGATGTATACTGAGTATGTGCAGCACAATGAAACGAAGACAGAAGACACATAAACGACATAGACTGGCTGTGTCGTTTATGTGTCTTCTCTTGTCTTCGTTTCATTGAACTGCACATACTCAGTATATATCAAGACATGTACCAACTAGCCCATCAACGGATCTTTCTAGAATGAATATTTAAGCTTCAGACAGGCGTTCTTTGCATTTTTATTTACGGGTTTATCGAACTATTTAGCGATGCCCTTTGATTCCGATGTATGCGAGTTTTACAGCCGACAGTGTGCATTCCTAACACGTTGGTCGGTTCATCGAAGCATTATGTGGTGAGGAGCATTGATTTTCCTAGCGTAAACGAATACTTTTTTTTATTATATGATATTTAGGAGATAGCACCGGCTACTCCTTTTCACTGATGATAGGATATGTGAAAAGCACTGCAATGAAAAAAAAAATACTTCATAAAGAACAGCTAGGCAAAAATTGGCCGCGTATCTGCGTGCTTCGCTACAAATGTCGTCTAAAGACGATAGAAGAGGCGCTGCGTGAGATATCAACGCCATCTGGCAATACGTCGGGAAACGTGAATGCTGTGTTGCGGGCTGGTAGTCCCGGCGCAGCAGCAGGCGAAGACCGGCGGTGACCAACGCGACCGGCGGGGACGCCAGCCAGCCCGAACACGCGGTTTGCCGCGAAGCGCCGAAGCAGAAGAAATGTCCGCACTCAACGAGTACTTTCCACACACTCTTTTATATTCACGTCACCTGGGTAAAGCAGGAATGCCAGAGCGGCGCCCCATGGCATTCGTACAGTGCAATACTGAACCGAAACCGAAACACAACAATGAGCTCGTGCAGAGGGCACGGAGGAAGCCAAGTTTCGGCGCAGTCGCATTTTCAGCGCAGCTTAAGAAACTAGGGTCTCTAGAATTACGTATCTATGTATTTTTTATTAAAGGAACACACCACCTAATACTTACCTAGTGATGTTGCGCCTCAGATATACGTAATGTTTGCTTTTTGATCAACAATGTACACAAGTATGAACCTAGTCAGCCGTTCACGATGGCTGGCCCTTGGGCAAGTGGTTCAACTTTGGCCGAGTGGCTGAATCGAGGGACGTGCCGACAAACAGAAAGACAGACAGATAGACAAAAAGACAGACCAAAAATTTCTGCGTTTATGTTCCCCAAGAAAGACTATCGTCTTTAAAAAAAGCTATTCACAATGGTGTTTCACATATCGGCTTGATAGCGCACGCATGCGATATGGGAGCCATGCATTCATATGCGACATATATCGGTTGAGGATGGCCTAGATCCATCAGCACGATGTGTTCGGTAGGCACCGGGAACTCCACTGATCTTATGAGAAAATAAGCAATCTGCATCGCTGCAGGCGCCTCCTAGTACACACATACTGTGCTCCAAGTAGGGAGGCCGGCTTCGGCATGACGCTCGTTCGCGTGGTGGCTCGATCGCCGCAAGCATTTGTTTAAAACAAGCAATAATATTGATTATTCGGTGACTGTCACGGAATATTGGAGCTAAACGTTTTTCCAAGGCACTTTTTGGGAAAAGCTGGCTTTTCTGGAATCACAAAACAAGGCCCAAACAGCAGCTCATATGAATATATAGCATGCTAGCTGTTCCGATCATGTCTCAAACTTCGCCGTCCAAAAAGAACCAGCTTCGTAAACTAATGCGCTTGATACGCCAGCAAGGTTAACACAAAAATGAAACCTGTGCGGCTATGCCTGCACTCGCTGTGATGTGATTGAGCTGAAGCAAAACTGATTCTCCCTCCTTGCGAACTGCGTGCCCCTTAGTCAAAAAGTGACCCTTCCCAAAGAAAGCAGCAGTTATGCACCTTTATTCGTGCGTCCATGAAATCAAGCCACCTGCATTTCCATGATTAAATCGCATGATCAACGTCTCGCACGCAGCACGGAGCCACGAGACTAGGCTAGGTACATCTCGCTTGGAATTTCCTAGGGACAGCACCAAAAAGTGGTCTGGCAACGCGGGCATGTTTTGGTGGCTTTTTAGTCGCTCCCACTCTCCTCCTCGGGGTACCTATCGCGGGAATTTTAAACGGTGAACGCGGCTGCCGGGCCCGTGGAATTTTCGTCGCCGCCTGTGCTTGTGAACTGCTACTGCTCTCGCGTTGACCGAAGACGCCGTCGCCGCCGTAGGGTTCGACTGTGCTTTGTGCATTTTGTTTTGTTATAACAGTGAACACGTTCGCCCATGAACATGTGTGTTGTCGCCACTGTCTCTTGTGCCTTGGCGCTGCCGCAAGACGCGATCGGCCGTTGTGTTCTACTGTGCGTTTCTTTTTTCTTTTTTTTAACAGTGAACACGCTCGCCCTTGAATATCTGTGCTGTCTGCTGTGTCTTTTGAGCCATCGCGTTGTCGCAAGACATAATCGTTGTTGTGTTGGACTGATTGCTTTTGTTCATTTTTTTTAACGCTGAACACGCTTTCACGTGAATATATGTGTTGTCGCCAGTGTTTTTTGTGATCTCACGTTGCCGCAAGACGTGATCGCCGTGGGTTCGAGTGTGCGTTGTGTTTTTTTTATTATTTTTCTTTCGCGGCTGTTCTTGCCAACGCATTTCGCAGCCCTGCAACGCCGGTTGACCGGCGTTGCAGGGCTTTGACCACGGAAAACAGCGCATGTGAGATGTCGGCGCGCCGCGCGATCGAATGCGTTAAAGACAATGACAGTTCATCGCCTGACGTTGACGTGGTTCGGGCGAACACCACTGATGAACAAGACGCCTGCAGCTGGGTAGAAGATTACGGCTTGAAGACAAACACATCGTGGGTGGTAGACTTCGTGAAGAAACAGCAAGGTGTGAAAGGTAATACAAAAGTGATGTTTCATAACTTTAAAAATAACTTGCGGCATCTTCTGTGGTGATTTAACTTCATGCTTTGGGGATAATGTCCCCCAGGTGGCGTCGCCACCCACATTTTGTTTTTGCGCGTTTTCTCGGTTACTAAGCGTCTTCTCGCAGCAAGCGCGGCGTCTTTGGTATTGTGAAAGAATGCTTTACTAATATGAAAAAAGTCGTTTTGCTCTTTAGTGTCACTTTAAAGGGCGACGACCCAACTCGCTGGATAGCATATTCTTGGAGTCTTGGACCTAGTACACTGTGCATAAATAAAAAAAAAAAAACATATCGAGTTTTCTTTTTGGACGTTAAACCCCAGATATTATATTAAATAAATAAAATAGATAAGTAATATATCTATCTCGGTGCGTTAGTACACTTTTTCCTTTCATTCGTACTCGAGTAAATTGATAAATAATACATAATTAAAGAGAATGGCAAACTTAGAATATGGCTGAGTTAGTTGGTAGGTATGCATGTTAAGAAGACATGACGTGGAAACTCGGACATAAGAGAAAAGTCGACAGCGTGAACAGATATCTCTCACGTAGACCTCTACTCGTACTTGGTTGATAGGTGTAGCCTCCTACGTGGGAATGCGCAGATAAATATTTGTGTCTACCTTCGGTTCCGCCGCTTTGAGATTTTTCAGTTGTTAGCGGCGTTTCAGGTGTCTTGACTACTCTCCTGTGTCTGTGATTGCACGCCCTGTTTTTATAAAGGGCCTCTAACAGTCTCTGAAAATACAAAAAAAAAAAAAAAACCCAGCGCGTTATTCTCTCTTGGCGTTTCTTGTCTTTTGGTGCACTTCGTGATGCCAGAACAGTGATTCACGTGACATCATGAGGGTACATACCCTCGATTGGTCCATATACGAGAAATAACAGTTGTGAATTGTCTCCCATACCTGCTTTGCTATGCAGCAGCCCGCCCGCTCTTGCTTCTGTCGCACGACTATCGTGTGCGATTAACTGATTTCGCTCCATTTTGTGCGTTTGCGGCCGCCATGCAGAGATAACAGTCTGTAGCCGACAAGCGCGAAATCATGATACGTTCAACGCTTGGTGCTGACATTGTACGCGTGCCTTATGAAGAAATAAGTGGAGAGGAGATGTCTCATGTAAGAAGGGTATTGAAGGCGAGAACGAAACCAATGGAAACGGCGCCGGATTACATGATTCTTCCAAAGGACGCACTATTTACAGCGGAGACGATGCAGCTTTCCAGGAAAAAGGCGAGCCCGCTTCGACGTTTTTTTGTATATTTTTATTGCGTTAGCAATTGTATGGAGACTCAGGACAGGTTTTCACCGTCGCCGTCATGTTCCGTATAAACTCTAAATCGATAACATCGCTCCGCGCATTGTATCTTCTACCCGCGAGTAAAAGCTCGCGAGCGTTGGTAAGGAACATGGCTAAAGCAGAGATGAAACAAGCTGGCTATCTCCGTCACACGGAATAACATCAACCCGCGTGAGAGGCCTGGCGTCGGTTGCTCCTCAAGCAGAAGGAAGCGCCCCGCCCGTCATTTGCTGGGCGAAGGAGCAGGAAGGGATGTCTGGGGAGAGTGACTGCGTAACTCGAGCAGCAACTGTGAACTTTGACTATATAAGGACGCGGTCGAGAGCGCTGGCACGCGCGCTATTTCGGCAGACATCCCCCAGCGAACGGCTCGTATACCTTCTACGCGCTGTGAGCGCCGTGATCTCACTGCTTCGCGATCGGGCCACTGATATGGCAAACTGACCGAAAACCGCTTCTCTCCCGGGAGCAGCCGTATTGCCATACGCCAGCGTTTTGTAGAGTTAAATGAGATCGGAGCAAAAAGAGTTAGCTGCTAACCCTCGTTCATGTAAAATTACGGCGTGTACTTATCGCATTCACTGCTTCGCCCTCCCCCTCCGTGCCGCGCCGCCTCCGGTCCGACGAACCCCGCGCCGTTCACGCGCCGCCGCCGGAGGTGGAAACACTGGCGCGCCGCTGCCGGTGATTTTGGGTCCGGCGCACATGTCTAGCCGCCACCTTGTGCTGTTAAACGAATGTTTTCTTGCTTTTGTACTTCGCGACGTGAACTGATAAGGTCAGGAAACGCCGAATGCGCCAACCCAACCTATTTCAAGCGTATACGCCCAGCGTAGCGCTTGTCGTTTAGTTTTTCAAGATAAAAAACGGCAAGTTTAACAGCCCAACATGGCGACACCGAAAGCCACCCGTAAAATAGTCTATATAATGCCTGTGCGTACCTTTAGACACCATCAAAATCGGTAGCTGCTTGAGACTGATGTAGACCAATCCTGTTCCTACACAAGCACAAATATGTTAAACAAGCATACGTGTCCGTCCTTGTTTTTGCCAGGCTGCACCGTGATCCATCACAGACCCCTTTGTTGCCCCTAGAATATAATCCACAATGCAAGCGTCAAGTGGCTGGAGTCAACAGCAATATTGTGTATGCACTGTACGACCTGCGCCGAACGGTTTCATTTCTCCGGCTTTCGGCACAAGGAGTAACAATAGCAAAAGCTGCCGCGCTTGCTCAGCTGCTGTGGTGTTTTGCTACTTGAACTCAAAATAGGGTGTTTATATTTCAGTAGCGGTGACCGCCGTTCGCCGAGGATACAATGCAATAATGCCCCGGTATATGTCGGGATGTGGGCGCACGTTACTAAAACTCTGGCTAATCAAAACTAATTCCGAGCCGTCTTTTAAGCTGTCTTTACTATTAAGCCGTTTATTTTACTTACCCGCCAATGTGGTCTAGTGATCATGGTTCTCGACTGCTTGACTGACCCGTAGGTCGCGGTACCGAATACCGGGCGCGACGGCCGCATTTCGATAGAGGCGAAATGATAGAGGCCCGCGTACCTAGATTTAGATGCACATCAAAGAACATCAGAAGTTCACAATTTCCAGAGCTCTCCACTTCGACGTCCCTAATAATCATTCCGCCGTTTTGGGACGTAAAACCCAACAATGATTATTGTTCATTTTACCTGCAAATAAATAAGCACATCTAATAATCTACAGCGCAGGTTAGGTGGCCTGAACCCCACAGTGTATTTCATTGAAGATCTAAAATATGGCGGGAAGTCAAGCAGCGGGAAGTCAGCATCAAACTCAAGGTAGATTTTATATATAATATCTGGGGTTTAACGTCCCAAAACCAAGATATGATTACGAGGGACGCCGTAATGGAGGGCTCCGGAAATTTCGACCACCTGTATATCATTCGATGAGTGCATAAACGTAGCCTATGCGCGAACTATACTGAACAATACGATTCCGCAAATGTATAACCATTATGTAGCTTTACAGCTTTTTATGCGTTCTGTTATTCATAAATGGAGGAGTGGTTAGCTCTGAAAAACACCTAATTACTTCGATTTCCTTAACGATTAAATGTTAATGTTTCATGCGCCTTCAAAGCGATTGTCGGCTTCGAATCTTGCTCTGTACAACTGCTTTATTTTCTTCTCTTTTTGTGCGCTAATAATAATGAACTAATATCAACAAGGCCAAGTCACTGATGTGGCCGCGGGAGCGGTGACAGTTATGCAGTCAGTGTAGTCTACCATGCTGTTCACTCGATGTTTATAAAGCCACTGTGGCGCGACCTGACTGTCGCTACAACGGTCACGTTTCAGGATTTTGTAATTATTATCGCTGCTTGCCATGTCATACGTACTAAATGAGACATCACACAGCAAAAGCTTCCACTCGAGGACGCACTCGCGAAGTACATAATCAAACCTGCAGCAGAAACATTAGCTGTAAATGTAGAAGTGTTAAATGTAAATGTAGAAGCTTGGGAAAAGCGTCTGGGTAGAGAGGTGAGCTATATTTACCACTACACAATTCTCCGTGCCCGCCTAAAGGTCGCACGGTGTCTTCCGTTTGTAAACATGTTGTAGAGAGATAATGCCTCAGCCCGTTGACTGAAATGCCTTTCACTGAAACACACTGAAACTCACTGAAATGCCTTTCATCAGGTCCATGGCTGTCCTACGTTGCCTCAGCAATTTAAGTGACTTTTCCATCCATTCCTTGGGAGACCATTTCTGTAACCGATACGTCGGTTACACCTCAGTGAGATGCCACAGCCGCCACTCGGCAAAATAGTTTGTTCTTATCAATAAACGACAGTCTACTCCATGCCTTCCGGCTGTCAAGAAGTATTTTTAAGAAACGTTTCAAGAATGTTCTTTATAACGGCATTTACATAGGTGGAAGTGGTGGTGGGGGTGTGATGTGGGAGTCGGTGGGGTTACAGTTACGCAGTCAGTGTAGTTTATCATACTCTTTACTCGATGTTTATAAAGCCACTGTGGCGCGACCTGACTGTCGTTACATTGATCACAATTGAGGATTTTGTCATTATTCTTTGAGCTTCATGGTATTGATGCTGTTTCTAACATCGACTGGGCTAAGCAGCTGCTCGTAGGCGTGCAATGTACAGGCGCACATGTCTCACCCGGATAGCCCCTTCTTCCCTCCTCTTGCTTTCTTTTCAACACTTAATCTCTTTCTCGCAACGCAGGGTAGAAAACCAGACGCGCGTCTGGTTGAACTCACTGCGTTTCTTGCTTCAGAAGAATTGATGCCTGGGCAAGTTGGAATTGGTTATGCATGTTCGAAACGGGCGGCGCAAGAACAATGGACAAAGGAAAGACTACACACCACAGAGCGCCTTCTCACAACTGCTTTTTGCTTTTTTTCTTCCTATATACTCCTCTAAGCGCTAATACCTTCGGGCTGCTGTACAATGCCACGACGTAATGACAAACTGAGTACGTTGAGCACTCCCTGAGCATATAATATTTCTTGTCTCATCTAGAGACGCGAATGAAGGTGACATTAGCACTCGCGTAAAAACCGCAGGACTAAGGTGTCTATTCGAGGGGATCAAGCGATGCGGTTCTTTGCGCAAGCTCATTAGTCCGCCTTCAGATCAATTAGCTTTCATGCGCAAAGTAAGTGCGGTTTACGAAGTTAACGTACCTTAGTTGGAACAAACGCGTGGGTTTTCGGACAAAGTTGATGCCTGTCCAAG
The DNA here is from genome assembly GCF_013339695.2 of Rhipicephalus sanguineus. Lineage (NCBI taxonomy): Eukaryota > Metazoa > Arthropoda > Arachnida > Ixodida > Ixodidae > Rhipicephalus > Rhipicephalus sanguineus. Next base: position 43,443,157 of record NC_051180.1, on the reverse strand, counting down.
CTACCGGCAGTGACGTTCGTCTCAAATTTCACGTCACGACACTGGCTAAGGCTGATCAAAACTTCGAAAGCACCCTTTTGTTTAGAGTAAAATATTGGCTGCTTACACGAATACCATATCGATCAGCGCCGTAGAGTAAGTAAATCATCATAGCAACGTGTTTGACAAACCACTGCGTGGGACGCGGTAATTCACGCATTAAGTTAAAGAATAATTAGTTCTATAGCTTAGGAGGTTACATATCGCGCGTGATTGTTTTTTTTTTATATTATTGTGAAAATAAATCACACACACACAGTGCTTATCGCTTCCATATATGCCTTTAAAAGATGCACCACGCTGCACTCTTTATTATGCGTTACTCTTTTCGGAGAGACCTGGCTTGCCACATATATCACTCTCCTAAAGACACGTTAACTCTTCTTTCGGGTCTCACGACTCTCCAACGAGAGTATATTTGGTCTCCAAACAAAGCTGACGTGTCTCTTTAAAGAGAGTCATGTACACGACAAATCAGGACTTAAATAAAAAGAAAAGGACAAAAGGCGAAGCTTGCACTAAGTCGCACAATGCCTGAAACAGCGAAACTGGACGAATCTGAAGTCTAATCTTCTTGCTTCTCGGTTGCTGATAGGCTTTAGCTCGGTTAGTCATTACACGGATGTCCAAACTCTAGAACCGAGGGTTCGCACCACTCATAAATCTACGGGCACGTCGCTGTTTGTGTAGTAGGGGCTTCCATCGCTTCGGGCTCTTCTCGCAGCCGCCGTTGCCTTTCCAGTTCCCTAGTATGGCAGCTTCGAACTAGTCGTGCGAAGTCTTTATCCTTTTATATATTTATTCCCATTATTTCTCTCTATTTTTCTTTCTCCCATTCTTTCTATGTCTTTCTCTCTCTCTTAGTGAACCAGTGGTGAGTAGTGGGATTTCCTTCTCCTCACCCTCCTCCGCACGCTCACTTCCATTGCTACCCATTTGCTACGCTATACTATACAAGGCTATGCCATGCTGTTACAGCGTGCCTAGATAGCCGAGTCGTTAGGACGCTCGCCTTCGCATCGAGGGTACGCGGGTTCGAATCCCGCCTCGCGAAGAATTGTATTCGGCAAGAATTTTTTCTTTCTCTTTCTTTACATACTTACCGTGTCTCTGTTTCTTTCTTTCTTTCTTTCTTTCTTTCTTTACTCGTTCTCAGGGTTATTACAGACCACGCCGTAGCGGTAAGCAGTGGGATTTGGCCGAATTCTGTGGCACATACCCGTTCATGATGATGACAGTTTTCCGATAGGCCGCACATTACGGCTAGCTCAAAAAACTACTACGCTGCTAAAAGAGTCAAAGGACGTCTTTTCTTTAGAATGTGCATAGAGAGAGGTGAACCAGTGTCAGCAACCAAACTGACGACCAGCATGAACAGTAATAACAGTAAATCAAGCTCTTGGGCTCCCCACTTTGTACGCGTCGTTTGAGGTCAATATTATCGTGATTATAGGCTTAAAATTGAAGTATGTCACTCTTTTGGTGTCTCATATGTAAGCCCTGGACTTCTATTGCTGGTTTGATTCTCCTATTTGAAGACTAGTCTGACTTAAGAAAGAGCAACGGATGTGTTAAATGACATCAATTTGTGCGAACATTTAACGTAAGTTTCATAAGTTCCATCTGTCAATGCGGCCTACTAAAGATAACGGAAAAAGTATTAAAAAACAAAACAAAACAAAATAACGAACTTGCAAAGTTACATTTGTACCGTGGCTCATTAAACACATACGACCAGAGTTACGTTATAATGCAAGAAGTGCAGTTCAGTTTAAGAATATCAGATAATGATCAAAGGGGTAACCGCATAAAGTCATTCGTAAGGAACTGAAATGCACCCGTAGAAGGTAAAAGCATGGACGGAGAGAAGGAACCGTTGCTCTAATTAAATGTTTAACCAACCGCCCTTGGAAGCGAATGAGAGCAATGCACAAATGATGCTCAAGTGTTGGACCCATGGGCAACATTTCACGAGTTTTTAACGCGATAGCGTTAGAGAGCTCGTGTCGCAGAAATTCCGGTGTCGGTGTCTGCACCGTTGGTTGTGAGCGAAAAATCGTCCGTGAGCGAAAATTCGAGAAAGAAGCCAATAAAATAAAGAATAAAATCGTCGGTCCCATTGAGGATCGAACCCGGGCCGTTCGCGTGGCAAGCAGGTGTCCTACCATAAAGCCACGATGTTACTTGCAGCTGCTTCAGAAAAAAACACTACATAAATGTCATGTAGTGAAGGAGTCTCCTTAACGCATTTTGTTCGGCAGGTGTCGCGACAAAAACGAGCCCACTCGGCGATTTGTACGCGCATTGGCGAGACCATCAAACTACGTCGAAAAAGGCCGGGATAGTGCAGCCATCGCCGCTAAAAAAACACGAACTTTCAAAAAGCTCAAAAATGGCCAACTATGTCCATCTAGCGGAAAACATATCAAGCGAACGCTGGCTTTCTAGAGGAGGCGTTGATCAAGCAAACAGCAAACGCTAGATAATGTGCTGCCATCTGTGAGGCATTGTGAGAAATATGTCTCGACTCTTTATGGCCTCCGAGATGGCAAGCGCGCGGCGTACTCTTGGAGGCCATGCGATTCTTGTTTTAGATCGAAAACCTCTACCATTTGCGCGCGCGCGCACATGTGTATCTGTGTGCGTGTAACAATACCGACTAATAAGTATGCACTTAGTGGTTGAAGTGCGCACTAGGGGCCGGATTTCGCTATCGCGTTCAACTCTTAAAGGCGAAGCTTAAGGGTCCTCCAATTTTTAGTGAAGATCACAGTAATGATGACACGAATAAAGAGAATAAGTATTAAGATGACAGAACGCTTATTTTGGATGACTCGCATCATTTTTCATAAGTTACACGTCGCCCGGAAATACCCACAAGCATTTTACGTGCGTATTGGGGGCTTATAAGGTGAGCGCCACACGAATCAAAGCTGCACAGGGCTGTTTTCTTTTCTTGAATCTTCAGTGCTTCTCCTTCCGTCACATACGCCTTATAGCGATATATTGCAGGTGCCGACGCGACGAGGTAAACAAAAGCCTTCGTACCACACACAAACGCAGTCCCCTCTCTCAAGGGAAAACACCCACGACGTGCGTTACATATAGACATTGTACCAAAGTCGCAGATACCAGAACGACCAAGAGCAGATTTGAAACAATAAATACTTCCTATGGGCGTTGGGAACGTATATTTCGGTTAAGCAAAGAAAAAGTAGATTTACCCCGCTCTGTATAGGCGCAGGAAGAGAGGGCTCCATAAAAAGACTACTGAAAGCAGGCAGCCTGACAGGAGCTTTTCTAGCGAATCTCAGTGGAAGCTGGGGGCTATCGAGTGGCTCTCTGATGTGACCCACCTTTGATGGGCAGCTGGTCCCTCGCCGAACGCTGCTCCCTCGCCGAACGATATCGCCAAGCGCTATCTCATAAACGTCCGACGAGCCTCTATGTTTAGCTGATCGATCTCACGGCTGACCGATGCCACACAGCGAGTGCTAACGTTTACGATACGTCTCTTGTTTTCGTGGTCCGCGTAGATTGTGGTTTCCGAGGTAAGGCCGGGTTATGGGACACTGGAGGTTCACTCAGGCGATTTCTGTATGTGATTGTCGGCAGATGGGAGCGCGGTTGAAGGAAACGCAAGGCTTGACAGTCAGTCGTCACCGCAACGTTACTGTAGGACGTCGGGCGAGAAAACACGAATGATAGGTCCAGCATTTGACGCGACACCAGCTGCTGCTGACGCCTGTCGGACAGTGCGCAGAGGGCAAACGTTCCGCGCGTTCTGTCAGGCTGGTGTCGATGGAGAATGCCAGAAAGCACATAGGGCAAGTGAGGTTTCGATTAACGGAAGTCGCATGCTACCGGCACAGGTCATAAACGAGCCCATAGGTAATGATATAGCAAATTGAAAAATCAATTAGAAAAGCGCCTCTCAGCCATAGCATCTATGCGCGAGCGCAGTAAAGAAAAATATTATTTCTCATATAATTAACGTGTAACACAACGGAAAGAAGCGAGGACAAAGGGAAGTAACATTACAAAACAGCAGTCAGTTAAAAATCTGATGTGTTAGAAAGATTATGCCGCAAATTTTGAGGTGCGTGTTGCTGCAAGATACCTTAAGATTTCTTCAGTAATAGATCTTCGGTGTAGAACGACGTATCCCCTCCGATTCCCGCAACGGCGAGACAAAAGAAATCTCTCGATTCTTTCTTTGAGAATTCGTCTTTCTGGTACGGCTTATTCGTGACCGGTGGTCAGTAATTCGATCAGCGCTGCTAGCTCGCAGTGCCGCAGGGGACACACGAGGCGGTTAGACCATGATGTGGTCACTGCAGACTGCACAGAAGCGAACGCCGACCTATCCTCATTTGTTTGTCACTTGCAAACATACAAGACACTAGAATGCATACGCAACACAAATGACATTGAAAGAACGAGATAACATCAGTGGTAACTTGTAGCGGAGTCGCGTTTTGTTTTTTGCCTGTATTATTTTGGAAATAAAGTTTATCACTGAGTCAGATATCGATTTAACGCAAAGAAAACACATATAGCAAAATATTGCCTATCATTTTACAAATTTTCTTTATACCACAGGGCATCTTTGACCAGAAGAGGTCTCCAAAAACCATAATTTAGAAACTTCACGCCCTGTTTGTCACAAATTTAAGGTTACCATAACCTCCTTACAGCTATTAAACGCATTGACAAAATGCCGGTCTTTCAAAGGTCACGCCGGAGGGTGACTCTGTGCACCTAATTATAAGCATCAGATGCCTCACAGCGTTCCGTATTTTCTTACCTTCAGAACTGTGGTCGTGCATAAAAACTAACGCGTTTCAGAGAGAAGAGAGCAGGCTAGAAAGTAGAACGTTTTCTTAATACACGAAGTAGAAAGCGAACAGCAAGAGAGCGCTTGCATGAGCTCTCTGTCGATGCTTCGGGTATGTTTGTTCTGGCACCACCCAAGATTGAGCCACGCAGACCTTTCTGAAAAAATAGTTTCTTCTTCTTCTTGCAATCTCTCCCACGCACTGATACATCATTCAGCTTGAACTGAAACCAGGGAATGGTCATTTATCTTAATTTCGCCATAAGACCCCACTTAAGCGAAATAAGCACACTAGGGTGCTGAATACTAGATACTTAATACCCCCAGCGGTGTCAGCTTTTGTTTTTTCTTTCTTTCGATTTAGATGTACAGTGACGCTCACTTCAAAAGGCCATCTGCCAACAGCGTTCCCCCTGGGCATACTGCGAGAAAGATAAATGCTTCCTGGCCGTGATTGATGACTTGCGAGTTCAAAACGAAATCATTTATGCCCACGGCGGTAGTGCACTACATACGAAAGAGCCGCAGTCGGAAGCTATATCGTCTTCACGAAAAATTGGCCAAGGTTATCTTCGAGAACGAGAAAACGGAGAGATGTGGACATGTGCATAATAGTCTTGTAATATATCTTTGTAGTTTTAAAGTTCTATAGGCGCCTGACCTAAAAGAGACCTTCAATCGCCCTGTTTCATTTAAGTATCATTTGGCGTTCCTTTTTTTTTTGTCGATATGATATGAGGAGATGGTGCAAAATGAAGACTCTGGCCTCCCTTAGGCTCCTGAAGGGATCGAACATACAACTCACAACTTTCTCACAGTAACACAAGGAGTAACAGAATGACTATTGCTTCAATTCAATCCTTGCAAGCATAGGCGTATCTACCGGGTGGCCACGGGAAGCGCTAGCCCCCCCCCCCCCCCAATGAGAAATGTTAGGGGGGGCGCAGCCCCCCACTTTCGGCCGTGGTCATTGTCGGCTGCAGACTGGGAAACTAACAAGTCAGGCAAAGGTTTACTTGAACGCAGCAATAACTGATTATGCAAAATAAGTTTCCTATAATTTTGCTGTGACGACTGTCCTCCCTGTGTCGTGATCACGCATTTTAGGCTCTCTGCGGTGCGGGCTGCCTATTCCACGCTTTCGCTCCTTGTGCTCGAGAATTGCAGAGGAGGCTATCGCTGTGCAGGTTCTCTACAAGATTGCAGCAATCTGTCATGATTTTATTTTGTTCGGCCTGGCCTGAAATTTAAGTAATCGGCGACGCATATACGGGCGGTAACCAGTAAACGTTTTATAGCCCGATCAAACACTCTCCTATTTCAGGAAATTTAGGTTCTTTCAAAACGAATAGCATCGCCACTGTTTCATATCCAAGCTGCTGTGAGCTGATGAGTGTGCAGAAGTGTCGAGTATTTTAGTTGTGCCGATCCAGGAGAGCTAAAAAAGAATCCAACTTTAGTATCCGTTTAGCCTGCTTCACAAGTTGCTCATCATACGGTAGCCTGGAGCGGTCGCGGTGGCTTGTAACAAGGCAGTGGACTCAGCACATTGAAAAGCCCAGCTTTCAAGTTTGCCCTGTAGCTTGATCTATACCTCACAAGGGAGGTGATCAGCGTCCATGGTTTTCTGGACTAATAAGACTGCCCACCTGCGAAGGATTGTGTCCGTTCCTAATAATGTTTATTTCTCTCTCTACATCTCTGTCAGCAAGGATGACTTCACAGAGAGTTCTATATACGCGCAAAAACAGATCAACGTCGTTAATACTACAACTGAAAGTATCTGTTACACACGTATGAATCCATCTCGCCCACTGTTATAAGAAGCCGCTGCCAAAGTGGTTGGTGGGCAGCCTTCTTTAATTACGTTCAGAATGAGACACTGTGAGGCGGAGTACGTGAGAACTAAATTTAGTTCTCACGTACTCCGCCGCAGCCCCTCGGGTAAACTCTAGTATTAAGCCGCCACTTCAACATACTTTAGCAGAGTAGTCGACTCTTTACCGTATTTCAAACACCACCCAAGGTGGTTTACCGAAGAAATAAAAACCTGAGAGACTTCCTGGTCAGGGCGAAAACACACAAATCCTACCACCATCAGGGCTGTAGACCATGCGGGAAACCTCGCTGCAGGGTATGCAAACACACGATGACCACAAATACGGCCGAAGCTTCCTATTCGGATTTTGAGTATAAAATTAAAGACGACCTTAATTGCGACTCGTGCAATGTGGTATACAAAATTCGCTGAGAAGTGCGCAAGCAGGAATATGTTGGACAGACAGAAACCGCGTTCCGTTTACGTTTTAACAACCACAGGGTACACGTGAAAGGCCTCCCTAATTTGCCGTTTTCCAAACACATTAATCTGCCTGGTCACTCTTTTGAACACATAAGTGTTACACTTCTACAATCCGGCTTCCAGAACACACGGGAGCGGGAACAGCGGGAGTCATATTTCATAAACAAATTCAGATCACTCTCCCACGGTATCAACGAGAGCCCTGGGCGATTGACGTGCCTCCGTGACCAATCGTAGCGCCCAGAAAGGGAATTAATAAATTAATGTATTTATTTACACACACGTTAGTCCAGACGCACGGGACGCTAAGGAAACGATCGAGCGCGTGAAAGCAGACCCAGTCGGCACCACATGTATCAGCCGGCTCCACACTTCTTTTTTTTTTTGTTTTTTTTTCGGAAAGGAAGAAGGAGGGGGGGTCGCACATTTAGCCTTGTATCGTGGCCAGTCTTCCCACAGCTGGAGCGGGTCGTATGTGTGTAAACGGCCCGGCGCCGCGAGCTAACCGCCGAGCCATCTGAACTTGTACGCCGCGTGTGTGATGTCTAGAAGCGACATTTGTCTTTTCCTCTTGCTAACGCCGCTTCTTATCTACCGTACGAAGATAAGACGGGCATAGCCCGCCGCCTCTCCTCCCGCTGTTCTTTCCCTCCCTCGTTTTGTCACTGTTGCTTCCTTCGTGAGTTCTCGCTTTCCTTTTTCGATTTATTTTTCTCTCTTTTCTTTTTTTTGAATGTATTGTCTGGCCCCCAAACTGGGTGGGCGGCCCTTGTGCAGCGGGTTCGGCAATGGCCGTTTCATTTCACTTACAGCCTTTGAAGAAGGCTGGTCCTCCAGGCGAAACTGTCAGGGTAAAATAAATATTTGTTTCCTATATTGTAGTACGAAGTCTTTCACAATATATATATATATATATATATATATATATATATATATATATATATATATATATGGCGGACAGAGTGAGCGACGCCAGACCCCCCCCCCCCCAACCCACCCCACTCGCGAAGGAGTTGGTACGCCACTGCTTGCAAGAAAACGAAAGCTTTCGTGAAGCTTGCTTGGGAAGTCTGGCTTACCTGGCGCATCTCGCAGAGCCGGCCAACTTTAGAGGATGTCGAAGGGAGAGAGAGAGAGGCCACATGGTCTGGAAGTCCACATTGTTTCCGATTGCGCAGCTAGAACCACGCATCTGCCAGTAGGTAAGCCGTGTAGTTTAGTGGCTCTTCAACGCACTTGGTAAAGTGCAAAAGGTAGCGCTTGGGAAAATACAAATCCCGACACCACAGAATTCATCCCACAGCCTTTAGCCAAGTCTCCAGAAGTCTGTCAACGTGGATTTTTGGGCTAGTTGGTTATATGCTTCAGAATGAGGCATAGCGCTAACACACACGGACGAGGAAGAGACAACAGGACATGCGCTAACTTTCAACTGATTGTTTATTTTCGAAAGCAACGGTATAAACAGATCAGTTGAAAGTTAGCGCCTGTCCTGTTGTCTCTTCCTCGTCCCTGTGTGTTAGCGCTATGCCCCATTCTGATCCAGAAGTCTGGCTTTATACGCTGTTGCATATGTTCGTTAAAGAAATAAATGTGATATAGAGGTAAAGAAAAGGCACGTATCTAAACTACACACTACCAGGTGATTTTCTTAGTATACTGCGTCTTTGGCGCAGTCTTTATAGTGGAATAAGAATATATGGTCTTATTGTGCATGAATTTTAAATGGTACAAAATGTGATATCCATTTCCCACAACTCATGTTCAAAAGAGCCGCTGTAGATGTAGGAGACACGGGTCGAACATGACGTTACGCATATCTTGGAAAGTTCCTGTTCAGGGAGGCTACGTTGAATTTGTATTTTGTTCAACCTATGCTCCAGTAGCATAACCAGAAATCTTTTTCAGGGGGGAAGTGTTAAAAAATTCCAACCTCCCCCCCCCCTCCCCCCTCCTATCTACGCCTGTGCTATTGGAAATGGATAATCTCTTCGAACCACCCGTGCTGGTTTTCAAAACGATGAAATGAAAATATATGACCTTACCCCCTAGTGACAGATAAATGAGACAAATAAATGTCACCGCTGCTTTCAAACTGCAATATCTAACTGTGTTGAAATGGCTTTCCTGCGACCCTGGTTGGCTTTCTCGCGTATAAAAAGCAGGAGCCATTCGTTGCTATATGCATTTCATGCTCCCATGGGCACCATTTTTCCATTACGGCACACCAGCGCGCGCCTTCGCTATCCCGTGAACTATCATTTGCATAAACCGCTGAGGATGCTTTGATTTCTATGTTGTTCCCTGTGCTGTTGCCTCAGCAGGGATATATTATACCTCTTGCTTTGGGACGAAATGGTGAAAATGCAATAGAAAAGCCGTTCATCGTTTTGTACAAATGCGCCAGAATATTCGAAATGAAATTTTATTAGGCTTCGTCTACGTGCTTAGGGGACGAAGTGGTTTGTTTTCGTTACGCAAACATGGCGTTGCCACAACAGCAGCGGACCGAAATGACATATTGCTCCTTGATATGGGAAACAGGAAAAAGGGGCTCGTAGTAGGCGTTCCTTTTTTTATTATTATTATCCCATCTCTGAAGCAGACAAAGACGTGGCGATCAGCCACCAAGAGATATTTTTATAGATTAAGGCTCTGAGGAAGATTCGGTGTAACTAATTGAGCACGAAGAAATACCACAGTGAGAAAGCAGTCTTTATTGGGTGCAGAAAACTTCACCTGCAATATAGAGCAGAAAGTTTATATATGCTTATAGAAACAAGTTTATGATAGTGTGCCTTTGTAACAACAGTGTACGCAATAGACTGCAGCTGTGAAATCGAGAATTGGACGAAATCTCGTCTGGTCGGGATAGAGTGAACCGTGTGGAAGCCGAAACGTTATTTTCTTAATTTTATGACACCTTCTTGGTCGGCGTCCTGTCTTTTTCTTTCTACAATGCCAGACTAAAGCTGTGAAGACTACGCATATCCTGGCATTATATACGCAAGTGCGTATGAGAAAACTGGAGTGTCTACAAATAGTAACGTTTATTCAGTCACATGTTTACGCTACTTCTTTACCTGACTACTAGTTACCACGGTAGTGAACTATACCTACCGCAGTGCTAGTAATAATCGTGCTATACCAGCCATTAGGCTGCGTCAGAGATTCATGATTGTACTGCGCCTAGTATTACGCTGATAGAACTAAAAACGGACATAAATAAAAAGTGGATGGACGTGTGTTATGTTCATTCTTGAGTTTTGCCGTGAGTGCAATACAAAGCGCAATACAATCACGAACGTCCACCAACTAAACCCGATGATTGCATTGCTAAGCTGCGCTGGAGTTCTGAAGACAAATGTTGAGATGCAACGGTTCGGCAGGGCACTTACATAATACGTGATCATCGGACTTGAAATTCGGCATAAGCATATCGGTACAGCAAAAGAAATCACGAGAATTCCGAGAAAATTTGCGGCTGTCTTTTTTTTATTCTCGGCAAGAAGCACATGAGCCCGTCTGGTAGAAGCATATGAACTCTAAAGCAAAGCACTTGCATCAATGGTGCCGAAGTGGTATGTAGAATAATCTCCTACTGCTTCTCACCATTTCCTGACGAAATGTGACAATATATTTAGCAATTTAGCAAGGCGGCGACGGCAGCCACTTATTCAATTCCGTAATTGCCGTATAACGAAGCTTTCATCGCTGTTCTCTTATGATCGCTTTTCTTCTTTTATGAAAGAAAGGGGCAAGTAATATGTAATAATACGTATTACTTTGCCTCTACTAATAATACGTATTATTTTGCCTCTACTACAGGGCACATACTGAACTTTGCAGAAATAAAGCAATAAAAAAAAGAGCGCAATAGTTTCCTTTGTGCTGAAGACATCTGTTTTATTTAGGCCTAAAAACAACAGAACAAGAAACTACAGCTCATAGCAAACTAGCGAAAGTATCAACTGCTCCGCTCTTCGCTTCATAGCTATAGAGTTTGTGTTCTCGTTTTCTAGCAACGGCAGTGGTGCACTTTTCTTTTTGCACTTGGTTATAATGCCAGGTCGTAAGTGTACACGACCTTTAAACTTTCTGTATGTGTACTGGATGACGTTTATATAGGTTAGGGAGCAGCACACGCAGAGAGAGAAGGGAAGGAGACATCGATAATGGACGGAGGAAAGGGGCACTTCAGTTTTTTTTTCTTAAATTGTTGCCGGGTGCGCCGTCCATCACAGGGTATTCGACAAGCTATGTTTAAGCCCCCGCAGTGGTCGTGTGGGAATCTAAAAACAGCCCGAGACAACGGCTTCATCTGTGGGCCTGCCTAACCACCACCAATCATCTATATATGGCAGGTCCACTTTAGAGATATCGTGGAGGAAATGTGTGGTGTAGTTGGTTGTGCAAGTTTTTTTTCTCGGCCTAATGCGAGAGGCTCTTACACAAAGTACGGTCTTCGGGCGAATGAGCTCGGTGTGTTGGTACCGGTGGAAGCGAAAGGGGCGTCGCTGTTCAGAACAACGCGTGCGGCCATCGTGATTGCTTATAACGGCGCGCAATTCGCCGTGCTGCTATCACGCTAGCGACATCGGTGCTTTTCCTAAAATATTTCTTGTGGTTCATATGCTATGGGAATGCGAGGCTAAAGCCAAACGTATTAGTCCCGATGCTCTCTCGGCGAGGTGGGAAGCCGCTCTGCGCAGCTCCAAGCTCGCCGACCAACTCTGGGCAGTCCAGCAGGCCCGTGAAGCGGCGGAGAGGCAAGGCCTTGACGTCCCGACATGGGAGACCTGAGCCCGGGCCGTTAATCTGCCGGACAAACAATAAAGTTCTTCCATCCATTCACTCTTTTTAAATGCAATTACGCTAATGCGTTGCTTCTGCTCGTCGGTGTTGATACGTGCTTTGTACCTTGAGAAGAAAGCTTGTCCGCCTCTGTGGTAGAGTAGTTACGGTGCTCGGCTGCTGACGCGAAAGTCGCGGTTTCGATTCCGGACGCGGCGATCGCATTTCGGTGGAGGCGGAATGCTAGAGGCCCATGTACTGGGCGATGTCGGGGCACGTTAAAGAACACCAGGTGGTCGATATTTCCGGCGCCCTCGACTACGGCGTGCCTCGAAATCATGGTTTCGGCACGTAAAACTTGAGATATTACTATTATTGAGAAGAAAGCTAATACTCAAAAGCTGGGAGAGAGAAAGAAGACAAGAGGACAGGCAGAGAGGTTAACAAAGCTGTCGCTCGTTTAGCTATCCTACACGTGTGGTGGGAGAAAGGGGCAATAACAGATAAGATAGAGAAGAAATGCAGGGCGTTTCTTTTTTTTAGACAATACAGATTTTTTATACAACTTCTATTACAGTCACGCTCTAGCCGCTTTCGCACGTACTCTATTTTGCCGAAACTAAAATTACATTTTCAAGATTAATTAACAAAACTCATTAATTAACTGTTCAATTACTGAGTTAAGGGCAGTTGCTTACCTTGGAAAGCTGGAGTGCTTGCCAGATTATGGCATACCCATTTTTTAGAAATCACGAACGTTTCACGTTATTCGAGATATTCATAATGACATTTTAAGAGAGAAATCGAAACTGTTCGAGCCCGGCGCGCACGAAACGCGACAACTGTGTTACGTCAGGTCGGAACTGCCCGTGACAGAGAGGGAAGTGACAAAGTTTGATATGAAGGCATGTCGTCACCTTATCTTTTAGGGAGAAGCGGCAAGTCATCTCACTTGCACAGCGGATCGCCTTACCTTTGCGTGGGGTGTTTGGTGCTTATCTGTTTCTTTCGAGCTGTGCGCAAGAAAACCGCAGTATCAGCCTTTTCTTCCTCTGTGAAGCATAAACCTCAGGGGCAACCTATGCGGTGCTTCTTGTTGCAAACAGGCGAAATAGCTTTTCGCTCCTGTTTATAGATTACGAAAGAAACAGATAAGCACCACAAATCGCACCCAAAGAATAAGCTGCCTACTTGTACATTTCACAATGCTTGCAGATCTCCCCGACCATACTCTGCCTCGGCGCGCCTTCATTCAAATTTCGTCACTTTCTTGTATCGTGTAGTTCCGGTCCTTACGTAATAGAGAGGCCGCGTTTTCTGCGCGCCGGTTGGGAGTAGTTTCGATTTCGCCCTTAATATTCGATTATGAATATCTCGAATTACGTGCAACTTTCGCGATTTCTAAAAACATGGGTATTCATTCCATAAATTGGCACGCGCTACAACTTTCTAATATAAACCACAACCTTCAAGTAATAATTAAAAATTGAATTAATAAGAAGTTAATTAGTCTCGTCAATCTCATTTTAGTTGCGACAAGGTAGTTACGCCTCGACATAGAGTACGTGTGTGAAAAAGACTGGAGCGTCATAGTCATAGAATTTTCTTTAAAAATTTGTATTGTCTAAAAAAAAAAAACACCCTGTAGCTCATTTTTTTATTTGGCTACAGTATATAATCAGTTAATATGAGTATTTGCAAAAATATTTTTTTCCTTAACTAATATAACAGTGGTTGTGCAGTATTACGATCTGTGTCCTGCTCCAATCGCCTATGCCAAGATGTATTGTGAGCGCAGTATGTACCCGCTGCCTTAAATTACGGTTTCTTCAAATAGTCAAGCGCAGTTGAGCAACACAGTGCTTCCCCGTAATACGAATATTAAGCGTCAGCCTCTAACTAAGCCTCTTAATCGCACTACACATTCACTGACCGAAAAGGAGCCGGAAAAGGCTCACCTGCGCATTGTGCATAGTATGCATTAGGCAAGGCTGGAGTTTCGTTCGTGCGCTTGATTTATGCGTCTCATAATCTCCTCCTGCGAGCACGATTTATACCCTGTATTATGAGCCCAGCTTCAGTAACAGTGCTGTATCTTTAACCCACCATATTTTGAACTATGTGTACACGATGGAATACAAATAAAATTGAAACGAATGCATTGAACAGTTTTGAAGAAACATATATTTAAAAAAAAAACCTTGATAAAAGAGGTGACATTGATGAAGGCCACGTGGACGTAAAGATGAAACATTGTGAATGGATGCATAAGAAAAGACGAATCACGCAAAGAAAACAATGTATGTTGGAACTGCTGTTGCGGTAGGTAAATACTCACACTTTCACTATCGCTAGAAAAGCTTCTTATCGCGCTTCTTCTACACACACGAAAATGAGCGCACATGCATAAGAAATTCAGGAAAACGAGAGGCAAAATAGTTCTCTTACATTCGGTCCTTGCTCCGTGCGCCAATAATCATCTATGACAGTCTTCGGGCCGTGGGCTATTTACAACCTACGTATTATCAACACTGCTGTATTTTTCTTCGGTCATGCAGGGAGTTCAACTTCAACTGGGCCGTAGGTACGGTCCTAAAAAGCAGGTATAGACTCTGCGCAGCGCCTGCATAATCTTGTTTGGGAGTTTTTTAGTATTCCTCACTCTTATCATGCTTAGAAGGACCCGTGTCTCGAAGGCGCTGGAAATGGATGGGTGCCTAGCTATGGTAGCACTCGCTAGGGAGTCTAGCTGCTCATTAAAATTCACATCTCGCCCGAAGTTCGGGCATTGAATTTCAAGTTTCGCGAAGCGTTTATTTCTTCATTCGTAATAGACTTTCCACGCCGCAGCGGGAAACTGTCGCATAGAGTTGCAAAGACTTTTCTGTTCCCATATCGTATCGTTGCAACCTAGGTGTGGCTTGTAGGCCCGTGGTCTAATCATCGTTTATTACTTCCGTATGTTCTGTATGTTGATATGTGGTGGAACGTCTAGAATGGTGCGCAGTAGTAGGGTGTTCTGCGTCGCTGGTGCGAGCAGTTTTCGAGGTTCTTCAGCAAAACATGGAATTTTAAACTTCCCATTGAATAATATAATAACTGTTGGGGTTTCACGTTCCAATAACACGATATGATTATCAGAGGCTACGGCTCCGGAAATTTCTATCACCTGGGTTCCTTCAATGTACACCTAACTCTAAGCACACGGACCCCTAACATTTTGCCTCAATCGACATGCGGCCGCCGCCGCGGCCGGGATTCAATCCCGCGACCTTCGGGTTAGCAGTTTTGCACCACAACCGCTTCTTTCGAATTCGGAAATCGTGTCATAGCAGTAGGCAAGCCCTGGCCAGGAATTTCTTTCGTAGGGGAGGGGGGTGTGAGGGGGGCACTGGCTGAAGGCCCTGACTATACGAGAAAACCACCTATTTTCATTATTTATTTTCCGTAAAACACTCCGTCCACCAAAATTTCGAGGAGGGGGGGGGGATGTCGGGCCCCTACCGCCCCCCTCCCCTTGGCTACGGGCCTGGTAATATGCCTTATATGCAGGTACGGGTTGGAAATGGTTGGCGCCAGCCCGTCCTCGTTCTTTCCCCATGTGTTTGTGTTCATTAAGCGCTGTGTACTCTAATGGCGCCAACTTTGATCGCTGGCGGAGACCTTTCACGTTACACCAGAAACACGCACTGTATCACAGTTCGCAGTTATAGCGTGAACTGCTCGCTTTAGCATAACTAGAATTCTTACGCGGGTACCGACTCGCATAGAAACATGCTTAAAACATATTCTAGTGCTGTTCTGTAGGTTAGTACCAGCTATATATTTATAGAGGCCCACATCACCAGCGGTTCGTGTATCTTGGCAGCCGTAACGATAGTGGCAGCCGAATTTAGTACTGTTATTGTGCGAAGTAGACTAAGGATGTATTTTTAGCGTGAAATTGACAATAAACCTAACGTTCTTCCAACAAATTAAAATAGACTTCCTAAAATATGCTTCTCCTCACAGAGAGTTATACTAAGGCAGAGCACGCTTTACAGGCAAAATCATAGTATTTTAAAAGAACATTAAACAAAAAACAATTTTTTTTCTCGTATTAGTAAATTACTCTTTGAAGATACCAAAAAACACCACCCTTGCAGCGAGAAGACGCTTGGTAAGCAAGCAAATACGCAAGAACGAAATGCGGGTGGCAACGCCGCCTTGAAGTTGCCGCCTTGAAGTTGCCGCCCCAGTCTATGTGACGTCATAGACTTTGACGTCCTCTATTTAGGACTACGTAGTTCCTAATAGGTAAGAATGAAGTACATTGTCCTGTGAGGGAGCCAGAGTCTTCATATACCAAGTTTTAGGAAATTTAGTAGCACCAATGTGACCAAACTAAAAAAGAAGAAAGAAAAAAAACTGAAATTCATGAGGTCACCATCGAAGATTTCAGCGGGAAACATAAAAGTGAAACACTTGACATTGATTTTCTCATCTATTAATAAACCTATAGGGGTGAAATTAACGACGGTACAGTTCTCAGAGTATAATTTGTCATTCCGAACTAATGTACTTTTTCACTTCAGGGACCGCTTCAATATTTTCAGGGAAACATTTAATGAAAAAAGAAGTTTATACTGAACTTAAGAGCACGGGGAACGCCAAACACGAGTTTCGGTGGTCGCGGGATGCATTTCTCATGGGGGCGGTTCAAGATGCTGTCCAACGCTTGGAAGAAGATGACAGACGCCATGTTAGGGCCAGCCTAAAATAACTTTCTAGGGTAGGCTGCGACTAACGATAAAGCTCTACGCTTACGCATCGCTTAGACAACTTCCAAAGGAGATTCTGCGCGGACTGGTTTACTACAGGAAGGTCATGGTGCGGGCAGCCTGTGAATATGCACTGTTGAATTCTTCAATCCTTTTAAGAAAACGTGAGGTGTGCTGGGTATACCTGGTACTTTTTCGCACTGAACAATGTGAATTACGGCGACAGCTTAAAGCTAATAACACTATTTTTTGAAATTCACTCAAATTTCTTATTAATGATTGTTCTGCATTCAGAATTTCGATATGATGATTTTTTTTAACACGAAAGTGTTTTATGCCGGGGTACACCAAGACTTTCATGACGTATTTCCGTCACGGAAATATGTCAGCAGAATTAACGACTTCAGATGGCAAAGGAAAAAAGCTATAAGAAAAAAGTTCATTGGCAAGAATTGAACCCATAACCTCTCGGTCCGCGACGATGGCTGGCGGGCGTTTATCAAAGTTCTCTCTCTCTCTCCGCTGAGCTACTGCCAAACACATAACGGGAGCTACATGAACCAACGTTTTATCTTTCACACTTTCCTCTCACAGTGCTCTTGAATGGACAGATGGATGCTATGAGCGTCCCCTTTATAACGGGGCGTTGACATGCGTGCTACCAGGCTCGAAAAAAAAAAAAAAAACGCGCCGTTGCTACGACCGTCCCATTCGGCGCGTTTCCAATAGAAGTTTGATTTCATCAACGCTTTAACGCACCGCGAGGTGGTGGCTTTAGCCCAAGCCTCGCTCATAGCATCCATCCATATCGAAAAATAGCTCTCCGACGCTCGCCTGGCTGTCGCACCACGTTTCCCACTCGCCCAGTGAAAATTAACGGCCAGGCTAAAGGGAAAACACGACGCGCGTAGCGTATCTCTTCGCGTTCCACGACGCTTTGAAGTAGTGCATATCGAGTATCAGTGTTTATTATGTGCTTGTCGATGCGATCTTTGCGCGGGATTCACCGTATGCGGTGTCCAGGTATATGTTAAGAACGCCAGCTACCGCAAGGTTTAAATCATGATCATGGGCGTTAGTCGTCGGTACGGAGATGTGCCATTAGGCGGCAACGTGAGTGCGTCCACAGCAAGTGGTGCTATATCTGCGAAACAACAGTAAACATTGTACAAGCTCTCACGTACCAGTGCACTATAAACAACCAACTACTACTGTAACGACACGTTTCACTTTCATGTTATACCGATTTCTATGACAGAGGGATCAGTCATCATTTTTTATAATTCTCGCAGTCCACTGAAACACGCCTGAAGTCTCAGAAGCGTTTTTCAAGCAGGAAATCTTAGCCTATTCGTCTGAAACTTCAAATTTCCTCCTTTAAAATTATTCAGCACGGAAGTCACCATCCAGCGTTCATCATTCGTTGGCGAAAGTGCCGTCACTGAATGTTTTATCACGCCAGCCCACACGTACATTCATCATACCCTCGTTAATTTCTTCTATTTGGCTTTGAAATTCGCGTCACTCTTCATACTTTGTGTGAAGGCGCGTCGGCTTCCGCTATATCAGTACATATGTCATGTATCGCAGCGTCAACGTTCTTTTTTTTCAGCTCATCCGTTTCACTAGAACTGATTGCTCAGCATTCGATTTCTTTAAGAGAATTTCCAAAAGTAAGTTTTAGAAACCGTGACTACTGCGGCCAGATTTCAAGAGCTGCTTTTGAGTTCTGGTTTGAGACAACATTCGGTTGAGCCTACCTGTACCTTGATGAATGCGCATCCATCTTATTTAGTTTGTAAATATATACTTTGAGGCACTATGAACCGAAACGCCTTCATTCCTTCCCTCTACACTTTTTTCTTTCCCCCGACCTTCCATATTCTTCGGACTCATAGGGTCTACCATAAAGAATCTATTCGGTGAAAGCTGAGTTTCGTTGCCACACGAACCCAGCACCTGGAGGGCCTTCAAGGCTGTTGATGGCACAAACTTGCGCGTTAGTGCCGACAACCGCGAGGCAACCCTCCATAAAAGACATTTAGTCCTTCGTAATCTCTAACAACTAAGACAGAGGTTTTGAACAGAGGACACGCATATCTTACATGGAAGCGTGCACCGTTTTTTTAAGTAAAACTCGTTGTGAATTTCATTTTGGATCAAAATACATGGAAAACTTGTTTCAGAAATTCTGAAGAAATGCCCACGTGCGTGTTTTAACAGTTCGTCTCACTATACTGCTCACGTACTTGTAAAAACTGACACAACAGCGAGCTCTGTCGCCAAGATCACTGTACGGTGATCTTGGCGACATGCAATGGAGGCTGTCAAGTCAAATAAGGCTGTAAAAGAGAACGCTGGGAATGCGATGAGCATTTTCGTGTGACACTGACGGCACGCACTCTACTGAGTGAGCTCTGGCGAACTGCGTACTGTAATAATGTTGGCAGATTACCCAAAGGCCATTAGTGAGGGATGCATGAGAATGAGAGTGATGGTGTAGACCAATATGCCTGTTTATGTGTAACGAGAACCCAAGACAATATTATGATCATTATTATTATCTTTTTTGGTTAGTAATTTAGTTTAATGCCTTCATAGATTGTTGATCCACTAGCTTCTTGCAGTAAAACTGATAGCTGGGCGAGTGATAACTCGCTTCTTGCACTGTACATTACTGTTCGATAAAACATTTGGTGGCGACGCGCTAAAGATTCCAGGAAACCGTTCTAATTGCACGCAGGGCTGAATGCTCGCGTGACTCAGAACTCAAGGTAACTAGTGACGATGGCTTTATGAGTGCCACCACTGGTGTTGCAGGCATCACACCTAAACTGGTCATAATATGAAGAACCGATATACGACTCAGTCATTAGACTGGAATTCAGTGAGCACAATTTTTGTTTTATAACAGCGAATATAGCCAACAAACGCTAATACCACTCAACAGGGCTGGGCAAGATACTTTGAAATTGTATCGCGATACAATACAAGATACTCGGGCAAGAAGTATTTGTGGTACAGATACAAGATACTTCCGGAAATATTGTATCCGATACGATACTTCCCAATTGTATCTTAAGATACCTCGATACATATGCAAATTAGTTGCTTTAAATCTATATAATGAAGCAGCAAACGCCTAATACAAAAATGTTTGTTTGTAAGTTTCTTAACTGCGAAGAACTTCGTTTAATTTTAATAAAACAACTTTTAGTATCGCGAGAGTTCTGACTTTCTTGCTAAGAGTATATTAGTTTCATTCCAAAACAACTTATTGGGACTGATTTGGCTGTTTGACATGACAGTTCTTTATGCGCTCCCCTCTCAGTGGTTTTTGTTTGTCCCGTTTTGTGATTGATTGGTGTCGCTGCTCTACTTGCCGACCAGCTAGTGGGTTCTCATGTACTTACAAGGATGTCAATAAGAGACCATCGTACGATGGCACAAATACCACTGTGCCATCTTACCTTGTCCGTAAATGTATCGTCGTCTTCGCAATACCGGATCACTCGACAGGTGCACAGCAGCAACAACGCCGGTAGCGCTATTTTTCGTGCCGTTTCGTACATACATACATACAGGACATAAAATTGCAATGTCTTTTCACATTCTACTTATCTGCTGGCGTAAAGTGTTCGCTTGCAACATATTTACTAACGTGCAATCTTTTAACATTTCTTCTCGGAGAGAATGTCTTCGAGAAACACATTTCTTCTCCGAGCGACACAAAGCACCGCAGGATACTACTGGTATTCACGCTATTGTCTCGTATAGCTCCGATTACCTGGTGATTTGTAACAACAAATAATCTTTACGGTGACCCAAACAAAGAAAACGAATGCATCTAATTAAAATAGCGAGGTGGTTCCGCCTACCAAGCAATCACAGTGACTAAGTATACAGGTTGTTTCACGCAACTGGACCCAAATATTAAAAAAGAGTGGTTAACCGCGAATGAATGAAACCAATGACATGTGGTTTACCACCACGTGGCACTCGTTATGGTATTTTTATACTCTGCTTAATTATGGTAATCTATACTGTGCTAATGTGAATTGTGCAAAAAAAAATTCATATTCACTTTAGGGCCAAGTGCGCTTCGTCAGGTCGTAGAGGGCATTCCAAAACGGCCGATTGAAATTTTTGTGACGGCGTACATGCTGCGAGGGCATTTTTCCGGCTTTTAAGACAGCCCGCGAAATGTAAAGTAAAACCACGTGACTGAGCTCATGCCCTACCGTACTGCAGCGCTCTCAAATGTGCTTCGAGCGAAACAACTGGCGCGCTGACCGTCAGCCTGTCGCTTCTCAGGTGCAGCCGTCAAAAATGCTGACGCACTGGGAAGCCGGTGCGTAGAGCCGCGGCCGCTCATTTCGCCGCGGTCCACGCTCCGGTTGTTTCGCTCAAGCACGATGCAGCATAGTCGCACATGAACGTTAGCATAGCCAGAAATTTTTTTCAGGGGGGGGGGGAGGAGGGGGGTTCAACCATACCGAGAAAGCGAAAGGTCGGCTGCGTGTAGACGTTCGCGCTCTTCATTTAGTCGAGATGGCGCGAGCCCGACCGCACGACTGCTCCATCAAAAGGGACGCGCAAACCTCATCGCCTGCTCTCGCTGGAGGACTCTGGCGGAAACATGAAATAATGTTACTGTCGTTAGTTTTATTTAGGCGGCCTATAGTGGCAGAAGTAGCAGCTTGAGAAAGAGATTTCAGCCAACCTTTATTTTACAGCGAAAGCTGTTATGAGATCATTTCAACGGCCGTTTCTGGCGCCGTAGTTGTCCGCCGCCGCCGCCGCTGCCGGTGTCCGTAAAAGCTATCGCACGAAATAAGAAAAACAAGGTTCGAACCTGGGCCCTCTGCGTGGTAGCCCAGTGTTCTACCTCAGAGCCATGCCGGTGCTTGAAACTGCGTTGCAAAAAGACCCTATACAGGCTTCATGTCGGGAAGGAACCACATTAACATATGTAATGTAGTGTGGTAGGAGAGCAAAATAACAACCAGGCGTCACACAAACGCGAATTCTGTAACCGGGCGTCACACAATGCGAATTGCAGAACGAGTGGGTTCTTGAATGCTTCCAACCCATTACAAAGGCCTCTGCGATGATTCTTCATCGTCATCAGCCACAGCATCAACAAAGTGCACATAATGCGTTACAGGCATTTAGCGAGCACCACGGTTCTTCGCAGAATGACGAAAAATTGCATAGTGGCTGCTTCCCTACTTCACAAAAATTATGATGATTTATAGCGAGCGTATATAGAGGGTTCCTCGCAAGTGCACTTCTATTGGTCGCCAAGGAAGCCCATAAGGCTCTCATGATCCATTTCCTCAGGCTCTCAATAAAGTTAATTCCCTCTCTCTCTTTCTCTCTCTCGCTCTCCGTTTCTCCGGTTAACGTATGTTATAAAGCGTGGTGGGACAGTTAAATAACGACCGGGCGTCACACAATATGAATTATGTAACTAGTGGGTCGGTTAAAGCCTCCAACCCATTACAAAGGGCTCAGCCATAATTCTTCATCGTCATCAATCATCGCATCAACAAAATGCACATAATGCCTTACAGATGGTACCTCGCTTCTCCGCAGAATAACGAGTAATGTCGTGGAGGGTGCTTCCCAACTTCCCAAAAATTATGATTTGTGGCGTAGTGGGTACGTTGCTAACGTGCTTGTATTAGTAGCCACAAGAGAGTTTATAACGGGCTCTAGAAATGCCGCTCTTCCAGCTTTCGCTGTGACTGTGCTGCGCCTTCCGCGCAGGCCTGGCGTTTTTTTTTTTGACACGGTATTGATGCTATACCTTGTACCTTAAGATACACAATACATTATTGACTGTATCGGAAATACAGATACAGATACTCGTCTTGCGAGACGTATCGCGATGCAGATACAAGATACTCAAATAGTATCTAAGATAGTATCTAAGATACATGAAGCACTGCCCTCAAGCAATGCATGAAGCACTGCCCAGCATTGCCACTCAGCGGGTACCTTCATTTAGCATTACTAGCCGACACCTTCCAACACTATAGGCAGCATTAACGATCACATAATGAATGCGATCCACCATTAAGCATCGTATTATCAACACAAGCCAACACTAAGCGCTGACCTAAGCTGTTAATACCATATTAAGAAAAGTAATTAAATTTTGGTAGAAATATTCATTGCACCCCTTTACAGACTAGGTTGAAGAGGTCTAGAGAGATAATGTTAGACAAAAGGTCCCTTTCAAATGTGTTGAGTCACGCAAACCTCTTAGCCCAGGGGCGTAGTCAGGGGGGGGAGGGGTTGGTGGGTTGAACCCCCCCCCCCTTCCTCGAAATTTTTCGATTTTGCATGTGAATATATACGCCCACACATACAAACGCACACACGAACATACAAAATTGATGGATGAACACCCCCCCCCCCTCGAAAAAAATTTCTGGCTACGCTTCCGTGTTAGCCAAACAGTGCTGAAAGGTTAGGTGGGGAACTCATCGTGTTCTAATTAACCGTAAAAAAATTAGCCCCAGCGCTCTACATCAAAGGCATCTTATTTTCACCGCCATGACACTTATGACCAGCTGAGGCTTGAAATTTACGCGACTTCCGTGTTCACGGCACAGTATCGTTCGACGCGGCTTTGGAAATTCACGGAGAAAACTCAAATGGGTACAGATATGATCAAGACGACTTCCAAAAATTCCTGCAAAGTCTTGTGGTTGGGTAACGTAATCACTGAAGCGTAACGCTGTTCGAGCAGACCAAATTGTAATTGGCAGCATTCGCAGAATGTGAGAAGCTTCGTATTTATATGTTTCCTAGCTTACACCAGGTGTTGCTTCTACGCTTGGGTGCGTAGAATGCTCTGAACTAGCGAAAATAAAGAACATTGCCTTTAATGCGGGATAGTACAGGCGAGTGCCAAAGCTCGCTACACTTCTTTGTACCTTTTGCTAATGCCTCTTTCTATTAAATTCACTCTCTCCATCCTGACAATGAAGCACATTAGCTTTCTTTGCGGATTAGCTACTACGACGTGCCTACACCTATGTTGCATCACGATGCGTTGGGAATGCGCTGCTTAATTGAATCACGCTTACACTCACAATCTTTTAACTCGGAAAATAATCTGCACAGCTCAACATAAGGCCCAGCCTCCCAGGCAACAATAATGATTCAGCCGTGTGCTATAAATGCATTATTTCGGCGGCTGGTTTAGCACTCCTGTGAGGCCCACAAGACAGTGCGCTTATTGCCAAAAAGTGTCTTTGATAGAGGTGAAAATAAGTATTTCTAGTTTTGGGAGCACTAAAGGAAACGTAACTTTTCCAACGCGCTCATTACTATACTGAAGAAACTTAGAATCTTCCACACGTCAGAATGTGTTATTTGCGCAAATATTTATTATTATTATTATTATTATTATTATTATTATTATTATTATTATTATTATTATTATTATTATTATTATTATTATTATTATTATTATTATTATTGCTGCTGCCGCTACTACTACTACTTTACATTTGCTTACTAAAAACATCACGACGTCTCGTGATGCAGACACACGAGTACCTCATATATGTATATTTTTCTGTCGTTATATAAGTAATTAGGCAGCCTAAGTATTTCGTTAATTTTATTTAACTATAAGCGTCAACGTCGTTCTTTCGGCTTTTCGATTACGCAACACCACCTATGTACTGTGTATTCATCTAAGATTTATTGGGTCCGTTTATATGTAGACTGCGGCATGCTGTCGAAGATAGAACCATTTAGAATGTTAAGATTTTAGTTTGCAGGTGGCCTAGCTGCAAGTGCCATCCGAGACAATTTAAAGGCAATGTACAGGTGCGCAAGTGTAAATATGTCAATGCGCCACCAAACAGTCGACTCCTGCTGCGAATCCGGGCTAGTGCGAAGTCGCTCTGTTTACTCTCCGTGGCTTACACGAGCACCTTTACAAGTGCGCGTGCGCACATTCATAATGCTCCGTGTAGTCGTCACACCGCAGTGATCTGTTAGCAGTGTTAGTGTTTTTTAAATATCCAAAACGTGCAGACACATTGTGAAAACACTATTGCTATCGACGTATACTTCAGACATGTGGTGCTGCAGGTCAGTTTTGCAGAATCCTGCAAAGTGGCGGAAGCTTTATGAAAGCGATAATGGACAACCATCTGTTTATAACACAAAGCCACAAGGAAGTATATACGAATTTCTCAGAAAAGAAGGCTCCTTTAGTTGAAGAAAGGCGCTACAAACGGGAGATTGTCATTCATCCTTTTCAAAACCCTTCCTCATTTGCAATGTTCTGCGTCCGTGTGCTTCGAGTTATTAACTAATTCGCGCCTCGCGCCGCCAGTTGCTAGCATCGTGGTTAGCTCGATTGGTAGAGCGACCGCCCAAGAAAGGCGGTGATCCCGGGGTTTTCTTCCTTCTGGCCTCGTGCTACAATCGGATGGTCAAAGGAAAGAAAAAGGCTTTTAAGGGTTCGTTTTTCTTTGTTAGACACAATATTAATGACCACTAACAGAAATAATGCCAAGGAAAATATAGGAGATATTATTTGTAATAATTGGAATATAAACGTGAAGAAAGTAAAGTGGACGAAAAGATAACTTGCCGCCGGCAGGGACCGAACCTGCGACCTTCGAATGACGCGTCCGATGCTCTACCACTGAGCTACGGCAGCGGTCATCACCCCGTCCACTCTATAGGGTGTATATGTGCATTTAAACCTAGGAGTGTTAGTCAGCGCCGATCGCAGCGATGGCGGCGAGTGTGGAACACTCTTTTTGCTGCCTTTTTGGCGTCACGTAGCACGTGATATTTTTGCGAGCTGGCAGCTCACCAATAATCCCTCGCATACTACCTGAAGGCATCAAGTCTGCCACAACGAGACCCTTGCTATGAATAAAGAAAAGATGGTTTTTAAGGGTTCGTTTTTCTTTGTTAGACCCAATATTAATGATCACTAACAGACAATAATGCCAAGGAAAGTATAGGAGATGTTATTTGTAATAATATGGATATAAATGTGAAGAAAGTAAAGTGGACGAAAAGATAACTTGCCGCCGGCAGGGACCGAAGTAACACCGTTAACAGCTGACCGCCGCCGTAGCTCAATGGTCGGACGTGTCATTCGAAGGTCGCAGGTTCGGTCCCTGCCGGCAGCAATTTATCTTTTCGTCCACTTTACTTTCTTCACATTTATATTCCAATTATTACAAATAACATCTATACTTTCTTTGGCATTATTTTCCGTTAGTGGTCATTATTAATCGGATGGTCGTCATTTATCCTTTCCTTCCGACATATGGTGCTACGTACTAAACTCGCTGGTTTGGCAGTACATCTAGTTTCCTGCCGTCACACGGTGTCGATAATTAGACACGTAAACAAACATAGCATACTGCTTTCGGCCTTCTTGAAGGCTCAGGTGCTGCAGACTGGTAAGCTTGGCCACGTGTTATTACCTAAGCTGTGCCACGCTTGGACTGTCCGCTTTGCGCCTGGGGGTTTTGCTCGCATATGCGCGGGACATGAAAACTACGTTCCACCCCTCCACGTAGTTGATGGTGCATGAAGAACAGCCTGCTTCACGCATGCCATACACGTGGCGCGCTTGCTCGATAACTACGCGCAAAGCTCGTTTTCTCTCGACTCCACAAGATAAACGCTAATGCCGGTCTCCTCGCAGAGTACTGCGCCTGGGGGCACTCCTATGCATAATAGGCTATGCTCTACTCGAGAACGAATATGGCGAGCGTGAAGAGATAAATTGGATTATATAGAGCTATAAATTTTGTAGAGTGCTTGGAAAGCGCCTTACGGCTACGCGCGATGAAACACATATTATCTCGCAATTAATACTTTGGAGCTAACAGCGCAGTAATAACTTTCCTGCGAATTAGTTGGAGAGCTTGATCACGCGAGCATATGACGTGCACAGGCTCAGGTCCCTTGCAGAGGCCAAACATAAGTATCAACAGCGAAGACATCATCGAAAAGATGGTGAATTGAAAAACACCCAACAATGCCCATACAATATCGGTTAACAAGCACGGCTTTGAGAATTTTTTAAAGGCCAGAATAAAGGTTAATTTTATCATTCTATGCAGCGCTGACACTTATTTCCTTATACGACCTTTGTATACTAAAATATTCACCTTTAAATGTTTGCCTTACTGTATAGACGGATGGATGGATGGATGCTATGAGCGTCCCCTATATAACGACGTGGTGACATGTCTGCCACCAGGCTCGAAGAAAAAAAAAAGAAAAAAAAAACTTCCTTGTTTCATGTTGGCCTAATACCTTATCTACATTGATTAAATCTATGTTATTATACCAAAAAATATAAATTCACGGTCCATCTCTTTGCCTGTTAAGGCAGAATGACCATGCTTTTCCCCATTATTTATTTTTGTACTTCATCTCTACTTTTCTGCCACCAATAATCCAACCGCCTCTTACTTATTTCTATCGCGGACGTGTTCAGCTTTCCATTGTTGTCCCTAAAACCCAATGCTTCATGTATACTCGTGCCCACTTGTATACCTGGGTGAATATCGCCACATTCAATCAGTACATGTTCCATCGTTTCCCTAGTTCCCCCGCAGCATGTACATTGTTCTTCTTCGTTACTGAATCTCGCTTTATAACTACGCGTTCTAAGGCAGCCCGACCTTGCTTCAAACAGTACAGCGCTTCTCCTTGAATTATCATAAAACCTTTCCCTCCTTATTTCATTTTTTCCCTTTCGGTAGTTACTCAGAGCCGGCTTCTTTTGCATCGCTGCCATCCAATAAGTCCTCTCCGCCTCTCTGACCTTCCGCTTAATGCTCCTTGTTGCCACATCGCCCGCACTGCTAGCCGTATATTTACTGGTGAGCCTCCTAGTTCTTTTTCTCCACTGCGTGTCAACGCTTTTTCTATACAAATACCTGAAAACCTTCTCTGCCCATCTACTCTTCTTCATTTTCCTCAGCCTCTCTCCGAATCTCATTTTGCTCTGAGCTTCCCTCACTTCAAAGCCTGTCCATCCCATATCACCCTTTACAGCCTCATCTGTCGTCTTCCCGTGAGCGCCCAACGTGAGGCGGCCCTCCGTCCTTTGATTTACATCCATTCCTGATTGTACCTCTGACTTCATGCACACCACTGAGTTACCAAATGTAAGCCCCGTGACCATCGCACCCTTCCACAGCCCTCGAAGCACCTCGTACCTATTGTATACCCATAAAGCTCTGTGCTTCATATTTGCAGCATTCCTCTTTCCCTTTGCTACCGATGCTTTCTCTTGTACCTCCATATATCTATCCCCCTCATTTACCCATACTCCGAGGTACTTGTACTCGCTTACCCTCGGTATTTTTTGACCCTGTTTAAGACACGGCCAAAGATAGACCTTATGCAGAATGGCTGCCATCTGTGGGAGGTTTGACGAAGCTACCGATTCGGCGCCATGTTGGAGGCTTGTGTCCGTGTCGTATGCTCTGTTATAACTTCTTGCTTGTATCTGCTTTGATAGTGGGCAACCGGGGCATAAAAACGTCAGACGAGTGTTTAAGGGCCTGTGAATGTTACGGCCATTTCCTAGTGATTACGTTGACAATTATCACATCTACGGAACTGCGTCACAACGAGAAGAAAGTACAAGTTTGTCACAGAGTCACATGTAGGCCGACCGTCGTTGAGAATGAAGCTTAGCGCTAGGTTATAAATTTTGTCTCTTTTCAGTGTAGCGTATAAAGCGTTGTTAGCTAGCTGAATATCATGCTTGTAGTGTAGGATGGTTGGGAGGAGGCTTCAGCGCGCGACACGCTAGGCACTGCAATGACGGTAAGAAAGTTCTGTTAACCGATTTCAAAGCGTATTTCATAAGGGACAGCCTACGTCGACGTGTTGTGCATTTGATTTTAAATAAAACGTTGTCCGCCTTACACTTTCAACCCGTTTTCGGCAATGCAGTTTTGCGACGCCGACTAAACGCCTGCGAAAACCAACGGTGCACCCACGGTCGAGTGTAACGCATTTGCCGGAACAGCATTTTTTTTCACTTTCATACGAAAAGTGCCACGCACAAGCATCTGATAACGTTTCATAGCATACAGTGGGGAACACAGGATTTTTCAGAAGGGGGGTCAGCTTCTAGGAGAGCCTGAAATGTGCTCTTTTTGGGATATAAATAAAAAAAAGATAAGGAGGAGGAGGGGGGGGCATCTAGGCCGCCCCTCTGAATTTGGCAGTGATAGCATATGAAATACTTAAAACAATAAGCATAGTGAAGCAATACGCGCGCATAGCATCCCACCAAACACTACCTTGTTAAACTCAAGAATCGAAAACAAACTACAAACAACACGCTCCAGCACAATCGGTCCGTTCGCTGGAAGTGGATGACGAGCTCGGGTTACCTGTCTAACACATGTATTTGTTATTATAAAGTAATAAACAAAATAGTGGTGTCAACAGCAGCGCAGTTATATATATGCGCGACTAGCCGAGATGCAGCAACTGAAGCTCGTACACAAAGCCGCTTTGTCTGTGCCTGCAAGCACACGGCGCGAGAACTGTCTGGTTCCGGCATGACACGAATGAGTATTTGCGGAGTGCCGATGCTGTCACATACCGTGCATCTATTAAGAACGGCGAACGTAAACACGGCGTTAGTCTGTAAGCAGTATAGCCGGAGCAACGGAACGATCTGCCGCTTCTCGTCGGCCGCGAGGAAATCGAATAACATGGAGGTTATTTTCCTGTAAACCTTTTTTTCAGCACCCCAATTTCCTCAATCTGAGCAACACGGCTCACGAAAATATGTCGGCATTGCAGTTACTATCAGCCGCCACACGCCAATACGTATACGCTCCGTGTGTGCACATGCGGAACGCGCTTAGCCTTCAACATGGCGGAAATGCGCATGGCTGCCGCTACATGACGGCAGCATTCGCATAAGGTCTATTGAGAATGACTCCCGAAGGCGAAGAAATTGCACTGCAGGAGCACTATTAGCATTCCCGCTGAATATCTGGGGTTGTAAGCGTTGTCTATAAGAGCAAACACTTCCTCCTACAATTTCACCTCGAACTCAGTTTCTATCACACAGTCGTTGCAAGAACACGCGTTATAAAACTGAGGCTTCTCAGCAATAAGAGTTCCTGAAAAAAACGCCAGGCCTGCGATGAAACCGCACCACACTCACAGCGAAAGCTGGAAGAGCGGCGTTTCTAGAGCCCGTTGTAAGCTCTCTTGGGGCTACTAATACACGTACACTAGCAAGGTACCCACTACGCCATAAATCACAATTTTTGTGAAGTTGAGAGCACCTACTAAGCCATTATTCGTCATTCTGCGGGGAAGCGAGGAACCACCTACACGTCTGTAAGGCATTATGTGGACTTTGTTGACGCGACGACTGATGACTATCAAGAATTATGGCTCAGTCCTTTGTAATGGGCTGGAAGCTTTAAACAGCCCACCAGTTATGCAATTTGCATTGGGTGACGCCCGATCGCTATTTCCCTCTCTTGCCATGCTGTATAACACACGTTGACGTGGGAGAGAGAGAGAGAGAGGGGGGGGGGCGAAGAACTTTACTGAGACTCCGAGGAAATGGATCATGAGCTTATGAGTTTCCTTGGCAACCAATACAAGTGCACTTGCGAGGATCCCACTATGCTATAAATCATTGTAATTTTTGAGAAGTAGGGAAGCGGGCACTATGCCATTTTTCGTCATTCTACGGAGAGCCGTGGTACTTGCTAAACGCATGTAAGACATTATGCGCATTTTGTTGATGCTGTGCCTGTTAACGATGAAGAATTATGGCGGAGGCCTTTGTAATGGGTTGGAAGCGTTCAAGAACCCACTCGGTGTGCAATTCGCATTGTGTGACGCCCGGTTACAGAATTCACGTTTGTGTGACGCCTGGTTATTTTACTCTTCTATCACACTACATTACATATGTTAATGTGGTTCCTTCCCGAACAGGAAGCCTGTATAGGACCTTTTTGCAAAGCAGCTTCAAGCACCGACATGGCTCAGAGCAATAAAGAAAAAAAAAACGACATGGCTCAGAGGTTTGAATACTGGGCTCCCATGCAGAGGGCCCAGGTTCGAAACTCGTTCATCCTCGAATTTTTTTCTTATTTCGTTTTTTTTCTTATTTCGAGCGATAGTGGTTACGGACGCCGGCGGCGGCGGCGGCGGCGGCGGACAACTACGGCGCCAAAAACGGCCCTTGTTGTGATCTCATAACAGCTTTCGCTGTAAAACAGCAGCAAAACTACTACTGAGATACAAAGGCGTTGAATCCATATCCGACTATGCCACCAATTGCAGCGAGATGATGCGATTGACTCGCTATCCCTCCTTATTTACGGGCCGTTCTTGGTGAGCTGCCTGCCATCTCAACCTTTTTCCTTCTCGCGGCTACTGCGTAATTTATTTTGTCGCGTTACAGCATTAACAAATAGCGTAACATAAGACAGTAACTCGGGCGAGTTGGTATCGCGTCATACTTCTGCTTACAGCGCACTGCAACGAACAACCAGACTAAAAGGCAAAGTACGACACACGCAGCAAGCGCTACTCGCGAACTGAACGGTTTAATGAACCTTTTCTAGAGCAGGTATTTTCATGATTTCATCTTACGTAGATAAGACAGCAGCGGCAGTCCGTGTCACGTGTCGGTTACATTTATGTTTAAGGTTCATACACTGTTCAGTTTCGATCAGCGCTTGCGATGTTTGATAGTGCTACGAGAACAGAGACTCCGGAGAACCATAACAAATGATGCCTCGCGTAGCCTGCGTGTTCTAATGTATTACATCTTGGGCTGTTGCTTTACCATCGGATCATCTTGAGTACTTACGCCTTCATCAGTCAAAGCTGGGCTGTCGTTTCTCATATCGCGTTTCCATTTGACATCGCGGGATATATCCCTCCCGGTAAGTATACCAGAACTCGTGCAACAGCCTTGTCGCGTTACGCGATATAATAAGTGCTCGCGACGATCTCACGTTTCCTGAGTGTGAGTGCCCGTAACACCCGAGCTGTTCTCATGCATTGCTCTCGATACGCCACTCGAGCCATCCGGTGGCTGTTCGTGCATCCCGGCTCTATAATGTATGTCGTGGCTCGTGGCTGAAGAAAGGCCCGATACTGCAGCGGCAATATTTGATGGTTGCGTCCGCTGAGTACTAAGTTTCACAAAAACAGCGTTGCAGATCATGTAGCTACAGTGTTGAAATCCGCGCGGAATTATCGAGCTTCGCATGAGCAGTGGCTCAATGACGCGTTCCACGGTTTTTTCGCAGGGGACACTAGACTATATGAACGCGAACTTGGGGCTTCTTGTTTGGAGCTGCAAATTCACGGTGTTCTGCTTTATAATTTTCTTTTTTGAACCGAAAGGTAGGATGTCTCGTGACGACGGAAAACATTTAGCGTTTGCTCCTTTTCGTTTAAACTTTCAAGCAATAGGTAGTTGCCTCTACAGGCATAAACGCATTTCTCTGAAAAAAAAAAAAGAAAAGACGAGGTAATGCGCGCATGGCGTCATATCTCAACTAGGAATATTGTGCTTTCCGACGAAAAAAAAACAACAACACTTGGTTTACGAAATGGGCAGCGGATAATAAAAGAACTCCCTATGTGGTTACATTCGTATTGCAAGCGAACGCACAGACAGACCTCTATGTATGCCAAACTAAACCCGCTTGCTGCAGCATGACCGCCACCAACTCTACACAGACAACCATACTGGCAAGGTTCGTGTCGCCTAAAGCCAGCTGGAAGTACTGGCCCCCTGCACAAACAATTATTTGCGACACTCTCAGCGGATTTCTGCCGTTGGCGTCGCCGTGCCGTTCCGTATATGTATATACACACCGGTATATAAAACCCACAAACAAAACATTTCAGAAGCTTTTACCGATGGGCGCAACCGGGAATTCTAACCTGCGGCCCCTTCCTCCGAGGCGCGACGCGTTTTTTTAACAAATCAGCCACCTAGTATTATTACGTTACCTTTTAGTTAGCCAGTGTTCCCGAAGCACATACGTATTCAAGACGCATCTATAAATATAGGACAGAACACTCGCTTACAATTAATAAAATGTGGTTATATTATTCTCATCTTAACTGCATGCAACTTGTCTTGTGGCCCTATCAGATTTTTGCAGCCTTACTGCGAGATTCCTAACAACACATATATTAAAGAGCTCACCGAGAGGATATAGCCCAAAGTAGGTTCCTAATTTACGTTTTCTCGAGCAGGAATATTAGCGCAGGACGACAAAGGGTTTATAATAGGTACTAATGGGTCATACGTGAATTTCACTGGCGTAGCCAGGGGGGGGGGGGGGTTGCCACGATGCGTTCGACTTCCCCTGTAAGCAAAGGCGACGATAAACGACAGAGAGGCAGGCCACTTCTGGCGCCGGTTCGAGGAAAACTTGACAGCTTGCAGAAAAAAAAAAAAAGAACGGGATTTTTGGGAAAAAAGAAAGAAAGAAAGGTAAGAAAATCAATAAGTAATTTTCTTTTTTATTTTTGCCTTTATTTAGGCGCCTCTTATAAACTTTCATTTACACATGGTGTGCATTTTGCCGGTCCCCCGAGGGAGACATTCGAATAAATGCACTCACAGTTTAGCCTTTGCATATTCAGAAACAATGTTTCAAAAAGCAAGAAAGGACATCTTCATGCTGCCACTACTGAGTTTTTGGCTATAGCATTATCTTAGGTCAGTACATCTTCGCATGCTGTTCAACTTAACGGCAATAAGAAAAAAAAAACGCTGAGCAAAGAAAAATTGCCCGTGACAGCGCAGTTAGTAATTATTTCTTAATAATTTTCGAATTATTTTTATACCCCCCTTTTTTGAAACGTCGTGATTTTTTTCGCCTGTTTCAGTAGGCGCGGGCACTTTAAAAAAAAATCAGCTAATTGAATCATTGATATGGAGAGTCCTTTCACATACCTCCCTTCTTTCGAGGGCATCTGAAAATAGGGCTTCAATCAATTCTACTAACACTCAGCGAACGAGTGAAGCCGAACTTAACATTTGAAGCGCACTTCACAATTTAGGAAATTTTCCAAGTGAATCTTTGAGCCAAGAAAAGCATAGAAGTTGTTTTGTTTAGCCACATTATAGAAATGGTAGGGGAGATGGAAATGATAGTAAACAAATAAGAAAGCAGCTTGCCGCAGGTGGGATAGCAAACGGCATCTTCTTAGGCATGCAAATCTCTTACCGATTAGGCTACCGGGGTGCCGTTTTCCTGCCCACTTTCTTAGCTGCTAATGTGCATTTATTATTAGCCAGCACAGCCCTATCAGATATGAGAGAGGCTGCGGCTGCATCGTTGGTGACTTTGTGCGATTAAGTTAACTCATTTGGCAGTGCCTTCTCTTTGGTTGATGCAGCGCACACGCGACGAGGACGAAGAATGAGAAGCACAGGACAGGCGCTGACTCGCAATTAAATTTTATTACAAAAACCAAACGTATATATAGGTGACGTACATCATAACTTAAAAGGCCCAATAAACTGTAGTGCTTCCTATTCTTCATCCTCATCTCGTGTGCGCTGCATCAACCAAAGACACGGAGGAAGAAATAGTTAGGAGGCGAAACTCCCGTTAGAACGGCCGTCAGCGGGCGTCCAGATAACGTCATAAAAAAAAAAATCACCGCCACATCCGAGAAGTGAATGATGTTAGAGGAGCTTGCTCGGAGATGATCGGTAACCCGCGAATCCTCCGTACACATTACCCTACCATCATTTATAGACCTGACAACGTTGTTATATATACATTAGCCCTCTTCGCTTTGGCCTCCCGGGCTCTCACCGCAGGGTCTTGGCGGCGAGCCCGATCTGCTGCTGCGTTGCGAGCCCGTCGCGCTGCAGCCTTGGCTGGGGTTTTCATGCTGCGGAGCGGCAACGCAGAGTGTTCACTTAGTGAGCTCCCGGCGAAGAGAAACGAAGCGCGCCAAACGAGAGGCGCGGGCGGCGGCCCTCGAGCAGTCACCTAACTAGCACATGCTCCGAGAGTGATGTATGCCGCCTTGAGCGGAGGCGCGCTATCTAGTGAGAATTCTTGAAATCACCAAAGAGAGCGCAGCTGCGCTCCTGGTGGGACCAATGAGAAGTAGTGTACACGCCAGCGGCTACGGGCAAGGCGCGAGCATAAGGAGCAAGCTCCTAATACAAAAATAACATGAGCCGACGGAGGCGACGGAGGCGACGGAGGCATAGAGTTTCCTACAATAATTACTAGAGGGAACTCTGGCGCTAGTGTCTACGAGAGCTGGAACGCATGGCGCTTAAGCCAGCATGGAAATGATGGGTAGTACACGGATTTGTCTAAACTTCGTTCTTTCGGCTCCGTTTGGCTCCGCGTCGCCTGCGTCCGCTTTGTCGCAAAATGAAGTTCAGTAAAAGTCAGCAGTTCCACTTCACTACTTTATCCTTTTTAGGCTCACCAATGCAAATGTCATGTAGTTCACAACGGTCTATTCTTTCATCCGAAACTAACGCCAAAACACAGCAATAAACAAAGCCACAAGTGCGTTCGAAGCCGTAAGCACGAATGTCACTGATCCCGTTAATGGGGATTGCAATCGCCGGGCGGATTCTAAGGGTTGGCCTCACGGCCCTCCGAAAACGCACCACGAAAGCGTGGACAATTTAGAGTTGGTCCTCTGGTGCGCCAGCGAACACCGGTTGTGGTTCAAAGACCGTGTCAGAGCCGAGATTCGACAGCACAAACGAAAACGAAATATATTCTCAGTTAAGGCAATACAAATAACACAAACACATGCACGCTCGGCTGGTACCCGTTACAGCTTCACAATATAATTCAGATGGTGTTTACACAACGGGAGCTAAACAAACAGATCACACGCTACGAATGCCATCGCATGCATTACAACTATTCAACGACAGTTAAAGTCCTGAATAAACAATGACGTATCCAGTCCACAATACTTGGACGGTAATCGAATGCTTCTCTTCAAGGAAACACTCACGCCAGCTCCAGCGTTGATCGTCGTAGCTCAACCGTCGTCGTGACTTGTCACAGCTCACACGGTGTCGTCATCGGATTCTTCCAGATCGACGATCGACTGACCGCACACCATCATAAACACGTCTTCTTTGGCTAACGGAGCCACACCTAGCATAACTTCACCATCACCGGGCCGACTGATTCACTCCTGTTTCCTTCACTTCCTCACTACTTCACTGACTGTCTCCCCCACTGCCTCGTCGTTTGCGCGCTATTATCCCTTCTTCCCCGGTTTCTAGAAGCGTCGGGAGGGTTCTTCGGCGTGCAGTACAGCTAAGGCTGGAGAAAGGGCGAGAGCTTTCTCGTATGTTCGAACCGCGGCGGCATGATCGGCGATTCGTCACCCTTTCCTTCTAGATGTTTCCAGGCATTGCTGGGCGTTTGATCGCGTTGTCTGCTTCTGGCTCGAGTGGGTGAGGAGGATGCGGCGTGTCGGCGTCTTTTGATGCTTGTTTTTTCGTCCGCGCTTCTTGGTCGCGCGGCTCGCGCCGTTCTGTCGCGCAGCCGTTTGAAAGCGGCAGCGCGCGCGCTTTATAACGTGCTAATTTGTGACAACGAAGAATAGGCAAGACATAACATAACAGTCAAAACAATTGTGATTAGAAATTTGGCCCTACGTACTCCAGGAGCTAAGGAGCAGCCGGCGCCTTATTTGCGCGCCAACATCTCCTTACGTCAAGTGAATAAAAAAATAATAGGCAAATCCGTGTACTACCCATCCTTCCCATAGTGGCTGAACGATCGCAGCGCAAGAGGAAATTCTATGGACGGACGCACTTCAATCGTGCGGCGCCTTGCGGCGCGAAACCGCGACCGCCAAAAGAAGAAAAAGACGCGCTACTGGCCGGGCGCGGCCGGGCGAGCACGCTCGCGCGCGTTCTCTTATCAGCGTTCGTGAGCAGACGACAGCGGCGTTTGCCTCAGCGAGCCCGCATTTTAAAGACGATAGTCTTTCTTGGGGAACTTAAACGCAGAAATTTTGGTCTGTCTTCCTGTCTGTCTTTCTGTTTGTCGGCACGTCACCCGATTCAGCCACCCGGCAAAAGTTGAACCACTCGCTTACCGCCCCCCCCCCCCCCATCTTGAACTGGTACGGCTGTTCATACTTGTGAACGTTGTCGATCAAAAAGTAAATATTACGCATACCTGAGGCGCGACATCATTAGGTAAGTATTAGGTGGTGTGTTCCTTTATTAGAAAACACTTAGGTACGCAATTTTAAAGACCCTAGTTTCTTAAGCCGCGCTGAAAATGCGACTGCGCTGAAACTTGTCTTCCTCCGTGCCCTCTGCACAAGCTCATGTTGTGTTTCGGTTTCGGTTCAGTATTGCATTGTACGAATGACAGGGGGCGCCGCTCTGGCATTCCTGTTTTACCCAGGTGACGTGTAAATAAGAGAGTTTGTGGAGAGTACTCGTTGAGTACGGACGTTTCTTCTCCTTCGGCGCATCGCGCCAAACAGCGTGTTCGGGCTGGCCGGCGTCCCCACCGGTCGGGTCACCGCCGGTCTTCGCCTACCAGCCCGCAACACAGCACTCATGTTTCCCGACGTATTGCCAGATGGCGTCCATATCTCACGCAGCACCTCTTCTATCACGACATTTGCAGCGAAGCACGCAGATACGCGTCCAATTTTTTTGTGGATTCGGTCGTGGCTGTAATAACGCTGCTGCTCACAGTATGCCCTTCTTCGGCAACTGCTAGCCTAAGATGGGACGCAGGTATTTTGTTGAAACCTGCAAAAGCGGGCGCAAGTCTTGCAGGGAAAAGGTGGAGCAAGAAACGAACGCGCTCCGCGTCCATGCTCCGTGACTGCGGCGAAGCGGGAGCAACACATGTGACCAGTTCCCTCGGAAACCGAAAGGGCGGCGGTTCCCCTGCGTGCCGCCAGACGCCGCCAACACGAAGTGGCTCCCCGGCAATGTGACGTTATCTGGTCGCCACAAGCAGCGGAGTTGCAACTCCTAAATGTTGCTTGCTCCGTGACCGAAGATGAACGCATACAAACCAATTCAAGTTTCCATTCTGATGAAGTGCCTCCTCTCCCTCTCTCTGTTTGGTATTTTCGCTCTTGTTTTCAAATTACGAGCGCCTCTTGTAGCTAGGAGTACATTTTGTGATAATGAACAAAAGCCAACAAGCCTAGCTAAAATATTTTGTTTGCTTGTGTGGTGGCCTGCTTTAGTGATGAATCCGCACGCCTCGTATGTTCTAAGACCTTGTGTGATCGCTTTTGGGAAGTTTACTTAGCCTGAATGACCTTACCATGTAACGTTAAAGCAACAGACACCAAAACACCGAACACTTATCTACAAAGCCTGTGGACTTGTCTCCATAGACGAAGACTAAATGCTTCATAATCGACTGCCATCTTTTTTTATTGCGATAGCAATTATATGGACAGTCTCGGCTGGAAATGTCCGTCCCCGTCGCCGTCATTCACCGTATATGTATAAGTATATATATATACATATAAGTATATATATATATATATATATATATATATATATATATATATATATATATATATATATATATATATATATATAGAAAAGCCACAAAGAAAAATAACTCAAAAATTCTTTCCGACGCGCGGAATCTAACGGGCGACCTCTCGCTTTGCAGCCCGCCGCGTTAGACGTGCCGCGACAGCACCGTCTTTCAGCCTGCTAACGGCGAGCTATTTATATACACCATGTAATTCAGCATGCTTTCTTAGTGGCCACATAGATGGCGCGACGTGCGCGCGTGTGGCGCGCTTTAAAGATCGTCGCCCCGCTCCTGCGAACGCCGTTGCTCTTCGCTCTGCAGGGCGTGGTCGCTTTCGTGCGCTTATCTCGAGGAAAGAAGGGGCGACCGGTGGGGTGCTTCGCTTCGCTCGCTGCAGCGGCCGCGTTTGCGAAAGGAGCGCGCTGTTCAAACAGAAATAAGTAACGACTGTGACAATTAGTTCGCGCTCGCCTTGTGTGTACCTGTTCGTTCGTTTCGTGCGTCCTGCTTTATATTTGGGCAGTGTGCTTCAAGTGTCGAGCTGTGACGCATTAGTTCGCGCTCGTCCTGTGTGCGTTCTTTTCGTGCGTCCTGTGGGCTCGAGCGACGCGCTGGCAATTTCGAGCTGCTTTCCGTTCTTCGCGTTACATTACAATTTGTTGCTATCGCATTCATTGCTTCGCCGTTGCGGCAAAACTGTGACTTTTTTTTTTGAAACTGTTTCAGTTCAATACTTAAGTGTTCTACCAGAAAACACGGGGAAGAAAAATTTACAGAAGCCTGTGCATGTGCTAACGCCTTGAAAGAAATGCCAGCGTACGCCGCCCCTGGCCTCATCCGTTTATGAGTTTTACAACTTTGTGGCAAGAGCTAGTGTACGCGAGCTGCCCTATAGCTTTGCGTGGATTCCGTGAGTTTTTCAAGGACGTATACGTTGCCTTGGTTGTTGAGGTGCTGTATATACATAATGCAGCACTTAGACAAAAAGACTGCCATTATAAGTTTAACTAGACGCGAATCTCACAATAAAGAAAAGCTCATAGTCGTCTTGCGATGAGATTGGAATGTTTCGAAGACAACATCCTAAATATAGAGCTTTCTCAACTTTAAGTTAAATTAGGGCGCTGCGAGGCCGAGCACTGCCCATAGTATTCGCAAAATGCTGGCGTATATGTTTAGTGATCTGTTCAGAGGATAGCGAAACAACAAAAATAGGATATTGAACATGAAACATATACACAAGAAATGGACAAGAATTAGAAACACTGAAGAAGAATGGGAAACTTATTCGTAACCTATTTTTGTGTAAAAAAACGAACAAAAAAATATGTCAATCTGTTCGCAATAAATGTAAAAAAAAATAAACCCTTTCCACTGCACCAAATTATCCCTGAATGCCGATAAATTATGCAGAGCTCATCGGCATACAATAAAAAAAGAAGAAAGACGGGCGTCAAATTACCCAACACGCACCTAGTGTCAGTATAACTCGTTACATTCTTGCATGAGCGCCAATTCTGGCAGCTTGATTGAATTTGCCTCTAATTATCGTTTAACATCCTTTTTTTTTATTTCTCGTCATTTTGATAGCGTCTTCAAGGTCCCTTTGCAAGCCATGATATTGAAGCCATCTACAAAATGTCTGCCCGCAATATAGTTGACACTGCACGAAACTTGCAGGACACAGAGGTCGCTCTTCTTGACAGCTTTCCCTTGCAGCGCTCCCCGCATGCATACATCGATACAAGTGAAGCCTACTTGTAGCCTGTCGCTTGTTTTGTTCTTCTTTCTGCTTTCCTCGATTAGAATAAAAAAAGGAATGCCCATTCTCAAAGCCTAGTGCAACTTCTTCAACTTGGTTCCCACGTTTTACTCTTTCGCTCTCCTACAACAGGCCCTCAGTCATCAGGCTTTCCCGCCTCACGGGCTAAGCTCAAGACCTTTATTTCCCCGGGCATCCCTTTTTTTCTATTCTCTGCGTTCTAAGCGCGTACTGTCATTGATATAATTGCTACGCGCTCCGTCGTACGGATTCACAATTATCGGGGTCGACCTCTTGCCTCCATCGCGTTGTGCTCACTAGAAACCCTCCTTTACGAACGTTCAGATCGAGCTCTTCCAATAGTGGCTCTCTCTTTCAACTACCCGTCTCGAGGCGCTTCCAGCGTTTCTTCATCTGATTCACATCGACTCTGTTGATTTGCTTGCTACAGAATGCCACTTCCCTCCAGATCTCCGGAATCTATTTTTGGTTACATTATTGTTGGATTTTTATGGCTTGCTATCCCGTCGTCTAGTTTGCAAAAGGAGATATAAAGAAAAGGGGGTGAACCAGACACCCCCCGAAATTGATACTGTATAAATGATAAAAAGAGTGAAATTTTCCGCAAAAAACACTAGTATGAACACGTGTGGCCTGCCCATTGCGACTTTACAATCACACACTGACCTGGATCGATTGTATGAGAACTAACAGTCATGGCATCTTTTTCGCTAACGATGCCGGCGTTTTAACAAAACCGTCGACGCACTGGGCCATAGACAGTCGCGAAAATCCGTGTAACGTTTTATTGCGATAGCAATTATATGGACAGTCTCGGCTGGTTTTCGTCCGTCGCCGTCGCCGTCATTCACCGTATATGTATAAACATGTATATATATATATGAAAGTTCCAAAGAAAAATAATTTAGAAAAATGCTTCCGAAGCGCGGAATCGAACCAGGGACCTCTCGCTCCGCAGCCCGTGGCGCTATTTAAAGTAACTTGTGCGCTTCCTGGCGATTACTGCAATGTTTATTTTCGCAAGACGCTGAAGCAGATTGTTGAGCAGAGAGAGAGAGAGAATAAGAATAAAAGAAAGGCGGGGAGGTTAACCAGGGCTGAGCCCGGTATACTACCCTACACTGGGGAAAGGGGGAGGGGGAAGGAAAGATAGAGAGGAGGAGAGAAAAGTAACTCTTTCAGCCGACTTAACAGTTCCGCGTTTGACATCACAAACGGCGAATCAGTCCGGTATCTTTGAGAAAATGCAACAGCGCTTTCGTTGCCTTTCGGAACTGTGATGGGCAGCCCCATGGTCCTAATATTTTCGCGACAGTGAAAGCGCTTCCGTCCATTTGATTTAGTGCAGTGCTGAGGTGAAGCCTCTCGGTTGCGTATGTAGGGCAGTAACACAGAAGGTGCTCAATAGTTTCCTCAACGGCACAGTCGTTGCACTCGGCGTTGTCGGCCATCTCTATCTTAAATGAGTAGGCGTTGGTGAACGCTACACCCAGACGCAGACGGCACAACACTGTATCTTCTTCCCGGGAAAGACCAGGTAGTAGCCGCAGTCGTAGAGATGGGTCGAGAGAATACAGTCGATGGTGTGTGAACTGTGATGTTTGCCACTTTTGCAGTGTCATGTCCTGCGCCAGCTTACTTAGGTATCGAGCCGCATCAATCCTAGATAACGGTATAGAAACAAGGTTCGTCTCTACATGTGCTTTTCTGGCAGCTTCATCGGCGAGGTCGTTGGCGGAGATACCGCAATGACTTGGTATCCACTGAAACACAACGTTGTTCCTCTTTCAGTCGCATAGTGCAGCATTTCTCGTATCTCCCACACAAGTTGTTCGTACGATCCGCGACGAAGTGCCGACGAAACACATTGTAGAGCCGCCTTTGAGTCGCAGAATATTGCCCATCGCTCAGCCGGTTGTTGCTTGATATAATCGATGGCACCTCGCAGGGTAACAAGCTCCGAACCAGTTGATGTGCTCACGTGACAAAGTTTGTAAGCGAGGTTGATGTGTCGTGATGGGATGACGGTGGCGCTGGTGGAGCTGGCCTGGGTGGTAGAGCCATCCGTGAATACGTGAATTCTGTCAGCATAAAAGGTATGCAAACAGTCCAGAGCTGCTTGTTTCAAGGCCAAGGTAGAAAGGTCTTTCTTGTTTCTGATTCCTGGGACGGAAAGGCGCACTTCGAGTTGACGTAAGCACCACAAGGCGGATGGCGAACGCGCCGAGGGTGTGAAACCCGATGGTAGCAAAGTGCGGTGAGAGCTGACGACGTTGGAGAATGACGCCTGTGGTCGTCGTTCTGGCAGGTACGGCAGATGGCTCGACACCATCCGTGTAATATGCCGAACATGCGCTCTCAGCGCGTCGGTTGTGACAATTGCGCACATTGCAATGGTAACTGGATAACGATACAAGCTTTCTTACAGTGGCCAAATGCATTTACGTACACTTCAAATTACGGATTTCGAGCATAATATATCTGCTCGCCGTTAATGTTATGTGAACCTGTTATGTGAACTGGAATTGTTGATGTTTTTTTCCCCAGAAAAATGGTTTTCGCATAAAAATGTATCCGGAAAACTTAGGCGTTTGGGCTGGTCGGTACAACACACTTGACAAGGAAAACCTTTTTAGCACGCAGAATGCTTCCTATCGTGTCCTCTCTTCAAGCATTATGCGCATTAAAAAGATGTTTTCCCTGTCAAAAAAAAAGGATGCAGGAGCGCACGTCCTTCATCGTGAGCGGCCGGTATCCAATTAGAAAAGAAGCCTCTGCAAATACAATTATATTTCAGTTAATTTTGCCGCCGCTAAACATTTTTGTGCTTCCACCCGCGCTTCTTTTTCAGCCAGCGACATAGTGGGAAGTAATTTAAGCTGTCCTTTCAAGTATTGAGTTGAATAAACTTTATTTGCCCAACGGTTGATATTGTGCCCGGGGCTAGGCTGCCAGGGATCCGCCATTCGAGGAACATCTTTCGAGGTCCTCAGCGACGGCCCTGGCCCGCTGGACGGCCCACTCCTGGTCTTCGGGGGCCTCGCTGAGAAGGGCGGTTCGCCATCGCTCAGCAAGGCGCCCCGCTTCAGAGGGTCCTTCAGGTGTCCTCATTTCATTAGCATACTCGCCTAAATGGACGGGGACACTAACCTGTGGCCGGAAAATAACACCTTCGATGCGTAAGATATAAAAATGCTTTTCAAGACGACACCTCATTATTAAATTTTTCTTGCTTACTGGCGAAATAAAGTAAAAGTGAACGAGAGAGTGAGATAGAATTGACTTTTCGCACAAGCGCAAATGACACGACCACAATGACCCAAGTACGGCATGAACA
The DNA here is from genome assembly GCF_013339695.2 of Rhipicephalus sanguineus. Classification (NCBI taxonomy): domain Eukaryota; kingdom Metazoa; phylum Arthropoda; class Arachnida; order Ixodida; family Ixodidae; genus Rhipicephalus; species Rhipicephalus sanguineus. The sequence goes on along the minus strand of NC_051180.1, from coordinate 43,399,733 downwards.
GAACTGACTAGCATGAAAGCTTGTGTGAGTTCGTTCGAAGATCTCGCCCACGAAGTATCGCCAAAAGGAAGACATAAAGCGTACACAGGCACTGTGCACGTCTTCTAAGAATGAAATAAGGAGAAAAAGCGAGGCCAACCAGGAGCCCATTAGGTTTGCTATCCTACTTTATCGGAAGGCGCTTGAGTGACGAAAAGAAAGAAAGGAAGGAGGTGGCTGTTGTGATGGTATTTGTGCTTAACAAGGTGTGGGTTCGAGCTAGTTGGTACCCCGTGATCAACACTTCTTGCGCAAAATTTCTTAGACAACGGACAAAACAGACACGGACGGGCGCAATTTGCGCCCGTCCGTGTCTGTTTCGTCTGTTGTTTAAGAAATTTTGTGCAAGAAGTGTTGATCATAGCAGTGTTGATCATAGTGTTGATCATAGCAGAGCTGATCGTAGCAGTGTTTACTTTCCGCATGATTTCTTCTCAATGAGCCCGAGGGGTGGTTCATGACCACTTTAACGTAAGGGCGCTGGACATGGACACGTTTGGTATTCAGGAGGAGTAACAGGGTGGGTGGAGATCACAATCCTGAGAATTCAACGAGCCACATGGCGCGTTCTTGAACTATGTCTTCTCTTCATTGCGCGAATTTTCTACTTGGGAAGAAACTACTAACATTTCCCATTTACTCAAGTATTTCATGATTTTTTTTTGGATTTTTTTGCTTTAATTCGAAGGCACGTGCCATCGTAACAAAAGAAATGTTTATCTTTATTGAGGCTATTTGTTTCATAGAATTAACTTCCCCAGCCATAACCGATTATTAAGGCACGTTACCTCGTAGGGCTGTTCAATAAAGACCTCGTTCTTCACCGTGTCAAGCAAAGAAAAAAAAAAACACTATCCTTTTTTTTTAATTTCAAACAGTGCATAAAACTTTCGTTCGTTGAGGTGTGAAGAAAAGGAAAAGAAAGCAGCTGGATATGAATTCTTTACTCTAGAAATATATGCTCCGCGAATATGAATGCCTTGCGAGCTGGTTCCGCGAAAAGCAACTTCGTCAAGACAGTTTGGCAATGTTTATATATGCAAGCAGCTCATGATAATATATTGAAAGGAGTCAGGGTTGGCACGCAAGAAACCAGTAAGTTCCGGTGAAGTCAACCTTGTCGTACAGAGAGATGCCGATGACATCGAAGCAGCGGTGACGAAACACTGTGGTTGGCGACGCGTCTTTCGTAGAAGGCAGCTTTTGCGTAATTTCGAATAAGAACTATAAAACAACAGGATCTCATCGACATGCCAAGTGGCACTTCACATTAGTGGTTTCCCTATTGAACAGTATCACTGGTATGATCATCAGCAGAATCAATAATTTGGCATTGATTGAGAGGTGTGACCACAGGGTCAGATAAATGCTTTAGGTGTCGACACTCTCCGCCTGCCGCTACTGAGAGCGCGTCCAGATAATGTTCAGCTATGGTTACATACATTCGCCGGCCGCAGTTGCGTGGGGTGGGGAGGGGGGGGGGGGTGCGCCGCGACGTGAAGGCCTATAGGGACCGAAAGCACCGATAACAATCTGGACGCGCCGAGGGCTCAAGGGTTGCTCTCTCGCTTTTGAGCCAGCTTCCGTTAAAAGGCAGCCTTGCAATCGACAAGAAGCCCGCGCTGTGAGGGAGGCCACTGTCGCGACAGAACTTGTGCACTACATCACAAAGTTTTGGGCGGACGGAAGCAGGAAAAAAAAAAGAAGCGATCGAGACAGCGTGGCACCTGCATGTTCAGGAGCTATCGATGCAATGACGCGCACAATTTTGCATTTTAGAATAAGTAAATAAAAGAAAAGCGGGTTGTTGGATCACTGCTTCACACACAATCACAATCAATGCGGTGTTTCCTGGTGCAATATTTTTGGGAATGAGGCAGTCCAAGTTTCACAAAATATGAGCAGCTAGCCGGGGGGGGCGGGGGGGGGGGGGGCGTCGCAGGCGATGTAACGAGCCCTAAGACGGTCTCAATGTACTGAACTGAAGTGTTTGTTCGCGGTCTAATTAGCGCCGCCGTAAAGACGCAACAAAAGCTATCGTAATGGATGCGGGAATAGCACGATGAACACTAGTAGGCCTGTTTAAGCTACCTTCCAAACGGTCAAAAACTTCCGCCGCTTTTCGTAACGCAGTTTTGTTCTTTATGTGAAATCAAAGGAGCGAACTTCTTAACGAGAAGTCGTCGCTTACGGTATCCTGCTAACAAGGAAGTCGTTTGCGCGAGGTGATTATTCGACGAAGAGGCGTGTCACGCAGCGCTATACGCACAACAGTGGGAAGACCCTTGATCGAGAAAGCAAAGTGCATTGAGCCATGTTGCCTTAATCTTCACCGTGTCTTGTTAAAGCCTCAGTCCTGTCTCTACGGTGAGATTGTGTTCTGATTTAGGCGGCGGCGGCGGTGGCACCGTGCCTCAGTCGACCAAGTAAACAACTCGCATAGGTTTCCGATGCGAGTTTAAGCATAAGCAGCAGTCTTGAGCATTAAGCAGCGGCCTCTATATAGATCGGTCGTGCAACGCGCACCTCTCGACACGATCGATGCCGAAGCCTCGTGAGATCCAAATTCTTGCGAAGCGGCGGAGCTGACAGGGTTAGGCGCGCTTCTGCAGGCCGACTGGGCATCGTGCAGGATCCTGTCCGCTATGTATGGAGATGGCTCCCTGGTCATCTTAACGAAAGCAGTAAAAACAAGGTGGTCGGTCTTGTATGTGTACGTATGTGAAGGAATGAGCGACGTCTGAAGAAAACGACGCGAAGAAGCGAAGACAAAGGGCTCAAAGCAAGAAAACATTTGTGGGAAAGCCGAAGCGCTTGTGGAGTGGCTCACGGTGGCCACGCCATAAATGGAAATTACCCGCCTGTCGGGCTCAGTGACGGTGCCTCTAGGGGACGGTGGTTGCATCGTTTTGCTGGGCCTATATGCGGCGTCGTTTTGTTTTCGTCGCTGGCAACATCGTCGATTTACAAGACCTGGATGCCTCGTCCCATTATCTTGCCTTCTCTTTTAGGTTCATTTTGGTTCACTGTCTTGGCTACTCGCTATAGCCCCTGTCCACGTGGCATTTTGAATCGCCACCGCAGTTCCCTGTAGCGGCCAGCATATGTATCGTTTTCTTGTTGTGACCTGATATCTTTTATTGCCGTTGCTTTTTCAGTTGAGTTTTTTTTTCGTTTGACCACAATTGTTTTGTCGCTATTGCTTGTTTAGCTTATGTTACAGGCAATGAATCATTTATTCTTGTAAAACAACATCAGGAACTTCAAGAGAGAAGTCATTACTAACAAACTGAAAAAAATACGCGCAGCGGCGGAAAAGAAAGTAGGCACACAAACTTATCTGCATGCGTATACCCGGGTAAGAGGCGATACCTATCAACCCGGCACGCTTCGTGGTCTACGTGAGAGATTTTGAGCGGTTGTGTTGTCCTGACTTCATTCTTTCTTGTGTCCGTGTTTGCACTCCCCGTCTTTTAACATGGATTCGTACTAACAAGCTCAGCTTTCTGTTACTACTCTAATCACGATTTAGTTGCGATTTTGCTGTTTCTCGCTGCTTGGTTCATAGTTTTCTATTTTTACTGTATAATAAGTATGTCCATACTGAAACCTACGCCTCAATTACTTTCATTTGCTTTTCCTGCTGATTATATATCTCTCTCTCTCCTTACTTCACTGAATTTATTACTACGTGCACTCTGCTACATCGCCTACATATTACTTACATCGCCTTGCTTAAACAGCAGTCGTCTCATAGGACGCCCTATACAATGGCGGGAATCTACAAAAAGATTGGAGGCCACCCTAATCCGAATGCCGATGTGCGATTGGCACTCGCACCTCGGCATTCGTGTGCCCTGGTGTATACCTCGGGTTAATTTTATGTTTCATTGCACTGCCGAAGTGGATCTCAGAGGCCACACAGAAAGATGCGCGTGGATGAGAACTGCTTCGCCAGGTGCCGCAATGATCCCAGCTGCTCACAAGAAAACCGTCAGCTCGTTCAGTGAATTCGTTCAACTAATGTTCATTATTTATTCTGACACTTAATTGGCCCTTATATCAAGTAAATATATGCTCCGATATCACGTGTATCCAATATAACTCACAAGTTGAACAAGAACCGTCGATTTCGTACAAGTTTTATTTTTTTAAGTATACATTTTCTGAGTATTAGGAAAACCGGAAGTAAGTGCTCGACCGGAAGTTCTTTGAAGAGAAAAAAAGAGTGTCACTCGTTGTTCGTGCAACTAATTAAATTAATCTCACAGCACTCCTTTCTTGTACGGCACTCTGCTTTCGTGAGATATTAATAAACGGCTCAAGCGTTTCCGCGTTCATCGCTGCTGTGCTGTGTAACACAAATGCCAATGAGATAGGAACACGCATCTATTGTGAGTGTTCGTGAGTGTACGTATTCTTTTTATGTATATGTGTGTTTTATGTATATGTGAATATATCATAGTCCCCACTCGACACTTGGAGTAGCAAGCCAGTCGATAAACCAGGCTAACATCTCCGGGAATTCCATTAAAAATTGTCATCTCTTTCTCTCTCCTAAAAGTATTTATAAAAGCGAAATCAGAGCAACTCATGCTTACTTTTCCAACTCCGGGATCGTAATAATAATAATAATAATAATAATAATAATAATAATAATAATAATAATAATAATAATAATAATAATAATAATAATAATAATAATAATATATGGGGTTTAAAGTCCCAAAACCTCGATATGATTATGAGAGACGCCGCAGTGGAGGGCTCCGGAAATTACGACCACCTGGGGTTCTTTAACGTGCACCCAAATCTAAGTACACGGGCCTCAAACATATTTTCCCCCATCCAAAATGCAGCCGCCGCTGCCGAACTCCAGGATCGTCATTTGCCTCAACAATTTAGATATATTCATTCTCTATTACTGGTGCCTATACCAATAAATATATTAATAAAATGTGTCGGCCAGCCCACCGCTTAGGCAAACAGAAAGAAAAAAAAGGCCTTTGTTATATAATAATGAACATCGCCCATACGCGCTCTACACTCTACACGTAGCTGATAATAATTGACGGTGCTAACGAGAGCGCCCTCGATTTCGGGATCGAGAGTCGTGGTACGAAAAGCAGACTTCGTAACAAAAGAAAAGAAAGAAAAACTGTGCACAGAAAAGAATCTGCATGCAAGCGTTTTCAGTTGTACATAGAAGAAACAAGTACAGCGTGTCGCAATGCACAATGAAAAGGAAGAAGCGACGCGCATGGAAACGAGATAACAGGTACATAATAATGAGCTGGAAACTAAAGATCTTGAAGAGCATTTTTGCGCGTGTGAAATTAATATGCGTGTACGGCGCTAGATGTCAGAAAAAAAAAGCGCCGCGTTTCCACGTTATCTAAGCCTGGCTTGAACCGCTATCGGGATCCCCATGGCTGGAAATGCGCATATCAAAATAAGCGAGAGAAATAAAATGGAACTTAAAAAATAAACAGAAAGCAAGAGACAAAAGTTCTTATTGAGCGCACCAGCAGCCGACGTATTATCACAACTTGCCCAGACGCTTCTTATCATCGTTATTGTTAGATATGTTAATTATTTTTGTACTGTATTTTTGTATTTTCTGTTTCTAGTATTGCCATTCACATTTATGTACCCACTTCTGCTTTGGCCCGAATAGGGCCTGCCGTATTTGTAAATAAATAAATAAATAAATAAATAAATAAATAAATAATCTGTGCAATTGTGGCGTGCCTGCTTCAACGATACTGCGTATAAGCACGGACCACCCCGACTCGCATTGGATTGCCTCGTGTTCTTTTCGTTTCGGGCTGCTTGAGCCAAAGTGAAAAGTTAGCACGGATCCTCAATCTTCGTTTCTGCGGGCGTGCAACCGCTGTCGTCGGGTCGTCGTTCAAAGAGATCCCCTACAGCGTCGTTAAGACTATAGACGTATACAGCCCTATTACGCAATCTGCGTTTCCACATTCGGCATCCGCCTCGAATGACGCAATGCAACGAACTGTCCCAACGCAGCCCAAGGGCTCAATGCATCTTAACTTGACCGATTATGTCTCTCCGCTGCATTGGTATCGTTGAACGAAGACAGACAGATTGGTACTATAGCTAAAGTGGATGCTTGGTCGTGCTGGTACGACACAGCGGAAAGAAAACAGCGCAAATGACGGAGCACAAGAAAAAGGAACCTTGTATACTATAGCACGCGATCTAGAGCCCCGATTTTCGTTCGATTATACTCTTTACCGAAACACCATCGCTACTGAAAGCTCACGGTGTTTCCACTGATGGCATAAGACAAACGCACTTATTACAGTCTCGTTTTCGCTTTGTTAGTTTACGCGCATTTAAGTATCAAAGGAGAAGCACTCCGCTGAACCAGAGATACAGATATATCCGGTTGGAGACCAGCGTAAATTTACCTTCTATACATGGGCTCCTCGTAGATACCATTTTAGCTTTCCCTTTTGCTGAAGCTGTTTGTTGCTATAGATGGACGAAACTAAAGCGTTGGAGTGTAAAAATAACTTCGCTGCCGCAAATAAATTTCAAGAATATTTTCACTGGAGCAAAACATCGATGTGGTGAAGTGTGCTGCGATCAAATCAGACGAATTTAAGTCATCTAAACGACGACGTTCTCCGTCGTCTCTTTGATGAGTTAGTTTTAAACCACAGTTAAGTACGACGGCCGTTAAGTCTAACGGCTGTTGTACTTTGTCACACGACAATCCTAACCGTAGTCAATCCGCTAACGACCGTTTTCGTAAACAGAGGTAGGCAACCCCTGTTAGCGCCGTAAACTGACAACATGGCGGCCCCCATGTTGGACGCGAGCAGCTCGGCTCCCAACGAAATATCGAGCCAAAAGCGTGTCAACTGGACCGTTGCGACGACGGAGGCGTTGACACGCATTTGGGAAGATAAATTAATAAATTACCGGCTTTGAGGTACGTTTGTCCGTGCTGCAAAAATCTCGTGCGCATTTCACGAGATTGATGCACGGCTGCGTTCGTTCATTGAACAGGGCTTAACGCTATGTGATAGACGCGCATCAAAACCACGCTGCTGACGCGTCCATAATCGAGCGCGAAGCCCTGTACGAGGCGGTGTTATAGCGGTCTTGCACGAACACAGCCATGTATCAACTAAAGAAAGCTTTGACAGCGCCTCTGTCTGGTTTACGGTGACTGTGGTTACGTCCGCTAACTGCAGTTGGTATAACAGCGGTTAAGCTTACCCGTGTGGAAAGGGTATTAGTCTAATCAAGTTACCAGACTTCATCTGACATTCTCGTTTTTAACACGAAAGTGTTTTATGCCGGGGTCCACCACGTCTCCACTGACGCATTTCCGTCGCGGATATGACGTTGTAAAATATACAGACTAACATATGGCAAAGAAAAAAACTAGGAAGAAGTTCTGTCACCTAGAATCGAACTCGCGACCTCTCGACCACCAGCGCGCAGCGCAAAACGACTCCGCCACAAACGGCACGTTTTTCGTCATAGTAACGGTGTGCTATTTATATACACCATTTGCCAGTGGCGGTACTCAGAGATCAGGGTACATCAGCGTGTTTTCGTTATCACTAGCGAGATGGCGCGAAGGGCTCGAAGAGCGCGCTTTAAATGTCGTCGCCCCCCGCGTAGAGATGAGCGTGCGTCTCTACAGGGCGTGATCGCTCCTGCGCGCGCGCTTATCTTGTTATCTTGTACGTCTTGCGCTCTCACCGCAAGTTTGCGTTCAAGTTACAGAGAGCACGAAGGTCATTTCGCTCACTGCAGCGGCCGCTTTTACGAAAGGAGCGCGCTGCTCACAAACAAATAAGTTACAACTGTGACAGTTCGCGCTCATCCTGTGTATACTTGTGCGTTCGTTTCGTGCGCCCTCCTTTGTATTTGACCAGCGCGCTTTAACTGTCGAGCTGTGATAGTTGTTAGTTCGCGCTCATCCTGTGTATGTTCGTTCCGTCCGTCCTTTCTACCGATTCCTATGACAATGGGATCAACCATGTTTTTTTGTTGTATTCTGGTTTTTTTTTTGTTGTTGTTCGATGACTGCTGTGTATTAAGCTTTACTTTAAGATACACAGTAATAACTAGGCTTCTGACGTTTTCAGAGAGAGGGTCCATGCGCACAATAGCAGACAGAAAAGTGTCCTCGATAATTTTGTAATTGCGAAAAAAAAAAAAAAAAACGGCCAGCTAACTTTTAAGTATACGCACTTTGGGGTACTGGTTGTAACTCCATAATTGAAGCGGAGTCATGCTTATTTAGTAGAAATTATAACATTAGTTGGCATCATGTACGAGATATCTTCAGTTAATTGCTTAAGAATGCCTCGGCTTTCCGGTTAAGATTGTACCGAACTGTTACAGGCACGGTTTTGGAAAAGTGCCAAGAGCAATGACTCCAACGTAAATTGTAGACATATATGTATTTAAAAAAAAGGTGCTAAGCTTAAGACTTCTGGTAAGCAAACGTGACTTCTTTATTCATCTTCTTCAGTTTCGCATAGGTGGGCGAGCGTGCGCCGCAGCGTCAGTAAATAAATGTGCGTTTCTCGAAAGTGCAGCGCTATTTGTTTTTTATTGTACGGATATATATGAAATTGTTTTAATAATTACTATAATTATTTGATGTGTATAGACAAACATACAAGGGCACAGAGGAAATAGGGAGGGAGCAGGCTGGCAAGCTTTGTCTTAATGTACTCAGCAAACACTAACGCATCCAGTGTAAACGGGTCCAAACACAAAGGACGACTCGCTCAGCTACGTATCTTCCTGGTGTCAACGCAACTGGTATATTTATAAACGTGATATTTAACAGAAATAATGTAACTGCTGCGTCTCTGAATGGTTAATAATTACCTTTAAGAACATGGTCAGCCACATAGTTTATAGTAAAGCATTGATTTTGAGTCAGCGCTCGTCCATCATGTTCCCGAGTTTCTTGCTTCCTTATACTACTAGCTTCGCTGGGCTTGTATGAGCGCTTCTTAACGGCACTGTGATACACACTCCTTTGTCATGTTTTACTTCGACGAATCTACAAAGATACAAGACGCAGCGTCCAAGACCTAATCTTTTTTTCTAGAAGACGATGGCGACTACTCGGGTATCAAAGCTTGAAAACATTTTCTCGATTTCTTCCCGACAATTTAGCAGGTTTTGTTTCCCAACACATGAAGAGCAAGAGACGCATTATGAGGAGAAGTTCTGGGAGTTAGGGCAAAGTTCGACTTCAGAACTTCATTTTAGACGAAACAATGAACAGGAAATTGGAGGTATTACGGCGTCAGCACTATATATTTCTTAAGTAAAGCGTCCATTCCTTCATCTTCTCGATATAACATATGAAGGGGAAAAAGTGCATTGCCCTTTGAAGTGAGGTTCCTGAGTCAGCTTTGAAGTGAGCGGGAGCTTTGTTGGCCGCGAAATATAAGCGTTTTTTACTATAAGCCCTTTGTATTTCTCTGCTCCTAGCTGTACAGACGAAGAAACTGTAAGTGTAGCGAGGCAAGCGATCGGGCAGAATTCGTTTACTGCAGTTTTTCTGGTGAAGAAAAAAAGATAGTTTGGTGATTACTCCAGGGAGCAAGAGAAAAGAGAGGGAGGGGCGCAATATCGGCGTTGTCCCGTTTCGCGAAATCTCTAAGGTCAGGAAATGAAGCAAGCGTGTGTCGGTGGTGCATTTTCTTTTAGTTATGTACCCCGAGGGCAGGAAAAACAATCCGTTCGCCGATAATATAAGACAAAGGATTCCCTCTGCTTCGTGGGCAGGGTGAAGCTCTATGTATTAGGGGTATTCGATTATCCTTTTGCCTGTCGGCTAACGAACATGGACGGTTTTCTTTGCCCCAATTCGAGCTTCGTAAACGATTGCACTCTATTCTGGATTGAACGCACAAGGCTTTATCTTGTAACAGTTCATTTTCATTCCGCGGAAATCCGGTGTTTAGCGTTACGGTTGTCTTGAAACTGCCGTGGGAGAAGGAGCCTTGTTGATCTTTCATCTCCCAGTTTGTTGCATCGGCGTGTATTTCGACGCATTTGTCATACAAAGAGAGTTCGAGGTGCTTCATAAAAACAGCTCATTCTGCACATGTGATGAACAGAAATATTTATTAAGGTTAGGTCTAAGTGACCAGCTCCTGAATGGTTCACCTCTCTGCTGGAATGTTTCGTCCGTGCAGCTGGCCTGTCGAGTTTGATAATATTTTCGGAAAATATTTCGCATTACAGAACTCTGGTTTCATCGTAACCGTCGTATTTTGTGAATGTAAAGTCAACGATGCAAGCAACTAAAGCAAAATAAAAACATGAATTGTTAGGAAAAAAAAATTAAAATATAAAGAAGGCTAGCAGTAGCATTTCTTTTTATGCCGTATTTCCTTATCTCACCATAGCTTACTATGCCACCGGATATGACGTTACCGGAATCATGCCAGATAAAACGTAAAATATTCGTTGTATCATCGCTTCCGCGGTTGCGGTTATCTTCAAATAACAGGAAAAAAAACTATGTCTCACACTAAAGAAAAAGAAAATGACGGTCATAGGAAGTGAACATAAATGTTTGAGATTACCTTTATGTTCGTGAAGTTTATTTACATGACCATTACTTTTATGTCGACCTTAAAAGCTCGCGATCTCTCGTGGTCAAGCAAGCGGAAACCGAGGCGGTCAGCTGTGCAGGCCGCAAATCTTCGCCCAATTTGACGCGGCGCATTCGCCATGAGGCGCGAAAATTGCGCGGCGACTCGTTTTCAAGCTCGGATGACCACTCTGATTGGGCATCGCGGGTGGCTGCCCCGTAAGAGAGGACGACCACTGACGAAGGAAGCTTTTGCACTTTCTTTGCGTTTTGTTTGTAAGCACTATCTATAGCTCTCGACTCGACGGCAGCGCCACCTCTATTCATGTATCAAATTTAGCGTAAGCACAGATGAAGCAGCTTTCTTTAGTGTGATGAAGCAACCATGCACTTTTGACCGAAATGTGAGTGGAGGCATGCATCAGGGATGAAACGTAGTCGCTGAGATTCCGCTGACACTGACGATAGTACCTAAGCTTGAAGACAAACACTCAAGTTATTTTCTAATAGTGCTTTTGTAAAGGCAGCGTATCAATCTAAATGAGGTTGAAGCTGTGCGCTTGCACTTTAGTAGATTGTGTTGCAGGCTTCACTGTAATAATGCTTACAACAACGCGTGTCCTGCTTTCATTTGTTTATCCTGTTTAAAGTATGCATATATGCATGTGCTGGTTATACCTGCATGAAATGAAACACATGAGTATTTATTGCAAAATTGCACGCAACCCAAGCAAAAAAAATTATTAGGGAAGAACGCCTCGACTCACCCAAGGGAAAAAATTACATGCATGAGCCCGCTCCTGTATTTCCGGGAAGGTGTCTTTATTTTAATTGTGGTCAGCAGAGTGAAGTGATGCCAAATCTTGTTTTAAGCGATGTAAGTTCATTTTAAATCTGACCCGGTGCCACATACACGTCATTTTTTTTTCTAGTTATGTAAACAGCTGTTTGTCGCCCCAATTTCCGCAATCTTTTTCTCCGATGATCACACTCGAAGAAAAAACAACAACGTTTTTAAACGAGAGGCTTTGTTTTCTGCGAAAGAAGCAACCAGGTGGCAACGATGTCCGGCATATCGTTGTCGCACACGGAAGTTACTCGAAAACACATTTTACGAGCAAAACTGTATTGCTATAGTTCTGCATATCATTGCCAGCAACAAACACATTGAACGTGCTGCAAACGCGTTTCTCGCGTGTAGGCGAAACTTGGATGCGTATAGAGTAAATCCAGTGTCACGCACTCCTTAGCGACTGCGCTGCTCTTTGTTGGACCATTCGCACGAAAACAATAAGTTGGAGCACCTCTAACCATTATGGCTTACAGTACTCGATGAAACGAGATACCCTATGCAACGTATACTCTCATGATGACAGCAAGGGTAGGAGAAACCGTGCGCCTGAAATAAGCTGTAGGCGTTCGCGGGTTTACTATACACTTCCCGTACAGCCATTGGACAGAGTGTGGCCAATAAAATGCAGGAAGGCTCAAGACCAAACGCGACTAATCTTCGCGAATGTTGCATTTATCACGTGAAGCAAGCAACAAATAGATATCCACCGGAATCGTTCACGTTTTAATGAAACGTGATATCCGGCAGTATCAAAACAGGCACCTACCCCTGCAATTATATTTTTTCGGAGTGCAAAGCGGAACCTATTTACTGAAAAACTAAGTGACGTTGGCTCACGGATTCTGATGACTAATGCTTTCCAGACGCTGCTGTGTCGTTTCCTATTTTATTAAATTTTGCTCACCGTCAACGGGTAAGCATAAGCTTCTGTCAGTCGGCCGTACCAGCAGAAAAAGTAATTCGCACATTTAGCGATACGGAAAAGGGAAAGTGCTCAAACGAACTCACGTGTAACCATCACTGAGCGGTGAGGTGATGTACAAATAACCGTAACTCTCCAGAGAAAAAAGAGAGAGAGGGAGAAAAAAAAGGAGAGAGAGAGAGAGCTGGTGTGTTGGCAAATACGTCCAGCTTTTTGTTCATTTTCCTGTTCACATTTTCGGGTGGTGAGATGTATACGTTGTCCGTCGTCCCTCCGGGACCCGTGAGCACTGGCAACGCTCGTAGACAGGGTACACGCAGGAAGAGAAAAAGAATTGGGCTCTAGGGGACCGGGAGCTCGGGGCGATTTATGAAATGAAACGTCGTCCCGTGTGAGTAGCGCTTGTGAAAAGGGGAAGGGTTCGACAGCGCGAAAGCAGGCAGGCGATAGGAAGAAATGACAGCGTATTTCATTCACTGTGCTACAGCAGACGCTCGCCTCATCCGGGTGTTTAAATCCCCAGGGCCCGGCCTTCGCGCTTTACAGAGGAAGATGTCCTGTCTTCGTTCGGCTCGATGAGTAGAGCGAGACCGCCAACAGGCGGTTCCCAACGGGCCTCGCTTTCCTCCCGACACACGCCTCGATACGATCGATTACGTCCGTTCGTATCAACTGTCCGCAGGTACCGAGCGCTGCTCTGACTTACGACGTAGAGTGAAAATGATAATAAAGATTCTAAAGCTAACAAGGCGTAATTAGGCCGTTAAACTAGGTTCTTACGCATTATCTATATTTGCAGAAAAAGAAAATATGCGGGGACTACCAGTTATTTTCTCAGAACTCGATGTTTGAAAAGTAAACATAGGTAAATTTCATCTTCCTCATCATTTTTGTTTTCGATTCTCGAAGGGTGCTCATCGTAAATATCAAGTGCGCCGGTATAATATCTTTAAATACTGCTGGTACGTATTTGAATTAGCACGTAATGTGAAGCCCTAAATGGCCCGTTGAAATGTATTCCTCATAACTATGCGTATTTATTACCCTTTTGCAAATATTTCGGTCTCTGTTCGTAATGGTACTTACACATTTAATTCCCCAAACATGGAAGCTTAGTGACTGAAGATATGCATACCTTGGCTCAACGTCAATGTTTCTTTAGGTCACGTGCTTCTGGGATAAACACCAAGGTCTATCCAAATAGGTCGCGAAGCTTCGGGCGAAAAGCGGTTCAGATCCTATTGTCAGCGACATCAGCATGGGGAGTTATGGGAGTAGCGATTGAAGCGCGACTAGGTGTGGTGGGAACAAACACTAATAACAAAAAACCTAATTTCATTCAACAACAAAATAATATTTATATTTTATGACCGAGATTTATTTCAGAATAACATTTATTTAGATCCAGTGTACAAAGAATTCATGAAAATGTATATGCATTATCAAAAATCTTCTTATTAGCGCCCTCTAAAGAATGACACATGCCATTGCTCTGCGACGCAGTCCTTGTAGTGTTCGGAAAGGCGCGCGTAAAGTTCGTCCTGCGGCGACACACCCCCTCAGGTGTGCTGGTGTTTCGCACTTGCATGCGTGCTGTGAATTATTGTGGTGAGAATTTGATTTTTGTGTGCGCGAAGTTGCGATGTGCGTTTCATCATTGGTGAACGTGTTGGCTACGGTGTTCAACGGACAACGGCACGAGGCGGCTAACATTTCACGCCGAACGCTTTCCTCGGTACTAGCGGAAACGATGTGGTGTTCCAAGGATGCAATAGCAACACGCGTACGCCTGGCGAGCCCTCTCTTCTAGATAAGACACCGGGGCAACGGTTCGGAGTAGTGTGCTTGCTGGATTTTCATGGATCAGTATTCCTGCTGCCCGGTTTCCTTCGTGAACATGCGGTGCCTACTATATTTCCGGTTATCGGTGAGCAGATCGCTAAGTTATCTGTCGCGCTACGATCGCTACAATTCGCATGTCTTGATACGTTACACGTAAGGTTAATTTATCGGAACAAAAGGCAAAACATAGTGCACGTAGTGTACGCACCTTTTGTACTTATGACATTTGTTGCTCATTGTGTAGGGTGTGTTAAATTGCTTTATTGTGACCATTGAATAAAGCTGAAATATCATTATTTTGGCGTGACCAGGCGTCATTTCTTCTCGTTAGAACTGAAGCACGCATGCAATGCGCTCTTTAAGTCCCTTGCGCATGTGCGAAGCAAATAAGCAACGCTGCAAATATGAGATGTACGCTGCTGCCTACGTTATTCACGCTGTGGAAGATCACACGAACGCAGAATAAAAGCTCAGAGAATAAAGTTTCCTGGTAAAACCAAGGCGAATTCCACGACGGTACACTTAAACACGGCTGTTTATTCACGGGTCGATACTAGTTTAGCTAGCGTTGGCTTCAAGCGCATTCGCCAAGGGCTTGCCGGCTCGCTGTAGCGCGAGTCCTTAGTGATCAGGGGCCTAGGAAAAATATTTTGAGGTCAAATTTCGCGCTAGTGCCAACAAAATGACGTCACTTTTTTACCGGATATTGCGTCACATCCGCTTTATTTTTTGTTCCGCCGGAAGTGTTCCCTCCTCACACAGATGGCGCCAAGCCCCATGAGCAGCTGATGAGCAGCCATTTTCTGAACGTATGGGCTTCTATGGAAGCTTCGCTACCATTTACATTTATCTTGTAAACACTGCTTCTGGGACACACAAATGTAGGTGCCAAACAGTGTGCTTAGACGTTTAAATTAGGGATAAATGCACTTTGGTTCGATCGTTAAACACAGGCATGAGCCCCTACACGACATCGCAAAGTTGCTCCATAGCAACGTCACCCGCAGCTCTTACCTTCGACGCGTCCGCGTTCCTATAATGCCGCGCATCCACGTTCATTGGATTATCTTTCCCTGCCCAGCTTT
Source organism: Rhipicephalus sanguineus (assembly GCF_013339695.2). Classification (NCBI taxonomy): domain Eukaryota; kingdom Metazoa; phylum Arthropoda; class Arachnida; order Ixodida; family Ixodidae; genus Rhipicephalus; species Rhipicephalus sanguineus. The sequence goes on along the minus strand of NC_051180.1, from coordinate 43,384,377 downwards.
GTGCTAAGAGAGCCGTGCCGTGGAAATTTCCTGCACTAATAACATCAGCGCAGTTAACCAGTGACACATTCCAGCTCATCCCTACACGACAGGAAGCCTGCGTTTGTGACCTGCGCTATCCTGGTTAGGCGCGTCAAGGGAGATTATTTCCATCTTAATTACTGCAGTGACTGCTAGACGAGCGCTAATTCGCGTGTCGCTGCGTAGAGAGGGGCTGCGTTGTACCGGCGCATAATCAGTCGGCATTTGCTGTCGAAGCGAGAAGCAAGATCTACAATTTTCCTTTGCTTTGCATGATTTTCTGCTTCGCTTTTGCTCTCATAGTGAAAGCGAAGTGACAGTATGTAAAAAAAAAGAACAAATGCAAGTGCTTAAAAAACAGAGTCCTAAGTCCGCTGCGGTCACAAATCACATTTCATCCAGGTTAAGCTTGCGGAAGGTGAAAAGGCAGGGGCGTGTGCGTTAAATATCGGGTAGTAATTAAGCGGTTTAGCCCATAACCACTGCGTTAGGGTTGCTTAACTCAGTTTTGTAGTAAAGGCCTGCTTAACCTCGTCACGAGGTTGTCCATGCTGTACTCTCATTGTCCTGAAACATGGACTGAGCTATTATTTTTAAAGCTCGTACACTACTTGGGATGTTGATAGCGTGATTTACCCTTTTATTCTGTTTTTTACTTCATCTCCATACGTTTCTTTTACATATTTCTTGCGCCGCACTACGTGTCGTGGTACTTGAACTGGTATAGCGCATTACGGGAAAGAAGCGGCCGAGCAGATAGTGCGAACCGCAACAGCAACAAACTTTACTGTCACCGCTTTCTTCGAAGCGCGACAATTAAAAAGAACAGCACAAGAATAATCGACCTCAAAGTCTTGTTTTAGCCCAAGCTTGTCTCGGACTTGGCTGTCAGAGTTGCATGTCGGACTTGCGAGTTTAAATTGTACACTTATAGCCTGTGTCGCGAACCACGGGCGATTCGAAGGAACTGTCACGTGCTTCAGTTGTCTTGTTCTTCCCTTGGTGTTCCTCCTCATATTCTACGTGGGAGCAATAATCGGCCGCTCTGAGAGGCGTCAAACATTGCTAACACACACATCTAATAAAAAAGAAAAACAAGAAACACTGCCCCACGAGCAGGAGTTGCCTGAAGGACGGCATTACTTGTTCGACTTGAAGTTCGACGAAAAGACAGAGTTCTCGATCGTTGCCGCAATTGAGGTCACTGTACTGCAGCAGTAGCGTGCTGTAACTCAATACAAGTCGCTTTAGCGCAGTTTGCACACTTCACTTGGAATATGGGAAACAATGAACGAATTTGGAAGTTGTGAAACGGCCCCCTTAAAAGATGAGAAACAACAAAGTAATGCTACAACATCTGCAAAAAACCGTCGTGATACTCGTTGAAACAAAACGTTTCATATACTATGAAAAATGTCTGTGTAACCAGAGTCGAGGGACCTAATTCGACTACATTCTTACGAAACTTCGAGAACTAGGAACCCAGAACGCGCTCTTGATTGAGCTCCCAATAGCGTGACGTTTCTCAAGTGTTGCTTCAAGGGTATAGAACCCTGTTTTATATAATCATAGGCGTGCGTAGGGTTCTCCATCAGTACAACGCGGTGGAGGGGGGGGGGAGGAGAGGGGGAGGTGAAGTTCTGCCGCAGCAGCCCCCCTCTCCCCGCTCTCTTCCCGATCCCCTCCCACTGAAGCCCTTACGATCAGCAAGCAGTGCAACGACGATGTATTGGGGAGGGGGGCTTCCCCCTGTGCGCGCGCCTATCCGTGTACTGTTTCTTGTTTAAGTTGAAGCCTCTACTTCACAAGACACACCGATATTTAGCGTTTCCTTCAGGTTGTTCATAAAGCAAGACTTAAGAAAAGCTACCAATTTTTCCTGCCTCAAAAAAAAAACAAAGGAAAAGAAAGCTATCCCACAAAACAGACAACAGCTCTCATTTTCAAAGCAACTTTCGAAAGTTCCAAGAGTTGTTACGATGTGAGGCACCATATCCCTTGCAACTAGTGCAATGAATGTCGCGAATAACTCTCATTTCAATGTACACTGTACAGTCACGGCCGTTCTTGTTGGTACAAGGAAAACGTTATACGTAACTAAAAAGTGTGAACTATTGATCGCAGAAAACTACTTCCCAGAAATATTCCCGCTGCCGCGCGTCGCCAGCGTTCCTCGTAAAATCGTAATCTCCGGTTTTAAACTTGTCAAGTGCACCAGTCAATTATTCTTTAGCGATCCTTTCGCATACACTGCATGAATAATAGCCAACTCGGTGCACAGGGCGTAAGTTAGATTTTTTCTAAAGTTGTAACTGAAATTATGGAACCAAAGCACAAAGATCCGTTCTGAGGCCAGGATATATTAGCTCAGCCCAAGCTCTTCGCATTTTCTATAATGTATTCTCTCCGTATCCCTGCTGAGAATGAGACTTCATCGCCTGTTGCTATGGCAACCGGTGATTTTGCAGGAAAACCTGACGTGATTGTGCGTCGAAATATAGGTCAGTGGCTGGTAGATGAAGCGGCCGGTTTTACGTGCTTCCGACAACTGGTCGGGCGTGTCGACCTGTCTGTCGCTGAATCCCTGTGAAGCGCCGGTCGCTATAGCAACAAGAGATAAAGTCTATTCTCTTCTGGAGCTGCGTCATGTCGCTGATAGAAGGCGCTGCGGTCACCTAATAATTGTGGATCAATAACGATAAGCATATTCACAAGAAGGTATAGAAACGAAACTTGAGGTGGATTATTGCTGGTAGAACAAAGAACGTTGCTGAAGCCAACATTTTAACGAAAGTAGCTGTTGAGTGCGGATAGTTGACCATGGTTATACATGCCTAAAGATACGGCGTAAAAAAAAAAAAAAAAAAAAACGAGAGCACGTGTGTGTCTTGTGTGCGTCCTGTAGGTTTTTGCGCTATGTATCTTTAGGCGACTGTTGAGACTTGCAACACTGACGAAAAGAAGTCCCCTCGTTAGAACGCTTGCGCGAGCGAGTTTTGTTTTATATACTATAATGTCAATCACACAGGCACCATGTTACATACAGCTTTTCAATTACCGTTACTGCATCAAAATTAATTCAGAATATAACGATCAGCTGCGTAGTGCAGCGCGAATAGCATCCCTTCTTTTGTGATTGTGCTCAAAGGCACTATCCCAATAGGTGACTATAGCATCAGACGATGACTGCGCAAAAACACTTGTCTGCCACAGAAAACGCCAATACAGGATAGAACCACTCGTGCAGGTCTGCTGTCCTTAAAACATCACTGTGACAGCGCGAGGATGTTAGGAAGCTCTTTGTAAAACTGTTGGTGAATCAATTATGAGGAAAAAGCGTTCAGTGCACCGAACAAACGCGGCAAAACTCGGTCATACTTTCTGCATTGACGCCACGTTTTAGAAGAGGCACAGAGAATGTGGTGCGGGTGCTTCAATCAAGCCAGTGCCCGAATGATTCGTTCACGATATGTGAAGTGTCACAGCAACATATGTTCAAGTGCAGCTCACCGCCTAAACGCTGATTAATAAGAGACGGCTCAAGCGTATTCACTCCATTCAATTTTAGTACACCGATGAGTGCTTATATAAGCCCGAATCGCCACACGAGTGCTTTTTTTTTGTCAAACACTGAGTGGAATCTTAACTTTCGTGTTGTCAACTGTTGCCTCAAAGCGTGGGTACAGTGACGTAGCGCTGCCTAACGCCAATGCTCACGAACACGCGGAGTGCAGACACGCTATACGGCAACGACAAGTGTACGCTCACAGTACAACAACGTGCACAGCACACACAGCGCGACTGCCGGTGCCATTCGCTCTTTGTCGCTGCAGGCACGTACTACAAATAACATGTCATCTTAGGCCGGCGTCGTTCAACGATAATGCACCACGCGGTGGCTTAGCTGGATGGTCGCATGCGAACAACAGTTCCGGGGCAGTAGAGACCACGCTGAGCTTGCGCCTTTGACAAGCGATAAGGCGGCCTCTCTCCGGATGCTCGCGCTCATGAGCTGCAGCCTGCAGCACCACTTTTTTCGTTGCGCTCCCGCGGTCTAAACTTTTGGCCCTACTGACGTCGCCAGCATGGCATATCCGACTACGCAGCAGTGTTCTTACGCGTATCTCTTGACGGCCACTTTTTCTTGACCGCGGCAAACCGGCAAATGACACGTCGGCACTCGGTTCGTAAACTGATGCCTCATTGCCTCTAGCCCGCTTATTAAGAGGATTCCAGATAATTCTCACAACCACTGTATCATGCTCAGTCATACCAACAACGGCACATGATGCGCACTCCGGTGCGCATCGACAGATGATGGCGTACGTAAGCGATGACGATAAACCCCGCAGGTATAGGAACCATTAGATCGTGTGCTTTCGCTGGCAGAAGAAACAGCCGTGCATTCATACGCAGCTACGCCGCTGAAATCTGCTGTAGTGTTTCGGCGTACTCGTCCGTGGTTGACTCACAAGGCTCCTATAGCATTTGCTGCGACTTCCATGACAAGCATTTTAAGTATTGAAACGAGGGTCTGCGGCTGCTTATGGACACCGTGCGCCCCTTCAGGTTCGTGCTCAAGAAACGCTCTCTCGCTTCCATTTTATTTTTGTTTGCACATTTGCTCCATTTTTCTAGTAAAGAATAGGACGCGCAACTTCTTAACCTTACCGTCTCTCCTTGCTTCTTTCTCGGCCGCCGTGGTGGCGCTGTGGGCGTAATGGTAATCACCTGCTGAACCTAAAGACTCTGGTTCGATCCCGGCCGCGGCGGTCATATTTCGTTGGAAGCAAAACGCTAGACGCCCATGTACTGGCGATTTCAGTGCACAGTAAACGACACCAGTTTGTCGAAATTTCCGGAGTCCTCCCGCGTGCCTCATAATCATATCGTGGTTTTCATAGCGCGCCCTTCCCGAAATTCTGACGGAGGGAGGTGTTTTAGCCTAAATAAATAATGAAAATAGGTGTTTTTCAGAAATAGTCCAGGCCTTCAGCAAGTGCCACCCACCACCCCACCCATCCCCTCTCTATGAAAAAAATCCTGGCTACCGGCCTATAGTGGAAGGGTTACGAATTTTATTACTCTCCTCCTCCCTTTCAATTTTAATCCTTGCTTTTGGAGTCAAGGCTGCTTGGTGTGGGGAATGGAGAAGGTGGGGAAAAGTGTCTTGTAACATCTAATTTTATACAATGTATCGTAGTGCTTTTGACTCACTGCAGTGCAATGTATTCGTGTACTTTTTGGTAATTCACAGCATCTGCTGAAAGACGACATAAGCGCAATTCGGTAATTTTTTCTGGCCGTGACAGAATCATTTGAATTGGAATAGGTTCTGCATAACTGGTTTCTGTAGAACCTGTTTTTCGCTTCTAATCCCTCCACCGAAATGCGACAAGTTTTGTTTTCGTTCACGCTTCCTTGAGCCTTAACTATAAGTAGTAGAGAGGCGCCAGTACAATAATGTAGTAGTCGTTTATGTGCAGAAGAGACTGAAGCGTATTTTGTAAGTGAAATAGTGAAGTGCTCCAAACATCTGGTACTCCTAATACCAACCATTCTCATATCCATTCTTCGTAGCAGTAAATAAACACTTGTGCTTTCATCGCTGAAAACATAAAAATTAAAAATAACACCAAGACCACTGGGTGGTTCGAACGAACATTCATGGTGCATGCGCGAGGAAGCAGCAGATGAGTTTGGCGACATGCGGCGAACTTTTGTCGCTTCCGTCAAAAAAAAAAATCGTTACCGATAAAAGATGAAAAAAAATTGGCCGCGTATCTGCGTGCTTCGCTGCAAATGTCGTCTAAAGACGATAGAAGAGGCGCTGCGTGAGATATGAACGCCATCTGGCAATACGTCGGGAAACGTGAATGCTGTGTTGCGGGCTGGTAGTCCCGGCGCAGCAGCAGGCAAGACCGGCGGTGACCAACGCGACCGGCGGGGACGCCAGCCAGCCCGAACACGCGGTTTGGCGCGAAGCGCTGAAGCAGGAGAAACGTCCGCACTCAACGAGTACTCTCCACACACTCTTTTATATTCACGTCGCCTGGGTAAAGCAGGAAAGCCAGAGCGGCGCCCCATGGCACTCGTACAGTGCAATACTGAACTGAAACCGAAACACAACAATGAGCTCGCGCAGAGGGCACGGAGGAAGCCAAGTTTCGGCGCAGTCGCATTTTCAGCGCAGCTTAAGAAACTAGGGTCTCTAGAATTACGTATCTATGTATTTTCTATTAAAGAAACACACCACCTAATACTTACCTAGTGATGTTGCGCCTCAGATATGCGTAATGTTTGCTTTTTGATCAACCATGTACACAAGTATGAACCTAGTGAGCCGTTCACGATGGCTGGCCCTTGTGCAAGTGGTTCAACTTTGGCCGAGTGGCTGAATCGAGGGACGTGCCGACAAACAGACAGAAAGACAGACCAAAATTTCTGCGTTTAAGTTCCCCAAGAAAGACTATCGTCTTTAAAAATCACGGCCACCATCAGCTTCATGAGACGCAAGCAGTGCCGTACTGCTCCTTTGTGCTGTCAGCGGCATCTGCATATCGCCTGTGGCTTAGTGGAAATGAGTGTTCGCGGATAGCAAGGGCTTTCAATAGACCCCGATGGAAGGCGTTGAAATTGGGCGTCAGCTGTTTGGGATTCGAATCGAGAGTGCAGCCCTCACTGCACACCCGGAAACATTTTGAAGGAATATTTCACAGAACATCTCAGGTTAGCATACCGGTGTAGGTAATAAGGAATAAAAAAAACTAGCTGCAAATCGTAACACAGTGCATGTACCATCAATTGTGCGAAGCAAAACTCACTCCACAGTTCATCAGTTTTTGTTCTCTTCTAGGGAACGTGTGAAGCCATTTTGCCACAGTCTGCTTTAATGAGCTTTCTTAAGCCTCAATAGCTGTACCATACAGAGTTGCTAAAATGAATTTCAGAAAAACGAGAGAGCATTTCGAAAGAATTCACTTCACTGTGAATGTAAATATTGCTGCGACTCTGATTCAAGCAATGTACCAAGAAACTGTTTTGGTCAAGATACCTTTATTTACAATCTCTATAGTCGGTGACAACCTAAGCTCCGCCCACGAGGCCGCATTGCTCATATAATGGATGAGTCCGCGCAACAAAGGAAGTAGTTCCTAAACAACAGCAATAATTTTCACGCATATAGGCATTATGTTGCAATACTGCATTGATATTGAAATAAAGAAAGCAAAGCTAGATAAAAAAAATTGTGAAGGAATGGAGTTCAGCGTCAGCTTAACAATATATCTGTTATTTAAACCGTACCTGCCGTCGCGGTCATCCGGAGTCTACGAAGATGTAATGTACATCTCAAAGGTGATATTTCTGCGCTCTACCTATTTATGTATTAAAACAAAGAATGCCAGATTTAACGTAAAATTTAAAATAAAGGAATCGTTTTTTACCATTTCATAAAAGAAAACAGCGACATTAATCACGTTTAATAAGGTCGTTCGTAATTTTTTTACGAAACTTTCGCCGCCAGTTTCCTTCACTGACTGCTTTAACTATGGCAACTGTGACTGAAACCGAAGCATGGCGAAGTGGTTTGAGATTGCCTTCGTGAATTTCGACTCTTGTGTTGCCGTAAATACTGCATTTGCGTCTGTAGTCGCCGTGCTTGTTATCGTGTTTGAGGTAAACGCCAAGGCTTCATTTGACGCCTTCTTTCAACCAAATAAAAGCATGTAGCGCACATGGTGTTTAACTGCGGGGGTCATTGCATGTGTTGCCGTTACGTTCATGCCACGGGAATGTACCCGTCTAAAGTGGCATTGAATAAAGGCTTTACGTGGGATTGTTTCTCGCTTCGACAACTTGCACTGGCGCTGCCACGACCCCTTCAGCCCTTGAACATTCAACTTTGTTATTTATTTATTATTTATTACATGCCTGCATCGCCCCAGTAGGCATTACAGCAGGGGAGCCCACCTTTGCTGGAACAGGGGCCCCTACCTTCTATGTATGTGTCTCTGTGCGAATACACATACACACACACACACGCACTATATATATATATATATATATATATATATATATATATATATATATATATATATATATATATATTAGTGAAGAGGCTGTCTCCGGTTGCCGTAAGACAAATAGGAAAATGATATACGCTTCTAAAAAACAGTTTCTTTGTCAAAATTTCGATCGGATACCGACCTTTATGAAGGCAAAATTTACGAGGCTTCGATGCGCATTTATAGCATCGTCCTCCGAGCAGTTAGAGAGAGAAAATAAATTTAAAAAATAAATGTAATTAAAAATGAAAAACGTAAAAACGAAAAAAGTGAGTAGCGAAATGACCACGCGTATACACTCGGACACACAAAGAACACGTGCATCCTTGAGGAAATAAAAAGAAAACATATCAATACATAAGTAATCCCGGTAGACACACTCGGTAAGTACATTCCTTTCGTCCATTGTCAAGCCCCCGCCCCCCTCTCCAGCTCCCCCCATCCTCATTTGTTCCTGAAGCATATTGAGGGGGTGATGCTTCACAAGAAGAGATAAGCGTTTAAAAAAGGTTATACGGACTATAACCTTCACGAGAGACTGCTGTAGTTTAATATATGCAAATTATCACTGCGCAATACATGCACACAATACACGCGAAATGCAAAAAAAAAAAAAACGCACGTTAGACAAAAGCAAGAATTCCAAATATGGATATCGTGAAGTGCGATGCAACGCCATTAACAAAAAACCTTTTTTTTTTTACTCAGTAATAGTTTTAGCGGCATCACTTCAGTTACGATCATGATCCATGCAATCGAAAGTTCCTACGTCACAGCGATATTATTTAGCGCGCATCATTTCGCGGTTTGTTGACAACGGTTACCTTGCAGGGCGTTTTTCATTGCAAGGCGTTCGCGCATCGAGCGTGAAACTTACGCGACGGGCACTTCAACCTAGCGTATCATTAGGCGCTGGTGGAACTGAATTTCGTTAAGACGACGCAACTGCCCCAATAGGCACACGTCACATAATAACAATTATGTTCTTACAATGCACACACCACTGCATATTCTCCACACCAGGTTTGTCTACTTTCGCACTGTGTTGCGCTAACGGGCTATGTTGGTCGCTTTCTTTCTCTCACACTTCGTCCGCACATACGTCACTCACATAGGCACAGATCACGGCGCATGTCACAATATATCACCAAGATTCCCACGTTGCGAGCTCCAAGTAACACGCACACACGCACGCACGCACGCACACACACACACACACACACACACACACACACACACACACACACACACACACACACACACACACACACACACACACACACACACACACACACACACACACACACACACACACACACACACACACACACACACACACACACACACACACACACACACACACACACATGTGGCAACGCTAATGCCACGGCTTTTGCGGGCGGTAAATCGTACAGAGGCGCGCACGTTCCGACTTCACTTTCACCTCACTGCACACGAATGAACGCGACGACAATCGCCGATGTGGCGACCCTCAGGCGACATGCTTGGTGTATCCGAGCGATGGAGGGAACATACGCCGTGTTGCAACTTGACGCTGCCGAACTCGACGGAACGCGCTAAAGCGTTGTAAAGCAATCCGAGGTGCTGCCGCTTCGGTGCACATGAAAAGCGGCAGTCACAAGCTTCTACTGCGTCGAATGACGACCGGCGAGGATGATGCTAGGTACGTGCGGATAACAGTGAGAAAAAGCATCTTCTGGAAGAAACAAACACCGCAGGAAATTTGAATTGACGCATCTCGGTCTCGACGCAGCGGTACCTCGCCTCTCATCGCGAACGGCGCCATGTTGCATTTTTCATTGGTTCGTCTTAACCATTACGTCATGGTAAAGAGCGGCCGTAGTTGGACGCGCATAATACAAATGGAAAGCGGTACAGTTTACTTTTTATTCTTAGCTTATCACCAACTTATTTTTTATAATGAGGTAAGTAGGATAACAATGCTATTCGAATTGGCACATCTAGGTGCCACAGCGCCAACACCACTGACCTGGAGCATTTACAACGTTTGCATTCCTCACCGAAAGCTTCACAAAACGCGGCCTCCCGAACGTAGTCAGTTATGTCCCACAATGACTGTAGTGTTGGCGTTAAGTATATCTGACTTTGAATGCATAATGGTGTGATGCGTGGGCGTCTAATTTGGAAGTGAAACTATTTCTATTCTGCGCTAGAAAAACTCGAGTGTTCGAGTTTATCGATCAGACACAAATTTTGTGGAGCGGGTGGCATAGAGCGAACAAAATGCGAAAGGCAGAGCGGGTAACCAGGTTAACAGTTCGGGTTCTACTCAGCACTAAGGTATGATCTAAGAGCAGAAAAAGAAGATAAACGGAGGAAAAAGGAAATTCCTTCGCACACAGCAAATTTTCAGAAGCGCTTTCGGTCATTCAGAGCAACGCGGGACGACGACGGCTGGGAACATGGTACAAGGATTGTGGTTTCCGCAACACCTCGGCACGATTGTACTAGTTGCAGGTCTATAGAGTTTAGGAAGGAAGATACTAAGAGTAAACTCACAGAAGTACTGCATTAATAAGAAATACTTTCGTTGCTAAGAAGAGCGCGCAGCAATATTAGGAAGGATTGTTTTTGCGGTTGTTGCGAGACTATATACTAGAGCTGTTGGCGGCCCAGTGTTGTTAATCTAAAATCTGCACAAAGCACGTAGGCTTGTTATAAGTGTATGCAGAGCTATGCGCACCACATATTTAGAAGCGCACGTGTTCTTTTTTTAAAGGCGAAAGCCCTAGATGCCTCCTCAAACGCGAAAATTGACCGTCGGCGTCCCGCGGCCTCGGCATCAACACGAGCGATTAAAAACGCCAGGCCTGAGCGGAAACCGCAGCACAGTCACAGCGAAAGCTGTAAGAGCGGCATTTCTAGAGCCCGTTGTAAACTCTCTTGGGGCTACTAATACAAGTACACTAGCAAGGTACCCACTACGCTATAAATCCCAATATTTGTGAAGTTGGGAAGCACCTACAACGCCATTATTCGTCATTGTGCGCAGAAGCGAGGTTCCAGCTACACATATGTAAGGCATTGTGCACTTTGTTTACGTGACGACTGATGACGATGAAGAATTGTGGCTCAGCCCTTGTAATGGGTTGGAAGCTTTAAACGGCTCACGAGTTACGTAATTCGCATTATGTGACGCCCGGTCGCTATTTCACTCTCCCACCATGCAATATAACATACGTTGACGTGAGAAAGAGAGACAGAGAGAGGAAGGAAGAAGTTTATTGAGATCCTGAGGAAATGGTTGATGGGCTTATGGGCTTCCTTGGCAACCAATGCAAGTGCGCTTGCGAGGAACCCACTACGCTATAGCTCATCATGATTTCTGTGAAATAGGGAAACAGCCACTATGCCATTTTTCGTCATTCTGCGAAGAACCGTGGTACCCGCTAAAAACATGTAAGGCATAATGCGCACTTTGTTGGTGTTGTGCCTGATGACGATGAAGAATTATTACAGAGCCCCTTGTAATGGGTTGGAAGCATCCAACAGCCCACTCGTTGCGCAATTCGCATTGTGTGACGCCTGGTTACAGAACTCGCGTTGTGTGGTACGTGGTTGTTATTTCACTCTTCAACCACACTAAATTACACATGTTAATGTGGTTCCTTCTGGACATGAAGCCTGTATAGCTTCTTCTTGCAAGGCAATTCCAAGCACCGGCATGGCTCTGAGGTAAAACACTGGGCTCCCACGCAGAGGGCCCAGGTTCGAAGCCCGTTCCATCCTGGAAATTTTTTCTTATTTCGTTTTTTTTCTTCTTTAGAGCGATAGTGGTTACGGACACCGGCGGTGGCGGCGGCGGACAACTACGGCACCAAAAACGGCCGTTGAAATGATCTCATAATAGCTTTCGCTGTAAAATATCGTCACGTGATGACGTCACCATATCACGCCATCATGACGTCACAGATCGCCAGAATTCGTGACGCCATGATGACGTCACACGACGTGGCGTGTGGCATCATGACGTTATTACATGACATCCTCGCTTGGTCAAACTGGGTCAATTACGGAGGCAATGCAAAACCAGGGGAGGCGCAGCAAGCTTTCTGAGGGAGGCGGGGAAGTCAAAGCCAAAGTTTATTTTCCATTCTTTTGTTCAGAAAGAAAGGACTTTAAAAAAAAAAGCTGTGTTTTAAAGCAGCTTCACTAATTCACAGCCTCGTAGAAAAAAGAAAGCAGAAAAAGAATCAGCAGAAAAGGAAGGATCAATACATCGAGTGAGAAGACAAAGAAGACGGCTTTCGCCTTCGAGTCTTCTTAGGCGAATGCATAAGGTACCTTGCGAGTTTATTGTTCAGATTATTGCTGAAACTCATTCTGTTCTTGCATATGCACGGTCGCCGGTCCACTCGGTACTCCGGTCAACAGGCTAGCAGGTAATGAGAACGAGGCGCAGTACTCTGACGCAAAGCAAAAGACAGCAGTTGAGTGACACAGCCATTGTCAGCGAGAAGCAGCAAAACTAGGCTTAGCTAACGCGACCACAGCTTTGTTATCGGGGCAAACGAAACGTGCTTACGATTTGTGAAAAGAAATAGTCAAGAATTCGAAGCAACAGAACGAGAGTATCCGCAGGGTCGCTTTGGGTGACAGCATAGGCGTGCGCAGGGTTCCTCGTCATGGGGGGCGAATGTACATCGCAGCGCCCTCCTCCCTACTGAGTCAATGTATGGAGTAGAGTGTGCGCCCCCCCCCCCCCTAAGAGGGGGGGGGGGTGCGCACACTCTACTCCATACATGACTAGGGGGAGGCAGCCGCCCTTCCCCCTCTCTTCTCGTGCACGCGCCTATGGATGAGAGCCTAGCAATCTGAACTCTCTTTGATCTTCCGGAGTTTGCCGACGTTCTTAGCTCCCTTGCCGCTCCGCTGGTCTAGTATTCATGCGATCTACATGAAACATGTATCGTAACCTTGTTTTTCCCAACTCGCGGCCAATGGGCTGGTGCACTGTTGACACAAGTAAAAGCACGTACCGTTATCCTGCGTCCACACACTTATAGGAAATCATCTTTGACAAGTCCCATCGCTTTCGTAGTAATGAGAGTAACGTGGCCGTTGCAGCGGGTGCCCGCATCCCTGCCTGCATTATTGAATTAAGAATGTAGTACCTCATCCTGGCCTCTTTCCATCGTTGCTGAACTGTAACATTTTCCCACTAAGTGTCTCCATTTATCCACTCAATTTCGTACTTTCATGTTGCCTCGCAGCCAGTACCAATTCATAAATCATAGACTCATCTGAACAAGTTGGGCTTTGCGCACACACGGAGAAAGGAAGATTCATTTTCATGCTGTATGCTTGAACTGAGTAAATAGTTCCTGACACTGTCGAGATATCGAGCGGCAAATTTTTGTGAGTTCGTTTCTGACATGCCTTTTCACCTTACAATTCAGTAAACTATCAGTTTTGAGCAAACGCAATAAGGCAGTCTCTTGTCTATCTTGCCCCTCCTTCAGTATCATTTCCTTGAATGATATTGTTCAGTGAAAGCATCGTGCGTTCAATATACAGTAGAACCCCACTGTTACGTGCCTCAATGCTGCGTTCCCCCGGCTGTTACGTCGTTTTCAACCGGTCCCGGTATAGCTACCATAAGATCCAATTTATTGGGAATCCCGGTCTTACGTCGCAAATGCTGGGCTGTTCCAGTATGATACGTCGCGAAGTGCACTACGAGCAGGCCGAACGACCACAGAAGGTAGCGGCCATGTTGACTTCTCATGCCGCTTGGCCTGGCTTGTCCCTAAGATTAGCCGCATCAGTGGCGCAAGCGACACGCATAACGCACTCTCGGTTGTCAAAAAAAAAAAAGACGCATAGACTTCTAGATTCGCATGGCAAAGGTTGCTTGTATGACGTAATTGGTTTTAAGCTTGTTTTTAACGCTCGCGAAAGTAAAGCCTTCGAGATTGGCGTTTGTTTCCGCTGTCGCATTGGCGTGCACTCACATCGTTATTTGTCGGAGGAGTTCGCGCGGTTCGCGGTCGTCCTCGTCGTGCTAGCCGTGCTGCGTGTGCTCAGTTTTTTCACGCCTACAACTGTTCGTGAGAAAAGAATTGCATACGTTGATTACATTTCTGTGAATGACACCGTTCTCTGCTCCGCGGTTCTATCCGTCGGCTAGATCGCGGCTGAGTGCGCCAATGCGTGCACCAGGTACGAAGTTTAGGATTTGGTGGAGCAGGGGTAATTTTCTTCGGCAATCGTTTTCATGTGTACTTTCACTTTCGCGAGGCATACGACCGTCTACGACGAGCCACGGTGGTCCGACACTACGCCAACAGTGCCACATTATCACTCGCAGACGTCGACGCATCCGCTGGCAATCTCGCGAAGGTATCGCCAAAAGTGACCGCTTGCCTGGTGTCGGCCGTGGTGTCAGTGGATTTATTAAAAGGATATGACACTGCCTATGCTTGAAAAACTTTCGTGCTGCTCGGGCATGAGTAACACCAGCCAACCTTTCACGGTTTTATTGCGATAGCAATTATATGGATCCTCTCGCCGGGTTTTGTCGTGAGCGTCGCCGTCCGTCGTTATGTTCAGTATAAAATACAAATCGATAACATCCCCCCAAGCATCGCTTGCTCTACCCGCGGGTAAAAGCGCGCGAGCGGGAGAGACGAACGCGGCTGAAGCAGAGCGGCCGTAATCTCTTACACCAGCGTTTTGTAGAGCTACGCGAGACGGGATACAAGAGAGTTAGCTGCCAGCCTTACTTCGCATAACATTACAATTTGTTGCTATCGCATTATTTGCTTCGCTGTTGCAGTGAAAGTGGTAGTTTTTTCATCGTAAACATTGAAATAAAATTGTGCACCACTAAGTATTTTTCTTTCGTTTTTTTTTCTGTTTATCGGCTCTGGCGTTTTCCGTCTTTTACGTTTATTTATTACGGTCCCTTCAAAAACGTATCCCCGGTTTCTACTGTATATGCTGGCTACAGCAGAGTCAATCAAAGGACGTGCCGATACCTACCATATAGTTTTATGCATCTTATTTAAGTGCTGTTGCGTTTAGTCTGCGCACTGACACACTAAATTTTGCTTGTTTATTTACCGGCGACTCTAGCGTAAAAATACCAGACGTGTGCAAAGTAATCATGCTTTTAGTAAACAGATTGAATAAATTCTTACGCGTGCCAAAGCACTAAGTGATGATAGATTAGACATACATCGCTAAGGTGGGCATGTGGACTAAAAATAAAAAAAGGCAAAAAAGAATACACTCTTAGAGTGCTATCATTTGTCGCTGTTATTCCCAACTTCCCTAACAGCGCTCTTCTTCACGGGTAGGCCTGACAACGATCACCATTGTGCACTGTGCGAAGGCAAAAGTTGAGATAAAACGTGCATTGGGTATGTTGCGGCGTTTCACGAGCGCAAAGCGCGTTTCCGTTAGTAGCGTCTGGTTCAACATCTTGTTCCAGACTACCGGAAACACAAAGCGCGTTTCCGGTAGTCTGGAACCAGATGTAGTCAGTAGTGTAGACTTTGCATATAAAACAGCCTCGACATTCATTCCTAAGGAGGCGCTTCTTTCTTTATAGAAGTTCGTTGAGTTAAAACATGAAAAAAAGTGCCTGTTTCGCTGACGGAATGCACAGATTCCTGCAACGTCAATATTTGTGAGCGAGAAACAAAAACAAAAAAACCCCTCATGCTTGAAGTCTTGGAACTTTTACTTCAGATCAAAGAAACGCAACCAAGTATATATATATATATAAAAATGAAAAGTGAAGGAAGAAAAAACGCAAATACTTAGTACTGGATATAAAACTGTGTTTACGAAACTGTGCAGCGATCGCTTTCGGTGCGCGTGAAAGACCGCTGTGTGCCTGCTAGACGCATACATTGCGACGTCGCTTTTATAAAGATTCCGCGTCGCTTCTTCAGTAAATAAAGTAGGTTTCAAAACAGTCCTTGAATCAGGTTTTCAGGATATATAAACATAAACAGATTTTATATGTTTTGTTCGCATCATCTTTTAACGAAAAAATTTTGATATTTCTATGGCGAAACGGGTTCGGCTATCTGATTTGTTTATCGCAATGCTATCAGCATGAATATATGATTTACTGTGCTGCTATCAAAAGAGGAGAAGCTGATTTATTTCTTGTCAGCGCATCATTTTCTTGGTGTTTTACTTGCCAAAGCAAAGCTCCATCACTGCAGGATTAATGTAACTCCAGCCAATTTGTTCGAAATGAAGTGATGCGTACATGTCTTGCTCGTGAAAGCTTGCGCTTGATGCAAGACCTCATAACGTCCTGCGCTGTCTCAAAGCGCCTAGGAATGAGGTAATAAACAATAGCGTGCTCTTCCAAAGCTTGAAAGAAATTACAATAAATATTTTGTGGGCAATAAAAGGCGAGGCTTCTTAGCCGTACTCTTAAAGAAGATAGAGAGCGAGAGAATCGCGTTGTTTTCAGTGACCACGAATACAACTGCAAAACCTCTGCCATTGGTCGTAGTTTAGCTGTATGCATACGTGTGCTCATGAATGTTTCTGCGTGTGTTTTCTTCACAAAGCCATTTGCGTGCTGTACCGGATGAAATCGTATTTTCGGAGGATTAAAGCCATTTGTGCTCCCTTTACGTCAGTTCGAAGGCCATTGTTCCTAATGCAATTCTTTGCGCTGCTTCCACGAGCACTAAGTAAGCGGATTTTCAATAAACATATTCCATCTATTCATGTTCGTAGGACGTCTTTCCCAAAACGTTGAATGTCCAAGCAGACTTCGTGGTGTATGTGCTTTTGTCTCCATTCGCGGAATGAGCAAAGTCAGCGTTCTTGCTGTAATCAGAAGGATGATAAAAAATATTTCATTGACAACATAATGGTGCACAATGTACTGCTAACGCTCTCACTTAATTAAGGCTGGTGGCTTCGTACAGCAATGTACGCAAATTACACGAAAAAGATTCTCTAATAAGAAAAAAGATAGTTTCGTCCGGCAGGCCGAGGAAGCCAGTCGTGTCCAAGGGATCGTGGCCGTCACCTAGCACGGGGTGTTTGTGGCCCCACCCGCTCAATACCACCAGACATATTCAATAAAGGTTTTACTCATTCACTCCCTTCCTTGTCATAACTTACACGTGAAAAAAAAAAATAATGCAGTTTCGTATTCTTAGGAAGCGCGAAAGGTGACGTCATTGATCACGTGAACGCGCTGCAGAGTACCGGCACAGTTCCATTGCAGTATTAGCGCACTTTTGCAGGACGGATCGGACCAGGTGGGCGAGATATTGCCATCATGCTACTGAGTATATGTGGAAGCAGAGCACAGTATCACTGATTCGAGAGCCAGTACTTGATCCAGGCTAACCCCGCCTGCTGCGACATCGCAACGATCACCACCACCACCATCACATGGAACGGAAACTCTATTGTCAAATCAATGAGATTCGAGTCCGGCGTCATTTTACTGGGCCCGGGCACCCACCGCGGTCGCGGTTCCGAGACCTTGTCTCGAAGCGGCTTCCTCGGCACGCTCGACGGCCCAGAGTTGTGCTGTCAGGTTCGAGCTGAGCAGTGCGATCTCCCAGCACGAGCGGAGGCTGGCGGTGGAAGAGACGGATCAATCGGCACCACCATCACATGAAAAAAATTATTGTCGAGAAGCAAAAAATTGATGTGATGCAAGCAGCAAAAAACCTAATGTAACATGCGCATTGTGTGCAAACGCTGTTGATGAAGCGCCCTGCTAACTGGCGCTTCTTCGTGACATAATTTACGATGCATGAAGGACACAGTTAAAGAACCGAAACAATAGTCTTGGTCGGAGTATTAAGCCGTAGTAAACTCCTTAATACCGCAGTAATATCTACGCAGTCAAACAGCAAATTTCACTGAGGCGCTGACGCATTACAGTCGAAACCCGCGATAACGAAATCCCGAGGGAACGAAATTCTCACCGCAACGAAATATTTTCGGAGCACCGTCGAACGCCCATAGGAGTCAATGCATTTCGTAACTCGCGACTACGAAAGATATTCATACCGCAGTCCCTCATTAACGAAATTTTTGAAACACAAGTGCGCAAATAATCTACTGTCGCAACATTAGTACATTCGAAAACTGCTGAAATGCATTCATGTTACACTTAAATTGTGCAAAATTATCGCTACAGCGCACTTGAGAAGCAGCCGCCATCATTGTTTACAAAAACATAAAGCTGGCGACAATGGTGGTGATGATGGCTTGCCGAAACACCTGCTCGTTATCGCGGACTACGTAGCCAAATCCACATTCCTCATGGAGTTTCGTTCGTTGGCTTAGCTCTGTGCTTGGCTTTGGCAGCTTTGCGCGCACATGGTCGCGTGCGTGGAGCGTTTGCTTGGTCGCTTGGTGCAACGTGAACTGTGTGTTGCGATTGCTTCGTCCGATTTCACTGCCTGCGAAGTTGCCGCCTCCAACGAAAAAGCGGAAGTTCATCACGCTGCAATCATCAGTGAGATGGAAAAGGGCAGGAAAAAAATGGACATCGCAGAAGAATTCGGCGTTGCGTGCTGCTCGCTGTCCACGATTCTGCGCTGATCCGCGCTGATCCATCGGAGCCGGAAAAAGGTTCGCCTGTAGGCGCACTTGATGACGGTACTGGTGACAGCGCAGTGCCGCCGTCACTGACCAGTGCATGGGGCGAACTTTGTGCCGTGGCAAACGAGATTCCCGATCGGGAGGCATGAAATTGCTGCATGGTAAGGCCCGCCAAAGCAAACTTACCGACTTTGGGAAATAAAATGTGTTTTTCGTAAATTCCATGTCTTTTCTGGCGCATTCTCGCGCCAACGAAATTCCCGCAAGAGCGAAATTTTGTGCTTTCCCCGCCGATTTCGTTATTGCGGGTTTCAACTGTACCACGTATTTAGGCGCTATCTTTTAAATCTGAAATTCTCCTGCTCGTTGAAGAGCCAGTGTCGGACGAGAGAGAGAGCTCGAGTATCTCGTAAATTAAGGCAGGATTAGATGAAACATGAGAGGAGGCATGTGCAAATACAGAGAAATTTAACGAAGGCCGTCTACAGAGACGATGCCGTGCCTATATACGTGGGAGTGGCCCACGACGTAGAATGCATATAAAAACAAAAAGTATAATAGACGCAGTGTCCAGTAACAAGCGCTGCGAATAGAACGTCCTGGCTTTTTTTTTTCCTTTGAAGTTATAGAACGAAACAAGATAACATTAAATCCTTTAACCCGCACAGAATCACATAATGGTGGAAAAAGCAGTGACCAATGTTCATTCTAGACGGAGCATAGACGAAATGCAGTTATGGCATTCCTCGTAAATCTATTAGCCCGCTGTAGTGAGCTCAGGTATGAAAATGACTCCAGGCCTACAGGCTTGTCGCGGATTTAGGCGGATTTTCCCCACGGATTTATTGGGATCTAGGAGCGCCAATACAAGCCTGCACGCAAACATTTTGCCCAGCAAAATTCTGTGCGCCGTTTTACCACGGCATCGAATTTATTTGCTTCAATGTGATCGAACAAGGTGAGAGCCTACAGCGCTCTTCCGAGACCAACCGCGTCATGTGGACTTGAATTTGACCCAAATATATTGCTCAAACAGACTCTTTTTCTTTTTAAACCACAGAATGATATCCTTGGAATAACATCTTGTTTGCGCAGAAACCAAAAGCTCACAAAGAACAAGGATTACCCAAGCTGGAGCGACCGCGAGGTTCCCATGTACTCATAACTACACGAATAAACACCACTTAGTTTCGCAAGCAAGCGAGATCCGATGTGATAGTCTTAAATTTACGGTGTTTGGGTTGGTTCAATGCTTCATACTGGTGTACGCAAACAGAGAGATAGAAAAAGACTATAATTGCGAGGCACGCCGAAATGAAGGCCGCATGCGGCTGTTCCACCTACGCGTACAGAAAAAAAAAGAAAGATAAGAATTAAGAGGTGGTCACTGAACTCACACGAAAAAAATATCCTTAAATTTTACTAAGAACTTCCGCGGATTTTAATCATCTATTTACACCCTGGAAAAGTTCATCATGTCATAACAGAGATCTGGAAGTTATAATTACGAAGTTGCGCTGTCGATATTCCACCATTAAATTTTTATTTATATAGAGCCGCCTTGGCAACGTCAGCGCTTTGTTCTTCTTGTAGGGAAGAGGAAACAATAGAACGCTTTCTGATCTCTTGTCAAAGGTTTTCTGCCTTACGGAAGAAATCTCTAGAAACGCCGTTACGCATCATTGAATTAGAGTTGACAACCTCAATTTTATTATCTCTAGGAGCACGTACCCTTGGGCACAGCAGCGGGGAATTATGCGAGCCCATGCAAGATTTCATAGAGCAGTCAGAGATTTACACAATAACCACACTTCAAAAGTTCCATATAACCAAAAGTAAACTACAGCAAGATTCTTTTCTATATTATTTTATTTCTTATTCGATGAGAATTAATTCCACCCATCTTTATTGTTCTTTTTGTTTTTAATTATTATTCTCGTAAAATTAACTTGTTAAACATCTTTTCGTTGTACAAAATGAGAAATTATTCTGATTTTTAGTTTTTAAATATTTTTTCTAAGCTACCCGCTTTTTGGCCAATCCCCCCGAGTGGGTGGGAGCCAGCAGTATAGAATATACATCTACAGCTTACAGGCGGTTGCGCTGTAAGATCCAATTGACCTGCTCCTCGAAATGCTGCCGCCGTGGTGGAAAAACGAACACGAGACCTCGTGCTTTGCAGCAGAGCTCTAGAGTCACTATCCACTGTGGATGTGGCAGTAAATATCACATCACCATATTAATATTAATGTCTTAAGACATTGGTGCAATGCTCTTTCATGCCGTAAAAATGCAGTGCACTTGGAAACCCGTATCTTAGACTTGAAGAATCTTTAGCTCATAAGAAACGCACGGCGGAAAAAAGGAGGGGCACACCACGTTTGCTACTTTAAACAAGAATGGTTTCTTGCACAAGAGGTACAAACTTATACAGTGATGACGCCCACACGCTACACCGAGATGCCATGCGCAGAGATATATTTTTTTTTCGCGTCATTTTGACGAGATAAAGGTATACAGTATAGTAATAATCAACTAACACACTACAACATATTCAAGAAAGTCTCTTCCTTACCAGACAAGGACAGGGATGTGGTGCTTACAGATTCGGTACCCAACTGGGCAGTTTTGCAGCTTCTATTACCAGTCTCTTAAGTTCATTTCAGCTGGTTGACAAAACATTTCTGTAAGGTTCTCATCCACAAGCTGCGATGCCCTACAGTTTGTTTTGTATATATATATATATATATATATATATATATATATATAAAATGACAACGTTGCCTCATAACGATTTCCAGGCTTCGCGGTAAAGCACTGAGGTAAATAAATTGAGGAAGGTATATAACAGCTGCATCTTACCGGTACTTACCTACGGAGCAGAAACCTGGAGACTTACAAAGAGGGTTCAACTTAAATTGAGGACGACGCAGCGAGCGATGGAAAGGAAAATGATAGGTGTAACCTTAAGAGACAGGAAGAGAGCAGAGTGGGTCAGGGAACAAACGGGGGTTAAGGATATCATAGTTGAAATTAAGAAGAAGAAATGGATATGGGCCGGCCACGTAGCACGTCGGCAGGATAACCGGTGGTCATTAAGGGTAACTGACTGGGTTCCAAGAGATGGCAAACGCGTGAGGGGGAGACAAAAAATTAGGTGGGTAGATGAGATTAAGAAGTTTGCAGGTATAACGTGGCAGCAGAAAGCACAGGACCGAGTTGATTGGCGGAACATGGGAGAGGCCTTTGCCCTGCAGTGGGCGTAGACAGGCTGATGATGATGATGATGATATAAATTCTGGAGTTTTTTGTAAACACAGGGCATGTAACCCCCCCCCCTCCCACAGACACGCCCGCACATGCACAGACACGCGCGGGAATGTGCGCACACACTCAGGCATAGGCAAATAATAATAATATCTGGGGTTTAACGTTCGAAAACCATGCTATGGTTATGAGAGACGTCGTAGTGGAGGGCTCCGGAAATTTCGATCACCTGGGGTTCTTTAACGTGCACCTAAATCTAAGTACACGGGCCTCAAGCATTTTCGCCTCCATCGAAAATGCAGCCGCTGCGGCCGGGATTCGATCCCGCGACCTTCGGGTCAGCAGCCCACCGCCATAACCACTAGACCACCGTGGCGGGGCGCACGCATAAGCACACGTACGCGCAATAACTAGAGGCTTCATTTCAGAAACGAGCCCTCATACAATGTACAGAGTTGGTCGACACTTACTCAACACTAGACGTACGTACGCCGCATATGCGGGGTAATTTCACCTCTTGGACGCCGAGCTAATATAATCATCCTGCAGAATAAATGTATTTTTTTCTTTTCTTGTTTGGCGCTGTTCTTTATGGCCAAAGAGCATAATTTCATGCGAACACATAAAAGAACTATGTAAGAACTTCACGTAAAAAGTAATGGTTCTACGTAAAGGCCGTCAATACTCCTGTCCCATTCTCCCCCCCCCCCCTCATCTCCTCAGCCTGCCCGCTCACATTTCATTTCACATTGGCAACCACGAGTTATTACGTCCGCTCAGTGACCTGGGCATTACTTGAGCGCGACACACCAGCGAGGCAAGCTTTACGCGTTCCGAGCCTCACTACCATACCAACGAAGTCCTAATTGCTTTTACGACAATACGAAAACCCGAACAGGAGGCCAGATTCTCACGAATGGTGCGGTTGAAATCGTAGAGTTTCCTACAATATTTACTAGAGGGAAGTGTGGCGCTGCGATTGTTTAGCTACCGCGGGAACGATGGGTAGTACATTGATCTACCTAGGCTTAATGCTCGCGCCGTCGAAAGCACTCGTGGCTTTGTTTATTGTTGCGTTTTGGCTTTTGTTTAGGGTAAAATAATGGCTTATTGTGAACCTCGAGAGCTGGTTTGAATTGGTGAGCCTTAAATGGTCCACTTGGTGAATGAGAGTGCTGAACTTCTTTAATAATTACTAGTTTTATAACTCAGAAAGCCACACGGAGCCGAAAGAACGAAGCTTAGGTAAATTCATGTACTACCCATCATTCCCATGCTGGCTGTAGAGCCATGCGTTGCAGCTCCCGTACACGCTAGCACCATATTTCTCTTTATTGTGTAATTATGAAACTCTATGGCTGAAAGGTTCAAAGAAGCCCCCATTCTAACTTCCACAGTGACATGTCATAGTGGAGTTAATTGTGCCCCTTTCTCTTAGAAAAGCGCAATTACTAAAATCAGATAAAACTGATGAAGAAGTAAGCCGAGATGGACACGTAGTCAAGTCAGCAGACACACAGCGACAACGCATGCGCTATTAGTCATGAAGCAGAGGCGAACGTCAGTATAGTTAAATCCACATACTTTGAGTGCACCGGACACAGGGACGAAGGAAATTTGTTTGAAGCAACGCATTCGCTAGTCCTAAGAAATCTCAGCGCTTTCACAAACCAGAGTAATTTGGAGAGGAAAGAGGGGAAAGAGGCCCAGTATAAGTTTTGCTGGTTCCATTTACAGAGGCGGCCGCGATCTGTAAGCTCCTATAATGCTGACGATGCCGCACAGAAGCTTCTTCTAACGTTGGTCTTTGTAAACTGATGCAACCGTCCCGCTAATTGACGGCGCTGTTTGATCTCTGGAGAGGAAAATTTCCTCAGCACTCGTCTTTGCTTTGTTCTGTGGAGCCTTAAAATGCGCGAAGTAATGGTTTCGCCTTTGCATAATATAATGAGAACAGCTCGAGGGACACTCTCAAAGACATAAATACAATATTATTTTTGTACCATAAAGAGAAGTGTGTGAAACATCCAAACCAGGACTGATGAAATATTTAAGTGCCACTGTCTCGCTGATTAGGGCCCTTTGTTTAAGTCTGAAAAAGAATTGCACGATGTAATTCGGGTCTTCTGATAAAAACCAGACTTTTCAATAGCCTCGTTTCCTTGTTGAAAAACTGAGGCTACTTTTGCGAGAAAATAATGCTTATCGAAAGAATTCAATGCGTCTTTCACGTTAAGAATAAACAGGCTTTTGTTTCAACTTGAATAATTCTACAGATTACAAGTTCAAGGACTCGTATTGCTTTGTATTCCGAATAAGCACACAGTATGAAATTCGTTAGCAAAAAGCTTCCTAGGAATGTTTGCGACCTGAGTCTGAACGTCCACCAAGCCCCCCCTATTCTCAAACGAGCCTCTACTTGAAGTTTGTCTTCCATTCGAACGGGTTTATCGCAGCGCCACCTCCCGACTAGAAATGTATAAAGCCCTGCTGCCGATTATCGCTCATGCGCAGTGACCATTCCTACGTAGGGGCGACACTGCCGTCGACATTTTCGAGTCAAGCTGGAGCGTTGAGTGAATGGACGTTCTAGCACGGGAATAAGCATAGGCGTGCGCATGAGGGGGGCAGGGGGGGGGGGGGCAGCCCCCACCCTGACCACTAAAAGGGGGCGCTCCCCGTACCTTCTCCCCATACCTATACGCAGTCGGATCTTGCACGTCATTTTTTAATGCGCGGGGTTACAGCTGCGCATGCTTTCTGAAGATAATGGCGGCCAAAGATCCCTGATGTTGCATTCAAAGGACTGTTTACTTCCTGCGCACGTCTATGTGGATAAGTCTTGATAAATGACGTCTCTAGGTGCACAGATTTGGAGTGAAGCCGCATCCACCGTAGATCCTACTCGTGCGTCACTCTCAGGAATTAGGTGCGATACGCGCTGAGTCACTACTGAGTGGGCAATAAAAGCTCACAGTCCTCTTGCCAACGATGCGGAAAGGCGAAAGGCCACAATGTCAAAGTACTTCGTCACTTCTTCGGACCGGTTACCAGCAACGCAACCAAAGATTCGAGTCATCAGATGACTCGCCTCTTTAGTTGCGTTGTGAGCCACGCAGTGACCGTCCCCCGCCCGTTGCTGCGTGCCCGTCGGACGACGCAAAATGTTCCGATATGGGCGAAACAGGGGCGTATCCAGAAGCTTTTTCCGGGAGCGTCCGACCATACTTTATGCGTGTTCGCGCGTGTGTTTATATGTGCGCGTGTATAAGCACATTTAACACAAATATACAAAACAAATATTATGCCTTAAGGGCAAGTCTATGTCGCAAAAAAAAAAAGTACTGCATGCGAAATTCCAAAATTTCGGGGAGGTGAGTGTTAAGTTTACACCCCCCCCTGCCGGCTACGCCAGTGGGACGAAGCGCTGTTTTCCTTAGTTATTTCTTGTGAGTTTACTACGGACGCTGAAGGTATTGCGCTTGAGAATCCAAGCCGACTGCCCGAACAGCGATTGCCTAGCCTGCGGTGGCAGTTACTGACACTAAAAGCGCTAGGCAAGAACGGAATATTTGAGGAGGTAGCAGAAGATGACGAGAGTGTTAAGTTTCAACTACTCGTCTTTTGTTTCAAAACATTCCGTATTGCATTTAGTGCATGTTCTCAAAACAATCAAAGCTATTTATTCTAGACATTCAGTACCCGCCCTCGCAGCTCATTGGCTAAGCTGTTCCGTTGATAATTTCAAGGATGCGTGTTCGATTCCTGGTCACGGCGGCCGCATCTCGATGGGGGCGAAATACAAATGACAGCCGCATACTTTGTCGAGGGTGTACCCGAGATGGTCAGGATTAATCCGCAGTCCCCCACTACAGCAGGCCTCACAAATGCTACCGTGGTTTTGGGCGTTTGTTGAAATGTGTTGCTGGGAAAACGTTGGGAGCGCTAGTGGGCTGTATGTTCTAACGATATAAAGCGCTCCTTAAGGGTTTTCCGCGCTGCAGCACTAATGTTTTATCGGTCGGTCAAGCTGTATATTTAGAGCAGATTAAATGTAGCCAAAAAGAAGAAAACCGTCACGAAAGCGCTTTCTGCCGAAAGCGATATTTTACGGGCAGCTTCGCTCCCTGCTGAGTTGAACGGAATGTAAAAAACGGCTGGCTGATTTGTATGCAAGCCGACTCACCGCCAACACTTTGCCGCATTTATGCCGGAAAGCACTTCACACTTTCGGGTTTATACGCAGAACAGCGCTTCGGAAAGTAAAAAGAAAGATAGAAAATAGCATCAAGAATAAGCACAAAATGTTTACTCTTGCTGAATGGGTGTTGCCACATGATAGGGGCCGCTATAAGAGCTTGATATATATATATATAGAAAAGATTCTGAGTTGACGAGAAAGGCTTGGCTTGGTTTAGTTGTATATTTACAGTGTATTGTGATAGCACTAAGGACTGCGCGTGCATTCTCGTTTTACGGCTTCCAATGAAGCAGTAACTTGGCGTGGAATCTATTTTTTCATGCATTTCCTTCTCGTAATCGCGACGCCTGCATTAAGATTTTTGTGGGCAGCTTTACGCCACATCATCAACAGCAAATGATTTAATTAACGATTTGTTATTACATTTAATAAACCAATAGTTTCATGAAATTACTGTCAATAATTATAACATCCGTGACTCAGGGTTCAGCCGAACTGCGTAACTGAGTGGTGGCTGCTTTTGTAATAACATGATCACTTTTTCAATGTGTGTGCAACCGTTTTCTTACATGTATTACTACATCACTGTCGAAGACTCTTCGGATCAGTTAATCGCATTCCCCGCTGCTTATTGGGTGCACTTGAAATGGTTACTGTGCTGAATATAAAGCACATATACGTGTAAGACGTGAGCCAGGATATAACCCTAGTAACTATTTAAACACATGTGTGCGTAACGCTGGGCGCGCGCAGAGAGCTTTCAGATTTATGCATGCCAGGACCTTAGTTCCATCATAGTCGAAAATGTTCTCACCTTGCCGTTCGGTTAAAGTGCGCTTGTGAACTGGTGGATTATTCAACACAAAGGAGGAAATTTCCGAAGCTCAGGAACGGGCCCAGCTAACTCGGCTCTCCACCACGCCGGCCGGTACACTCTAAGAAAAAAAAAAGAGTATGCGTGACTCTTTTCGGAGAGTTCTGACTTGCCACGTATAGGACTCTCTTTAAATAGTCACGGTGACTCTCTTGGTGGGTCAGGGTCGGCTCGCTCTAGGAGAGTCCCCTGACCCTCTAGGAAGAGTGGAAAGACTCTCATCCGAAGGATCACGTTACCACTTATAGGGAGTCAGACGACTCTTGCCGGTAACACTCCTACGGGGGTCAAGTGAACCACACCGAAGCGTCAAGCGACTCCCCAAGTATTTTAAGCTACTCCTTTGACCCTTGCTCTACTTTTGCGCGACTACTGTTGAAAATAGTGGAGTATTCATTTTAAGTGCAATAATACTTGCCGTTCTGCCCAGCGATTGCAAAAAAAGAATAGTTAAATTTTAGCATTATTTGAATAAAACTCATCAAAACAACACATATTTTCTAGCAAAGTTACATAGAAAGCGCGAAAAGATGGTCAGTGATTTCCAATTAAGAAGTAAAGGTATTCCTCATTTACATGCTTGTATGAGTATAGCCAACTAAAATGTGTGACTGTGATGTGCACAGTGTCATATGGTGCTAAATAAACGGCAGAAATTGGCATCATGTTTCCATATTTATTCTTATGATTAAGAATAAATCAAGAAGTGGTGACGGCTGGACACATCAGACTTGTGGCTTGCTAGGTTGTCGCTCCTGTTCACCGTGAGCACCATGAAAAACGGTATCTGAAAATAAGAACGTGATATTATGATGAGAAAATGAAATTGCAGTAAAGGTTTGGAAAACCTACAGAATAAGTGGTTCACACAGACATAATAAAGGCTAACAACAAAACAACAAATGCAAAGAGGCATGGTCAGAACCAAGTTTTTTGACGTCGAGATCAGACATGTCATATGCTAGAATTACCGCACATAGCTCCCACAATCACGCACACTCATTCGATTCTGTAATAACGCCCAACGTCATCGCAGTGTATGCAAATCACGAAAACAGCAAACAGAAACGAGGGAAGAGTGCACGGCCGCGGCCGCACCAACGCGCGCCGTCGAAAGACTAGAGCTTTTTCACTTTACCGGTGAAGCGCGTCCACTTGAATGACTACCGCGTACGTTCTGGAATCACCGTACTATATCTGCACCTCCGCCTTTAGACCAACAAAGACCATTATATATAGTGCGTCTGAGCGTTCTGTACACAGGCATTTTTTTTTTTTTTTTCACGTTCCCACGCGCCGAAGCACGCTACACACTCAAGGTCGATGGAAATGTTATGAAGTATATTAAAGTGCATCTCAAAACGACATCTTGCACATTCAGTAGCGCAGACACAACGTGCGATCAGCAAAAAATGACCCTTGATAATTGTTTGCATCGCTCACTATAAGGGAGCTTGCACAGCAACGCGCATAGCGGTGGCAACTCGTTAACTGACAGCTTTAGTTGGGCATCCGCAACAGCCCTGCGGACACAGGCTGCTGTTGGAAATGGCTGGCAGATAACTTCCGCAGAGCTGCTGCAGACGCCCAGCTAAGGCTGTATAATTAGTACCTACGAAAGCAGTACACTCACCGTTAACTGGCGCCCGTTGTTCCTGTCCGCAGCTCCAGGAATATTCCGTCGTCCAAGCGTCACCGGGACACTTCGTACGCGGAGCCGGCGTCAACACCAACGCCACCGAAGACGCGCATGAACTGACACACAACCCGCGCAACCAACAGACCAACACGCAACGCATTCCAATAGACGAGGGCACAGAGAGGAAAACAAAAGCGGCACGCCACCCCGGCGCCGTTGTGGCGCGTTGCCTCGCCTCCGTCGTCGAGCCAACGCGCCACAACGGCGCCAAAGGGCAAGCGTGCGATATGTATACGGCGGCGCCGCCAATCGAAACGCGCTTCAGGAGAGTCCCGTGACTCCAGTCGAATTGCGAACTCTCTTTCTCTGCCTGTACCTTCCAAAAGGGGTCAAATGGACACCCGAAGAGAGTCACGGGGCCGTGACCCTCTTTTGACTCTTTTTTTTCTTAGAGTGTAGGTGTATTCTAGAGTAGATCGTACTCACCCCCACCAAGAACTTTGCTAGAAACACCCAAATCCCCAGATAAATAAGGGAGAAGCTCGTCGTCGCTCTGCTGTCCCGCAACGTCCAACCTGTTCATAACGCAGGTCGTCGCAAGGTAAGAGCGTCAAAGTTACTGAAGGAAATCACCGATGATAAGATCGAAGCAAGCTTCGTGGACGCCGCCGCGTACCGAGACGGTAAGGCTTTTGCGGTTTCCGTCGTGGACACGCTGGGCAAACTCATCAACTGTGCCTCGATACGGACGACGGACCCCGAGGTGGCCGAGCAAGTGGCCATTGTACTCACCATGAAAGACGGTCGGAGAGACAACGTGTATAGTGACCCAGAAGCGGCCGTCAGGGCATTCCACAGAGACCGGATAGCCCGGCACAGGTAGCTGCAATTCTGAAAGGCTCCCAAAATGCCGACAGCTCCACACACTCCATCGTTTGGTTCCTTGCCCACGTAGGGGCGATCGAGGGGGATCCTCTGAACTCCATCGAGTCTGCCCACGAGGCTTTGCGTGGCTTTACCGACCGCGCTGCCCTCGGATCGGGCGACTTTCCCCCCGGACACAGGGACGTTCCTAGCACGCACAACGAAATTACTAAATTTTTTTACTTAGAGAGAAGGACCTTCTCGCCGCCTTATTCCAAGCTAAGCAGGCCGCAGGCGGTCACGTTCAGACTCCTGCAAGCTAACTTCTACCCATATAACCGGACATTTACCCGAATAGTTCTGCGCAGCCTGTGGAAAGGCTGCTACTTTGTCTCACATGTTCTGGAAGTGCGGGTCGTTGCGCCCGAAGTTCACCAAGGAAGAGTGGGAAGCGCTGCTAAGAAATCCCGTATATGAGGACCAAATCCTGGTTGTCCAGCGCGCCCATGATCGGGCCGGCAGGCTAGACCTGTCGGTCCCCTCGTGGGACTAGCAGGGTGCGCGATTAATCGCGTTTTGCTGGACCCAATAAACGTTTATTCACTCACCCACTCATGCACGTGCACGTGTACTTACTGTTTGTTTCGGTTAACAGGTAACGAACTGTACATAGAAACAAAAATGGCGGGATGTGGGGGTCGAATGATGCATAATTGTAGCGATCGTATAAGAATGAGAGCGCGAAAATTGTTATAAAAATGGCGGAGTGTTTGGCCAAAGCTATCATATCTTTTGGCCTGCTGTACTGGAAAGCGTGTTGACACCATTTTTAACCAGCATTTTTTACAACGTGTCGTTGTTGGAAATACCTTTTCGCGCTTTCAACGTGTGTTCCATTTATAACGCAAGAAAATTTTCAATTTGCGCCCTGTTCAATCCCCCTGCCTCGACTTGGCTATTGTTCTCGCACTGCATGCGCAAAGAGCGGTATGCGTAAACAAAGTGGCTTTGTTGTAAATCTAAAATCAATGATTTCAATAAGCGCTTACTGTTGGGCGAGTGCTGCAACGAAGAGAATTGCGGGGAAATCATCGATATTGTGTAGAATGACTGACGCTTATAAATTGTCCACATCCTCTTTATTGTCTCTGAGAAAATGACCATGAGTGCGCAATAAATTTTCTTCATTTGCATAACGTTTTCTAGTTTGCACGTTCACTTTCTTTTTGTCAAAGCAGAGACACTTGGAAGGTTTTCTTAGCAGCCTCGCTTTATGAACTAACTCAAAGGAAATTTACATAGGACTGTCTTATGAAACTTGGATGCGTTTCAAGCAAGACTAAAGAAACAAGCTATTGGGAGCTCAGTCAGGACTCCTTTCTGCTGTCCTGGATCTCTTCGTTTCTTAAGGTGATCAAATGCCTTCGAATGACGTCAGTAGAACCAGGATACCCTCTAATATGTTGCTTCATCATTTGACAGCTTTGTCTGAACGGTATTGGGGGGAATTTTTCGCTGATGTGAAAGCGTTCACTCCTTATTTCAGACGAACGTCTCTTTTGTGGAGTGTGCAAACTGCGCGAACGACTCGTATTGAGTTACAGAACACCACTGCAGACGTATGATTCTGGCGCCAATTAAGGGAGCGATTTGAAGAGCGTGAAAATTTTGAGTTTGCTTCGAGTTTTGAACCTGTAGTATATTGTAACGTGGTCGTGGCGTCGACGAAGGCAGCAGTCGGCGTGTTCAAGACTAAACTTTATACTTGGGCGAACTTGTGCCCGAAAATTAAAATATAACGTGCAAGTGCTCACACTGTAAACTGATAGCAGCGTGAACGGTCGTCGGCTGTCGAGGAACCTGATCTGCAGTAAGGCGCGTGGCATTTACACATGCGACAACGATCATTCCAGCCTTATCGCTGGTGGCCGCGTTAGTTCCACAATAGACTTAGCTGTTCGCGTTTCCGCGCTCAAGCCTATCAGGTGATCCTAAAATAATCTGGAACGTTCGCAGACATTCTGGCTCGGTTTGTGCAAGGCAGTGGCTACACTTGTAAGGGGGCGGTAACATAAAACGTAGAAAGAAAGGAGCGCGTGTGGCAACACAAAATCGTCTGTGAAAGTGCTGGTTTGTGGTGCAATGCTTTCGAGATCGAACGTTTTTAGTGGTCTTTCTATTGATCGTCGTGCTTCTAAGAAAATATACATATCAATGCTTTTCCCTCCATAACCCTGCACATGTGGTTCCCATTCAGCTATAAGCGGATTCATTAGTTCAGACTTTCCCAGAAAAAATGCATGAAATATGCGAACTTCTGGTGAAACACTTCGAATGAATTTTTACTTTTCAGTTATTTGTTATAAAAGCGGAACGATTCGCCGATGCCGGAAGGAGATGATGTGTCTAAACGCAGTAGCCACAAGGAAAGAGCGTAGTTACATACGCCTAGTTATATACGCCTAACGCCTAGTTACATGCGCTAACTCACCAATTGCAGTCACATTTGCTAACCCCACATTTGTCTACGTATCTCAAATGCTGCGATATCAATCCAGCCAAAATGCGAACACTGTCAACAGCGGCCACCGGGAACTGTTTTTACCGCCTACATTTATTACGTTTTTCCTTGCACGTGCAGCGCTCACCCTTTTTCATATTTTTCCTTTGTTTCCCTCATCTCATTTTCCCGGTGCACAGAAGAAAACCAGACGCTCATCTAGTTAACCTCTGCACATTTTCTTTCGGTGTTTTTTTTTCTTCTTCTGTGAGCTTTTAGACTTCTCCTTTTCTCCGAGCGTGCAAAGGATAGAGAAATTAACGCGGAATAACACGAGTTTGTGTCGCCAACTTTTCACTAGCACAAAACACACCGACTGAGTAACGCTGGCCTCTCGCGACACAACCTGCGAATTAGGACACATTGGGACAGTAATTAGGACGGAAAGAACACCTGCCGCCGTAGCTGACCGCAGCAGCTTAGCGCGTAGCGGGAAGTTCGTTGTCGCCTGCGGACAGGCTTGAATGGGCCATTCGTTAACTGCGTTGACGTTATTAGCGTCGGAAACTCCCGTGGCTCTGTACACACAACGGCAGGCGTGTGCGGTCTACACCGTATATGTATAGTACACCAAGTAGACTCTGCTAGGGAGGGAAGTAACGGAGTAAAGTTAAATGAACACGGCCACAGTCACCCTGGAAGGACATTAGTGAGACGGGCGCCCGAGTCAGGTCCTGTGGGTACCACGGTGCAGGGCGACGTGCTATTGTCTCGTCGTGCGTACTTAGTGTCCTGCAACAATATATAACGCTGTGCTTACTCCAGGTTCAGGCATTTAGACCAACCGTTGCTTGATGCGAGTAGCAGAAAAAAGAGTGCCTGCGGGCAACCCAAACCAGAGG
This sequence comes from Rhipicephalus sanguineus, assembly GCF_013339695.2. Lineage (NCBI taxonomy): Eukaryota > Metazoa > Arthropoda > Arachnida > Ixodida > Ixodidae > Rhipicephalus > Rhipicephalus sanguineus. The sequence continues at coordinate 43,351,456 of NC_051180.1, read as the reverse complement.
GTTGAAAGAACGGGATTTTCTCTCGGGGTTTCGTGCTGTCCGTTCTTGCGTTCGCGTCTGTGGTACGCAGTTAGCCGTCTGTAACATTGAACGCTCTAGTAAGAAAATTTGTGTAATATTAGCATGTATATTATTGCCACGCCCACTTCTTGTCTTGTTTTGATGTATTCGGGTTTGACTGGCAGGGACGGTTATCAACGCTCGACGCTGTCCGCGAAGCATTGTTCGAGAAGCTTCACGAACAATTCTTCGCGGACAGCGTCGAGCGTTGATAACCGTCCCTGCCGGTCAAACCCGAATACATCAAAACAAGACAAGAAGTGGGCGTGGCAGACAAGAAGTGGACGCTGATATCGTCCGAGAGGAAATACAGCAGTCTCTGGGCACCCCCGAGTCAGCGCAGCCACAGCCGCAAGCAGTGAGCTATGCCGCTGCAGCCCGACGCAACGCCCCCCCCTCCTCGCCCACGTCAATACGCCGCGCCACCCCAGCAGTTCCGCCGCCAGCCGCCACCGCCGCCGCCACCGACGTCATACCGCCCGCCAGCCGGCCAGCTATACACGCCGAGAAAGACCGACGTTTGGCGCACCCCCGACCACCGCCCACTCTGCTACCGTTGCGGGGAAGCTGGCCACACTTACCGCCGCTGCCAGTACCGACAGATGGGACTGCGTGGGTTCGCCATCGACGCGCCGCGTCCACAGCGAGGGGAAAGACCACACGATATCGCCGACTACCTCGCGGGAACGCAATGGACGCCCCGACAACCTTCCCGTTCGCCGTCGCCAGGCCGCTACGTCTCCCCCCAACGCCGACCATACACTGGCCCAACGCGAGGCCGGTCACCCAGCCCGTATCCGGAAAACTAAGGGCAGCAACCGATGGAGGTGCGGTTGCTGTACGACGAAATACCGAAGATCCTCCGCCGCCGACGACAACGCCGCAACGACATCTAAAGAACACGCCGCAAGTCGAACGAAGCCCTGACGTCGAAACTTCACGGCCCGAAGAAGACCTGACGACACAACGACGAAGCAGCGGGACAAACCGACGTAGCCGTGATCCGACGCCGCGACCAAATCGAAACGGTAGGCGACGAACGAGTGACCTCGACGTTCTCATCGACGGCCACAACGTCACCGCTCTCGTCGATACTGGAGCCGACTATTCTGTCATCAGTGGACCGTTCGCGACGAAGCTGAAGAAAGTCAAGACCGCCTGGGAAGGCCCCGAAATCCGCACAGCGGGAGGTCACCTAGTAACGCAGGCAGGAATCTGCACAGCGAGGGTCTCCATCAACAACCGGATTTATCCCGCAAGCTTCGTAGTCCTTCAGCATTGCTCCCGAGATGTTATCTTTGGTATGGACTTCTTAGGCCATCATGGTGCCGTCATCGACCTCAGATCGAAGTCGATAACACTATCTACAGAAAAAGCATTACCGCGGTACACGCCGCCAGGGAAGCATGCCTTGAATGTGCTGGAAGACCAAGTCACCATTCCCCCTCGCTCCAGCGTCATCATTTCCGTCGGCTCTCAGAAAGTAGCAGACCTGGAAGGCGTCATTGAAGGCGACCAGCACCAGTTGATTAACCGCGAGATTTGCGTCGCAAGAGGAATAGCAGAGTTGCGGAGAGGCAAAGCAACAGTGATGCTCACAAATTTTAGCAACGAGTATAAGCACGTAAACAAAGGCACGACAGTCGCCTACATCGAAGAAATCACGGCTACGTCGATGGCTTTCGCCATCGCCGATTCTTCCGAGCCAACACCGACGAACCAAGCTTCTCAACCAGTTTTCGACGTTAATCCTAGCCTTCCGAAGCATAAACAAGAACAGCTCAAAATCCTGCTCTTGAAATACAGGGACTGCTTTTCGTCATCGTCAAGAATCCGCCAGACCCCAGTCGCAAAACATCGCATCATAACAGAGGAAAATGCCAGGCCACTCCGGCAGAGCCCGTACAGAGTTTCAACGCGAGAACGCGAATCCATGAAGAAACAAGTCGACGAAATGCTACGCGACGACATCATCCAGCCGTCGAAGAGTCCATGGGCGTCACCCGTGGTGTTAGTGAAGAAGACTGAACCCTACGCTTCTGCGTCGATTATCGCCGCCTGAACAAAATCACGAAGAAGGACGTCTACCCTCTCCCACGGATAGACGACACCCTGGATCGACTCTACAACGCGAGGTACTTTTCGTCGATGGACCTCAAGACCGGCTATTGGCAAATCGAAGTCGACGAGAGAGACCGAGAGAAGACTGCCTTTATAACACCAGACGGCCTCTTCGAGTTCAAGGTTATGCCCTTTGGTCTTTGCTCGGCACCTGCGACGTTCCAGCGCGTTATGGACACCGTGCTGGCTGGATTGAAGTGGCAGACTTGCCTTGTGTACTTGGACGACGTCATTGTGTTTGCCTCAAGCTTCGACGAACACCTCCGGCGCCTTGACACTGTACTACAAGCAATCAAGACTTCTGGCCTCACCTTGAAGCCTGAAAAGTGCCGCTTTGCATACCAGGAGCTGCTGTTTTTGGGTCACGTGATCAGCAAGGGTGGTGTTCGCCCAGACACGCGGAAAACAGCTGCCATCGCTGCCTTCCCGCCCCCCAACGACATGAAAGCCGTGCGCCGTTTTCTCGGCTTGTGTGCCTACTACAGGCGCTTTGTCAAGGAATTTTCACGAATCGCCGAACCGCTAACTCACCTAACAAAGACCGACGTGCCATTCAAGTGGGAAACGGCGCAAATCGAAGCATTTGAAGAACTGAAACGACGCCTTCAGATGCCTCCGATACTAGCACATTTCGACGAATACGCCGATACGGAAATCCACACCGACGCAAGCAGCGTAGGACTCGGCGCCGTCCTTGTGCAGAAGACTGACGGGCAGGAAAGGGTCATCAGTTATGCTAGCCGGTCGCTATCAAAGGCAGAAACGAACTATTCCACAACAGAAAAGGAGTGCCTAGCGATCATCTGGGCTGCATCCAAGTTTCGCCCCTACCTCTACGGCAGGCCCTTTAAAGTTGTGAGCGACCACCACGCATTGTGTTGGCTAGCTAACTTGAAGGACCCTTCAGGTCGCCTCGCACGGTGGAGCCTACGACTTCAAGAATTCGACATTACCGTCGTTTACAAGTCCGGAAGGAAACACTCCGACGCTGACTGCCTGTCTCGCGCCCCCGTCGACCCACCGCCGCAGGACGACAAGGAGGACGACTCCTTCTTGGGAATCATAAGTGCCGACGACTTCGCCGAACGACAGCGAACGGATCCAGAACTCGGGGGCCTTGTGGAATACCTCGAGGGCAGGACCACCGTTGTTCCGAAGGTATTCACGCGGGGACTGGCGTCATTTTTCTTGCGCAACGGTGTTCTCCTAAAGAAGAACTTCTCACCGCTTCGAGCCGATTGCCTTCTCGTGGTACCCTCGACATTGCGGCCAGAGGTCCTCCAGGCTCTGCACGACGACCCGACGGCTGGACACCTGGGTGTTTCTCGCACGCTAGCAAGAATACAGGAGAAGTACTACTGGCCGCGCCTTTCCGCCGACGTCACTCGTTACGTGAAGACCTGCCGGGACTGTCAGCGACGCAAGACACCGCCCACTAGGCCAGCCGGACTTCTGCAGCCTATTGAGCCACCTCGACGGCCGTTCCAGCAAATCGGGATGGACTTACTGGGGCCGTTCCCGACGTCCAATACCGGAAACAAATGGATCGTCGTAGCTACAGACTACCTCACCCGCTACGCCGAGACGAGGGCCCTGCCTAGAGGCAGTGCCGCCGAGGTAGCGATGTTCTTCATTGAGAACATCGTCCTGCGTCATGGCGCCCCAGAAGTTCTCATCACCGACAGAGGTACGGCGTTTACTGCTGACTTAACTCAGGCAATACTGAGATACAGCCAAACAAGCCACCGCCGGACCACAGCGTACCACCCACAGACAAATGGCCTGACCGAGCGGCTAAACAAGACCATCGCCGACATGTTGGCCATGTATGTCGACGTCGAACACAAGACGTGGGATGCCATCCTTCCGTATGTGACCTTCGCATACAACACAGCCGTCCAAGAAACGACGCAGATGACGCCGTACAAGTTGGTCTACGGAAGGAGCCCGGCGACGACGCTCGACGCCATGCTACCCAACGTCACCGACGAAGAAAACCTCGATGCCGCCGCTTACTTACAACGTGCCGAAGAAGCTCGACAGCTCGCCCGCCTGCGCATCAAGACCCAGCAGCACACCGACAGCCGTCGCTACAATCTTCGACGACGCTTCGCGGAATACCAGCCCGGCGACCGTGTTTGGGTCTGGACGCCGATACGCCGACGTGGGCTTAGCGAAAAACTCCTTCGGCGATACTTCGGGCCATACAAGGTTCTTCGACGCCTCGGCGCTCTTGACTACGAGGTGATCCCGGACGGCATTACGAACTCCCAGCGACGCCGCGCACGACCTGAAGTCGTCCATGTCGTGCGCCTTAAGCCGTTTTTTGCGCGTTAGCGAACCTGGGGACTCTATTTTTCTTCCTTTGTTATTGTAATTTATTTTTGTATGCACTTGTTTTTTTCTCTCTCTCTTCTATGTTCTTTCACAAGCATCGGGACGATGCTTTTTTCAGAGGGGGGCAATGCCACGCCCAATTCTTGTCTTGTTTTGATGTATTCGGGTTTGACCGGCAGGGACGGTTATCAACGCTCGACGCTGTCCGCGAAGCATTGTTCGAGAAGCTTCACGTCTATAGTAGATCGTTCTGTTAAGATTGCGCCCCGCACGCGAATGTTCCAGCTTTGTCTAGAGATAACGCCGCCACCAGCGATATTGCTGGAAAGTTCGATACCGCCTGTATAAAAGCCGACGCGATTGACCGCTTGTCAGTTGATCGACGGACGACGCCCTGTTCGCCGCTATCATCGTACAGCGTATATTGCTGTAGTGCTAGTTCTCATTTTCCGGCCACAAGTTCGGCCAAATAAACAGTTTCATCCTGCAAACGCCGACTGCTGTCTTCGTCGACGTCACGACCACGTGACATTATACATAACCAGTATATCAAGCACGACGTTACAACTGCTGTTATACATTGACGAATTACGGCTGTAAACTATGTCTGATGGAAGGCTCCTGAGGAAAAAAAAATTGCGCCTATAGGTATGCTGAATTACGACTACCGTGACGCCAACTTATCACTGTTATCTACGTTTCTGACTGCGTTTTCGTGTTTTATGCGTCAAAGTACTCAAGTCTATTAGGCTCGCGCTACTCAGAATTGAACACGCTTGTCCAATTAGTATTTAAAGAAACTCCTGTTTCACCACCTTTTTCCGCCGCGACGTAATTAAGTGACATTTATGAAGGAAAAATGGGCTTAGAAATGAAAATGCATCCAAAACTTTCCATTTCATGTAATGACTGTCATTAACTTAATTACGACAGTGCGTGTTGTCGCGGAGACCACTCGGCTGATGACAGGTACGAGAATAAACCGTTCAAATGTCACATTATGACTGTCGCGTTCTCGTGAAAGCCCCACCTTCAGCTTTAATCCATGTGACATTCTAGAAATCATCAGGAGTTCCACGTTCCACTGAGCACATATTTTCTCTTTGCCCTTGTCCCTTGCAAGTGTTGGCACTGCGATTTCCTGAATCTATAGACGGGTGAAATTCCGTCGTAAGACCCGGAAATATGAACGGGAAAGCGACTGAAGCTCTGGTCACGTTTGCTTACGCGTCACATCTATGCCGAAAGAAAGGGAGCTGCGCTCTGCCTTTTCTACATGAAGTTTCGGTTGACGTGTTCATTCGGACGTGCCGTCTATTTCTCTAAACGACAGCCTGGTAGCCGGCGGACCTTGAGGTCCACCACACCAGGTACCGTGGGAATCGATGTTATGCGAAGCATGCGCGGGATGGTGACTGCGGCGTAATTTTTCACATTGAGCGAAACGTAATGGAATGACGCTAGAGAAATGTGGAAGTGGTACACGCACACTCATATGCTGATGCGTAGCATATGTATTATAACAACTGCTTATAAGCAGTTGTTCACATGCAGTTGCGTAACGATGCCAACAGCAACATGGGTGTTACCAACACCAGACGCCGTAAGCTGACATGTAGTGCTTATATTCTTCAATACTCGAGTGCGCGAATCCAAACAAGACAAAAAAAGAACACAGATGCAAAGGACATGCGTTACTCGCAACTAAGCTTCATTCAGGAAAGTTTCCCTAGATAGATACACAGCCGAGTGGCGCGCGCAGGCGCACTGCACGTATGTTACAGACAGTCAGTTGCAGTTGTTATGCTTTTACTTGTCCGTTATGACGGAGAACACGCGCACGTTTCACGAACCCGTGTGCATGTGTGAAAGGGGCTCTTGACAGTTCTTGAACAGGTCATCATCACCGTGATCAGTGAGCCCCAGTAGCTGGACCGGACTTGTTAATCGGATCCGTTCGTGATCACGGCTACGAGGGGTCTAAGTGCCGTGAAGTGCGCGGCATAGTACAGCTGGTGGAAATCCTGGATGCCTCTTACGGCGAAATGATCTATGGTGTCTCCTGTCCTGGATGAGGCAGCGAGGTCTCTTGATGCCCTGTCCACATCCAAGCCGTCTTTCACGCAATATAAGGACCAGGCGTTGTTGGATCATGATTAGAGACCGGATTTTAGGCAAATGCGTATTTTGTTCCTTGCACTCCTGCCGCGCCATTTTGATATATGAGCATGAACTAGAGGTTAAGAAGGGTTTTTATAGTGTTTTTATAGCGCCTATAAATGCCTATTTTTGGCGTTCGTGCCTGAATGCCTGTAAGTGCCTATAAATGCCTATTTTGAAGATTGGCGCTTGTATGAACGCTATTTAACTTCAAGTTTCGCTCCCGGGTGCTGTTTGAGACCGTTATTCATGTTACCGCGTAAGATTGACTGTTGGGAACTATGGGGCTCAACCTAGTCCTCTAGTTCAACCAACCAACAACCGCTAGCAGCAGTGAAGCGGGACACGCCGGCGAGCATTCGCCGCCGCGCTGATATGGCCCGAGTGGTTGGCGAATACGAAACCGCGGAGAGCCGTCAGCGGAAAGGAGAGTGAAGAGCGAAAAAAGGAAGAAAAATCTGATGTGCACGCGGCTTTTGTTTTGCTTGTAATTTACTGTTTAAGGTGTTCACTGCAGTAGCGTAGCCAGAATTTTTTTTTTTTTTGGGGGGGGGGGGGGGGGGGCAACCATACCAGATGTTCGTGCATGCGTTTGCATGTGTGTGCGTATACACACACACGCAAAACTGAAAAGTTTCGGGGGAGGGGGGAGTTTGTACAACCCCCCCCCCCCCACCCCGCCTGGCTACGCCAGTGGTTCACTGCCAGAGGAGAAATTGGCTCTACGCAATTCGACCCCGCCAATAGGAGGAATCACTCCCTTCTGGTCTTTTAGCGATCTGGCTGTCTGCTCCTGCTCTGCACTTCTCAGTCATGCCGGAAATACACTCAGGAGTGTGTTGATTCGACAGTGGACACATGACTCACTCTGCAGAACACGGGAGTGCGAACCCTCGGGGAGAAAACACGCTATATTCAAATGTTCGTGCCTTTGTGCCATCTTAAGCAATAACATTTCTGTTTTCCTGTCGTAGGTAGAAGTCGCGCACGTCTTCGTTTGAAATGATTCGCATTTATGTGAAAATTTATTGTGCCTATATTTAAGATTTTGGAAGCCTAAAACATCGTTTTGCCTGCCTATTTTTGGCGCCTAATACGATCTTTTTTAGTGTCTAAAAATCCGGCCTCTAGTCATGATAAATGAATGTTGAAGTCACCAGTAATGATTACAGGCCTGGTTCTCTCGGTAGATTCATTATAAGAAGCATTGTTTGATCCCGGTTTTTGCGTAATCCACGCGGTCCACATTGCGGACCACGTGGACGAGTGGATGACAGTTGAGCGTCTTCCAGGGGTGTTCTGTCTTCAGCTTCCTCGCTTTCCTTGCGTCCGGCGCGGTGGTGTAGCGGTTACGGTGCGCGGCTGCTGACCCGAAGGTCGCGGGTTCGATCCCGGCCGTGGCGGCCGAATTTCGATGGAGGCATAATGCTAGATGCCAGTGTACTGTGCGATCTCGGTAAACGTTAAAGAATACCAGATGGTCAAAATTTCCGGTGCCCTTCGCTACGGCGTCTGTCATAGTCATATCGTAGTTTTGGGGCATAAACCCCAACAATTATTATTATCACTTTCCTTGCGTGTCAATGTGTGTGTCTTCGTGGTTACTGTGTCGGTTGAGACTATGACCTGTGGCACATACCCGCAAAACATGAACTCTGATATGCGGGTATGAGCCACACGTGACTGAGAGAAAGGGTTTCATGACGAACGCGAGACGTATTTTGCGTTATTCACGTCATGACCAGTGAATCGTGTCCGTTATACACTGATCCCCTATTATGTCAATTTTGGTATATTACAAGTTATGGAGACGATCAGGAGAGCGCCCAGACATAGGCGGCTAGATAGATAGATAGATACGTAGATAGAAACGGCCAAAGTGCCTGAGATTCGCTAAGAAATGCTTCGCATTTAATACAAAATGAAGGCATCGGGAACTCGCAAGCGTTAGTAATAAGAATAGATGAGTCGTAGTGTGTTCAGTGTATCGTAAATATGCGCTGCTTTTAACCGTAAATAATGGAGTAGTCGGCTTGTATCGGTACTCTCTGGTGCGCATCACGTTATTTGAAAGCGTGAATGATTTATTCCTGTATAGCAGGAACCACCTTACTGTTTTTTTCTGTTCGATGTCTGTGTAGAAGCCGAAAATTCGTAGAGCGTACTTAAATGTATTCATATAAGAAGTGGCTGGCTCATGCCCTAAATTCTCTTAGGAGGCTTTATATGGTGTGTATATGTGTGTGTGTGGGGGGGGGGAGTTGGGGGGTGAATGGGGGGGGGGGCTAGATGAATCGAAGAAATAACGATTTCTGAGAATTGAGCAGAAGGCGTAAATTAACATACATTTATTGAAAAATCGCCAATGTACAACGTTTTCGAGAGACTGTTTAAAAATTAGCGAACGCGACCTCGCCATGAGATTATCCGACATACGCATGTCTGAACGAAAGAAGCGGAATTTTAAGGGCTCGTTTTTTTTGCTAGACATAACATTAATTAGAAGTAACAGACAAGAGAGAGAGAGAGAGAAATGTAATTGGGAAAGGCAGGGAGGTTAACTAGAAAACCAATATCTGGTTTGCTACCCTGCACTGGGGAAGGGGTAAGGGGACACAGAAGAGTAAGAAAGAGAGGAATGGGATAGGGAGGGAGGGAAGCACAAACACACACACACACACAGGAGTGTCACAATCGTTCAACGAGGCGGGTCGCTCGCAGAAACTTCAACAACGCCTTCGTTGCTTTCTGGCGTGAAGCTCGATCTTTTCGACATTCCAAGATTGACTGCTCAGAAAGCGGCTGGTCGTCGAGGCGAACAAACACTGCTGAGAGGGACTGTCTCTGAGAGCTGTACTGAGAGCACTGACATAAAATATGTTCAATGCTTTCGTCATTGCCGCAATGGTCACATGCAGCGCTGTCTGTCGTTCCGATGCGGCAAGCAAAGACGTTCGTAAGACACCCCAAGCCACATGCGGCAGAGAAGGGTCGTCTCGGATCGGGGTAGGCCAGATGGAATAGTGAGTCGTAGGCATGGATCCAGACAAGAAAGCCAACTCAAGGATAGGGGATGTTATCTGTATTATTTATGATTTAAGTGTGAAGAAAGTAAAATGGACGAAAAGATAACTTGCCGCCGGCAGGGACCGAACCTGCGACCTTCGAATAACGCGTCCGATGCTCTACCACTGAGCTACGGCGGCGGTAGGATGACCGACGCCGTAGCTGTAATTTTTTTTGTTTTTCTGACAGAAGCCGTTCGTTGATCACATCAAAATACCACGCAAACGCTACTGCGCTTCTTGCAATGCTCGGAACGGTGTGAGGGCTCCAATGCAAACGCCCTCTCTGTTCCGTATGTTAGAAAACGGGGAAACTCGCTGTAAGTCATCTTCCCGGCTTTCCTCAGTTACATCGTCTTAATATAAAAGGCTGTTCCAGCCGCATCTGCGCTAATGCTGAAACGGAAGCGTTAAAAGCATTGTATTTTAATCTATAGGATGGTCACTTTGGTTACAAGCCATAGCGAACACAAAGAAAATGAAAGCTTCTTTCGCCAGTCACCGTCTCTTGCACTAACCAGTGCTAGACAGCGGCCTCTGACACCCAATCAGAGGAGTCATCCAAGCTTGAAAACGAGTCGCAGCGCAATTTCGGCGCCCCATGGCAAACGCGTCGCGTCAAATTGAGCAGTGGTTCGCGGCGTGTGCGGATGACCGCTTGGCTTTTCGCTCGCCTGATCGAAAGCTTTTCGGGTTGTCAGGCTCCTAATCTCCAACGACGTCAACAAAGTAAACTTCAACAATAACAGACTAAGGTCAACGTTTAGGTACACTGCTTATGGCCCTTCTTTTGTGTGATATTGCCGTATATTTTCTTTTATTGTTGTACTTTCTGTAACACAGAAAATCGTGAGTACCACGAATTTAAGGGAAGCATTACTCCTGCTTCTGCAACTACAGAGTTGTAGCGCTGTACGTGCTGGAGTATCGAGTGGCAGTCACATGATTGCTGAGAGAACGGTTTCGACTTTTTTGGCTGGTTGTTGGGAACACAAGTGTAAGCAGGTGAACGAGGCTGAGACTACAGAGGATGCGAATGTTTTTCTTGACCGAGGTGGCCACCTGGAAAGGTTGAAAACACATCGGCTATTAAAACAATAAACGTGTATTTCTGGTTTTTCGCTATTTATGGCGCTTAGTTCTTTTGCTTTGTTTACGTCACTTGCACTTTGATATTTACTTACACGTATAAACATATTGGGATCAGCACAAAACTGCAGCTCTACAATTCGAAATGCTTCCGCAGAATAACATTTGTGCTTGAAATATGAGCTATGTCGAAGAAACATCCACATAAACCGAAGAGAAACACATTGCTGCATGACTGTTTCATAGAACAGTTATAAACTTGATTTTCTTAAAGTAGAGGCTGAAGCAGTCAAAACGCAGGGCATATTATCAGAGACAGCCGGTCAAAATAGTTCTCACGAAAGAAAAACAGTGGTACGTCGCACATATATCGCGGTGCTTCAGATATTCCCAGTCGAGTACATACAACATTCCGTAAGCGTCAGTAAACTCGGTTAAATAAAAGGAAATCCAACAGGGACGTTAATAGAATCCTGTCGCTTCACGGAGGCGCGCAAAGAAGACACCTCGGTGTTTTGTATGCGGTCTTATTGGTGCGGTTTGTTTCTCTGGCCCCAACGTGGACGCCACTGAGACAACACGAAGGCGGCAGAAGGTTGTTCCATATCCTGGCAACCGAGGCTCACTCGGCGAAGCAGAGGAAGGCTTACCAATCCCCGTTTGTCCCTTTTGCTTCCACTCTACCGCCTAGCTGCTACGGCTCCAATAATCAGTAAAGTGTCCTTTTCTTTTCAATGAACAAAACTCACTAAAATAGAAGTCGTCCAGTTGTTTGCTTCGCCCTGCAGTTGTACTTTCTGTTTCGTAGAGCTACAAGGGGGGAAATGAAAACATAAAATAAGCTCTCAGTTCAAGGCAAAGATCCTTGGAACACTTTTCCCACCGTGATGGTGAGAGCCCGTGATTCAAAGCGAATGGCCTATTGGCTCCCATTTCATTGGTCCCATTTTAGCGCACGAGAAAGGGTTTGCGAGGAAGTTATAAGCACAAAAACAACTGCATTTCGCCACAATTAGGACTACCTCTATGTCGAAATATGTTCAGGTTGTGGAATTACGGTGAAATGAACGTGTCTCGAGCTCTCAACATAATTTTCTCTATCGTAACATTCGCCACCTAGACCCGTCGGGCAATGCCTGACTGATCAATATATCCATCTGATGTGCCGGCATCGAACATATTTTAAAGTATTAGTTAATTGTTCAAAAAAGAAGGCTAGTTGTAAACAATATGCACCTCTGCGCATTCCAAATTATCATGAATTATTTGACGAAACATTTTATGTACAAAAAAAAAGAAGCACAACGCTCTTGTAGTTGTTCAACAAAGCCGCTCTGTTTTATTTTCCAATGATTACAACTTCGTCGAGCCCAATGTTTCATTTTGCTTCTTGCTGCAGAAACAAGCAGCGCTGTACAGTAAACCACCACTTCGATAAAGCAAAAAAAAAATGTCTACTTTGAAATCAGTTCAACGTCGAAAATTCTCACCACTGAAGACAGGATACTGTAAAAACAGAGATAAAACGGACTTGATCGGAATAAAAAACCGACACGCGCCAACCACTACAGCGAACTGCGGTAGCGATCCAAAATGCCCTGGGTCCACGGCCGTTGAGCACAAGCAAAGAAATATAAGTACGAGAGGGAAAAAGTGATATAAGATAAAACGTTAGCTAGCTCCTGTAAATCGACGGGGATCGCAGCGACGAAGACAAAACGACGCTGGAATATCAGCCAAGCAAAACGATGCAGCCACCATCCCCTAGAGGCGCCGCCACTGAGCTCGACAGGCGAGTAATTTCCATTTATGGCGCAGCCTCAGAGAACCGCTACACATCGTTTCGGCTTTCCTGCATTTATTTTTTTCTTGCTCCGAGCTGTTCGTGCTTTCTCCTCAGCATCGTTTTGTTTGCACGCCGTTTTGCTCCTTCGCGCACACGGACCTTCTAGACTGACCGCTTTGTCCGTGTCGCTTTCGTTCCTGTGGCCACGAAGCCATCTCCATACAAAGTGGAAAGGATCCTCGCAAGATGCCCGGCTCGGCCTACAGAAGCGCACCTAAACCTGTCAGCTCGGGCGTCTCGCAAGAATTTAAATCCCACGAGGCTTCGGCATCGACCGCGTCGAGAGGTGCGCGTTGCCGGCCGATCTACATGGAGGCCGCTACTTTGTCATTTAGAGAAGCTACGCGAGTTGTTTACGTGGCCGAGTCAGACACGATGCCGCCGCCACCACCTAAATCAGGGCCCTGACGCCCGAAAGAGACACGAGGTAGGCTAGATAGGCTCACGGTCAGGATTCTGAGAACATGGCCTCATGCACACCGCGTTCTTTCCACGGCTGCTCGTACCTTTGCGCCACACACTCCCTTCTGCGAATAATCACTATGCATGAACTGTCCGTTTACTCGAAGGCTGCCTGAATGAAGGGCTATAGTCAATAACAGGAGCACTGTTTTCGTTTGATTGGGAGAAGCCGCCAAGGAGCCCGGAAGTGTCGGAAGTAATTTCATAAGCGAGCGCCAGCGGCTTAAGTGCGAGAAGGAACTCGCTCTTTCCTAAGCCTTCGCTTTGCTACGCACAGTTGCGTCACGTCGAATATTCGCGAACCCGGGTGCAACCCAATATAAGTGCGCTGAGACAGTAGTTCGCAGTCAGTGATGGAAGAAGTTACGATGTAGAAGTGTGTGGTTCGCTGGGCCAGAAAAGACGTGTCATAATGTAGTGCAGTCAGTTGGTCATGGAAGAAGTGCTGAGAGATGACGCCTTGGGAGCATTGAAGAAGAGCCTGGAAGCCAGTGTCGCCGAGTGGAGACGTGAACACCGATGGCCGAAAGGAACCGCTTAGTCAGCTCTACGGCTTACGTGGAGAGACTCGTCAAGACGGTGAATATGGAAGGACTTTAAGTGTTTTCGAATATTATCGAGTGCTTGTAAATGAGCGCAATTGAGTGTTTCCCCATTGTTGTTAAACTTACCTGAGTTGTATTGTGATTGAACCAACCAAGTGTACATGTATGTCAGATGCAGCACTGCCTTACTTGAAAATATATTTTGTTTGTGTTATCAACTCTTGGCTCGGACTCGGTCTTTGGACCACAACCGGCGGTCGCTGGCACGCTAAAAGGGCCTTTTCTTAAACTGTCCGTGCTTTCGTGTTGTGTTGGGGGCCGGTACGTCTGCCCTTAGAATCTGCCCGGTGATTGACTACCATTATCGGGGCGATGACAGTAACGCTTGCAAAACAATCATAACAACCTGTATCGTTATCATTCGATAGCTTGAAAACGCCCTGGAGACCTATAATACTTTGACGGTATTACGGCCGCGTGATAGCAGGCAAAAAAAAACTCAATCAGATTTCAGCAGCAACGCGATACGATGTTCAACAACATAAGCAAATGTATCATTTCATAAGAAAGAAAAGTAATCGGAACACAAGTCCGTGATCAATTTTGCGGAAACATGAAACAAATAAAAAATATATAAATATTCGTGTAGCACTTAACAGCAACGCAGTACAAAGTTCGATATAACGTTAGCAAAATATAAGATCAAGCAAGAAAACTAATTGTGATACCAGGCCGTGATGATATAGAAAATTTAGTGAGTAATAGCGTTCACATACGAAAGGCAACACGTTAATTAAATGGTAACGTGGTATTTACGTCCTAATACTAAACATCTCTTCCTACGGAACGCTAGCTTCTATTCCCTTTCCCTCTTCTTATTCACTTAGGCTCACGATTCAGCGGCGAACAGAGCTTACTTGACCTACGCCAACGAGGTGCGGTATACAACTCGGTTCGCGTTGCGCGAGTCCTCGTGATATATGGCGCATGCTCGACTACCTAAAAGGGAGCAACACGAACGACGACATCAGGATGAGCGTGGGGCTCGTAACGAGATTAGCCTTGTCAGATTCGCGCTGCACGAGTGAAGTTGCTCGGGTTTTCGGAGCGTCTTTTGCTTATCCAACTGTCCTTCCTTCCTTTTCTCCGTCAAGAGAACAAACCGTGATTGCATCCTCATACCGCGGCCGCTCTCGTTCTACCTTCATAAATCGCGGTGTTCCCACCAGACTCTTAACGAACGCACCGGAACGGCTGCGGTCGTTCTGCTGAGCTATAGCAGCAACAGGCGTTCAAGGAGCGCGAGTTATGATTCGGTAAGCTCCGTACAGGCTCGCGAGAGTATACGTAAACTGGGCTGCTTCTCCAGTTGCACGTCGTCCTTTGGTATTAAGGGTGCACAAGGAAGGCCGAGGAAATTAAGATTAACAATCAACGTGGTCATAAGTGCGCATCACTGTGCGCTGCGGTGGCCGCGCGACTTACCGGTTATAGTGAGTGAAGGGGCAGCTGTGGCAACCGCAATTAATTTTTTATTTGTGCTGCGCAGCTGTGTTGTTGAATGTTTTAAGGAAAAGCGGGTGTGGGGCGTGGTGAGGTTGAAGAGCTATGACATGCAAGAGGGGCTCGTGTAATGCGAAAAAAAAAATGGTGTTGTTACGCGCACTCTGAAGTACCTTACAGCGGCATTAGTGGCGATGAGATTTTGGCTTTGGTGAACATAGCCCGAGAACTTAATCCCTCATCCCCGCTTACGCTGACACATTTTGTGTTCTTTCGTGCTTAAGCCTATACTAACTCGTAATAATTAAGTTCCGTCTGTCATCTTCTATAAAAATAGATACGTATATTACAGAACTATAAGCACTAACGTTCTTCTTTACACATGCGTGACATATTTGGCCGCTATTTTTGCGTCTTTGTAGCTTACTCCTGCATAGATTTTGCGCAAAGTCTACCCCATACTATGACTTAATATGGAGGCAGGGGGAGGGGGGGCGCTGCGATGAACCAGTTCCTCCCCCCTCCCCCCTACAAGGGAGCCCTGTGCACGCCTATGGTTCTGTTTATCGAAATACATATGAGGAATGTCACTGCTAACTTACCATTAACAAAATGCGCCCCCTTCTTCCCTTATTTAAAAGTGGGGAACCATACTGTTCCTGAAGTGCGATGCACTCCAAATGAATCGGACGATAGACGTATTTTATAAAGTACAGGGTTTTCTTCCTGTAATACACTGAGAATAAAAACACCCAGTACGTTGTTTAAAAAAAGATGAAGACGTGAAATAATCAGGCCGACACAAGCACCTACTTAATATTCAAAAGGAGGACTGCTTCGAAGAACAGCTCTCCAAAAATTTATCTATGCGAAGGAAACTTCGTTTGGTCTTAAGTTTCTCCATAATTATCTTTAATAACTCTAGCCTTTCTGTCCCTGTATGCGCAGCGTTGATCAAACCAGTTCTTCTCATAGGAAAAAAAAATCAAGTGCGGTTGGTAACTGTACTTCGCTTCTACATGAGTGGCTCCGAGTGACTTGGAATACAATATTTCATGCAAAATAAGTGGCCGGCTTCGGTTTCCCGCAGCAACAACTTGACGTTTGCAAGAGTATGGTTTACCACGTCACACTGTGTAACACTCAAAAGTTTTTTAAGCTAGAGAAAGCTTCGTTTTGTTTATTTTCTTTTTCATCAAATAAATGACCAGTAACGTGGTGAAAAAATGTCCATGCGAAGAATAAAGCGCTCATAGGCGGACAGTGGGAACCTTAAA
Source organism: Rhipicephalus sanguineus (assembly GCF_013339695.2). Lineage (NCBI taxonomy): Eukaryota > Metazoa > Arthropoda > Arachnida > Ixodida > Ixodidae > Rhipicephalus > Rhipicephalus sanguineus. The sequence continues at coordinate 43,334,991 of NC_051180.1, read as the reverse complement.
CATTGCGCCATACGCGTCTTTCTTGGAATTGTTGGAAGGGTCCTTTATTCATAGAATATTTTGATCGTGCTTTTCGCGTTGAAATAGAAGATGGGATAGCATGTTAAGGTGTCTGTCGGCCTTTTATCGTTGAGCAAAACACATCGATTCATTCTGACATTCTCTAAACATTTTCCAAATAAATTTAGATGTGCAGGGCAGGCATGAAGAAAAAAGAAGAGCGAACGTGAACGATAATTTTCTGCGAATCTTAGGGGCCATTTTGGGAAGCGCATTGAGCTTAATGTAAAATTCATGAGCTATTCCACTATGTGAAAGTGGGTCACGAGCGAAGATGTGTAGCACAAGGCACAGAGGTGACACACAATTTTGATGAAAGGCACAAAAAGGCGCAGAATTTTTATAATTTAGAGTATGCGCCTTTAAAGCACTTCCACGTTGATTCGCGTGGGCCAGAAGTGCAAAGAACGAAGGAAAGAAAAGCAGTAGGTCAGGTACGCCCACGCAAAGCTTCGCTCGTCCCGATTTCCCCGATAGGGGAAGGCTACCTGATTCACCTAATTAGTTAATTCAGTATTGCTTATTTTAGTGGACCAGTTGGGGACAGTAGGGTTTGCCTAATTTCTTTGGCACATACCTGCTAGGAATTTACTCTTGATTTTGCTAAATTTTCACAACTGTTCGCGGAGCAAGGAATCGCCTAGTTATATATGGCTTCGCTTTGCTAAATATTAGGCTAACCAAATCTGATGCATGAGTGTTCTATGAGCTGACAAAAAAAAATATGGTGGAAGCAGCACAGTGGTGCTGTACTTTACTAAATTTTGTATGACTTTCAACTGCCGTAAAGCTTCGAAAAAATTACACCATGAGGCGATGCGAAGCCGGAGCACTTGCACGATCGCGTTCCGTTGGCGTTCGTTGGGCATGCTACCGACCTCGCGGCGTGGAACGCGAAGAGGGACGCTACGCGCGTCGTATCTTCCATCTAGCCTGGCCGTTAATTCTCACAGGGTGAGCGGGGAACGCGGTCGACAGGCGGGCGAGAGGGGGGCAGCGTGGGAGAGGAGAGAGAAGCGGAGGGGACGCGCATGCGCTCGAGCTCATCGCGGCGTTGCGCAGGAGAGAATTTCGGCATGTCTAGCCCGCGTTTCAGAGGAAGAGTGGAAAGGGGGAGGGGAGAGGGAAAGTGGAGAGGCGAGGGGAGAGGGTGAGTGGAGAGGAGGTGTGTGGAGAGGGTATGCGCATGCGCAGTTAGGGTGGTCACGCCGCACACCACCACCACCGGATTGAGCTCCGCCTTAAGATACTTCGCATCTGAAAATTGAAGGACACCTTGTAAATTCCAAAGTGCGCTCGGCGAAAGCCTGTGGCCGTTCGACTGATTGTACCACGGTACTGGGGGAATCCACATTCTTGGGGCGCTTCTCCGAACCGCTTGCCGCGGAATCATCACCGGGCCGCTTGGGAGCCATCCGACTAACTCGATTGCTGCAACGAGACGTCTGACGAAGGAGCGTTGCCACGCGCGCCGCTGTGCCATCACGCGATTGTTGAGAGAGTGTGAGGGGGCACGGACGGACGCCGCCGACAGACGCCGCCACTGGACGCCACCGCAACGTGCGCAACAGTTGCGCAACGAGCGTTGGAAGGAGCAGCGCGCAACTGTTGCGCGTTGCCGGACGGACGGACGGACGGACGCCACGACCGCACCGTTGCGCAACAGTTGCGCAACGCGAAACTGTTGCCGTGCGCCGCTGTGCCATCACGTGATTGCTGAGACAGTGTGAGGGGGTGAGGCCACAGCTGGCACCGTTCCAGGGCACGGACGAACGGACGACGGACGCCGCGAGTATGAGATATTAAAGGCATTCGCCTTAATATCTGACCGCATATTGTCCACTGCTTTTGTTATTATATAGTAGAAAAACTCGGACTTGATGGCTGTATATTTTATTTCAGGGATTGTCGGGGAGAAAATATTGGCATCTGAATAAATCACTGGATTTATAGTTGCCTAGTTTGTAACTTGCATTAATGTTGTTTGACAGTCAACAAAGTTAACGAAAAGAACTTGTCTTTAAGCAAGCTGCTGCTTGCATACAGACAAGAAAAGAAACGGACACGTCGAACGCCCTTGTTCCAACTAAACTTTATTTTGAGGAAAAATTATACTTATGGTTTTATAAATAGGCATATTCGCATACTATAAATACATAATCCTAATGAGGATGTTCCTTTTCACGCGTCCGTGTCCCTCAGCGCCCATTGACATTTATAATGCACAACTCGCTAAAGTTGCCGCGCTGTCGAAGCAGCGGTTTCTTCGCGGTGGTTGTACAAAGCTTTAAGCAGTCACTTCCTATTCATTCACTCAGTTGTAGCGCTTTTACCTTGAATATGTGGTAAAAAATGAAATAATAATAATAATAATAATAATAATAATAATAATAATAATAATAATAATAATAATAATAATAATAATAATAATAATAATAATAATAATAATAATAATAATAAAGCTCATAGGGACCCTTATGTATCCACTCAAGAGGACTGAAGACGAAACGCATCTTTCCTTCTTATTTGGTGTATTGATCTTGCCCCACCACCCTTAGAAAGCCTTCTGCATCTAACGTGGATTTGTACTGCCTCCAAGATTGGAGGCAGCTCACCTGGTTTTGCATTGCCTCCGTGATCAGACCACCTTTGACCAAGCTACGCTCTCTTGTGATGATGTCGTCATGTGACGTGGCCTCACAGTGACGTCATGATGACGTCATAATGACGGCACAAATTTAGGCGATCTGTGACGTGATGACGTGATGATTTTTTTGCATCACTCGTACCCGACGCCGCGGTGCGCAGACGACGACGATGAAATTCCGTGTTTGATGAGACATCTAAGGCTTTCGCCTTGATGATAATAAGAAACGATCGAAAAATAAGTAAATAATATTAAGTTTAGTGCTGCTGTGGAATAATGTTGAAATATTGTTGTTGTAAGGCAGTTTAGACGATGTACACTACTGTGGTTAATACCATTAGTGCGAAGCAAGTGCAATAGGCGTGCGCACAAGGGGGGCAGGGGGGGGGCCGCCCCTCCTAATCAGCTAAGAGGGGGGGCGCAAAATCTGCCTCGTACATTGACCCTTCTAGACACCTAAAGGGGGGGGGGCGCAAAATCTGCCCCATACATTGACTTAGTAGGGTTGGGGGCGCTACGATGAACCTTCGCCCCCCCCCCCCCTGATGGGGAACCCTGCGCACGCCTATGGCAAGTGCGACTCTCCATAGATCCATAGACTCACAATTAGCTGTACTGGGTTTATCTGTGTTTGTGCTGTGCTGGGTTTTTCTGAGCATTTGTGCAGAAAATCAGTTAGTTCCATCTCACCCTCTCACTCGCTCCTACTGTTATTATTGTTTAATAACCGAAAAGAATAACAGTAATTTAAAAACGACAGACGAGAAACAAAGTTATTCTGCAGTCTTCATTGTTCACGCGTCGATGTACTTAATTTCCGGCCACTTGGACAAGTGATTGTCGCCGCGCACTCAGGTTAGTAGGCCCAATTATTAAGCCTTGGGGTTTTGCGTGCCGTAACCACGATAAGGTTATGCAGGCGCGCTGTAGTCGAGGTATCTGGAAATTTTGACCATCTGGTGTTATTCAACATGCACTGACATCGCATTGTACACGGTCCTCTAGCATTTCGCCTCAATCGAAATACGACCGCCACGATCGAACTCGCCACTTTCGGGTCAGCAGCCGAGCACCATAAAGGGGTACTGACACCATTTTTCGAAGGTGAGTTTACACTGCCATACAGATATCCTGTATACAGGGACGGCTCTGCACAAGTGTGCAGCTCTGTAAACGCTGGTGAGATATCTTATTTTGAGGTTAAATTAATTCAATTTTCCTATGGCGCACCTACCGACATCGACACTAGCTTGGCGTCAGGCTACAATACTGACTTCACGCAGAATTCTGTCCAGTTCTGGCGAGAGGGTCGATCCACGACGGACCATCTCATACGTATTGAGACATAAATTCGCGAAGCTTTCGTCCACAAGCAGTTCTTTCTGTCTGTATTCCTTGATATGGAGAAGGCCTACGATACTACGTGGCGCTTTGGAATTTTAAGAGATCTCTGACATCTTTGCATACGCGGCAGAATGCTAAATGCAATAGGAAGCTATTTGTCGAACCGTACATTCTGTGTTCCAGTGGGTAATGTTCTGTCATGACCATTCGTGCAGGAAACTGGAGTGCCTCAAGGAGGGGTGCTCAACTGCACACTTTTTATCGCTAAAATGAATCCCCTGCGTCTGTGCATCCCACGCAGTATGTTTTATTGTACATATGCCGATGATGTAGTACAAATAGGATTTAAATCGTGCAATCTAGCTATCTGTGAGCGGCAGGTTCAGCTGAACAAGGTGGCCAAGTGGGCAGGCGAGAGCGGCTTTAGCCTAGATCCACAAAAGAGCACTTGCTTCGTATTTTCGAGAAAAAGAGGTATGCACCGTGACCCCGACATTGACCTGCAGGGTCAACACCTACCTGAAAAAATGGAACAAAAATTATTTGGAATAATTCTGTACGCGAAGCTAACCTTTGTGCCACATATAAAGCACCTAAAAAATAAGTGTATGAAAAAATGAACCTTTTGAAAGTGTTGTTACACACTAAATGGGGTAGTGACAAGAAATGCATATTGAACCTTTACAAAAGCCTCATCCGCTCAGGTCTAGACTATGGAGCCACAACCTATCGGTCTGCCTCATCAAGCGCCTTGAAAATGCTGGACTCCATCCAACATCTAGGTATTCGACTGGTGCTTTCAGCACAAGCCCTGTAGAAAGCCTCTATGTGCAATCCAACGAGTGGCCGCTTCATTTGCAGTGAACATAATCATCTTTTGTATACTTTCGAAAGGTTAACGCAAACAATGAACACCCCTTACACTCTACTATCAATGGTTTGTCCATTACTGCCCTGTTTGACAAGCGTCCCTCGAAGAGACAGTCCTACTCACTTCGTGTGAGGGGCCTAGTTGAGGAAACGGGTGTGCCACTTCTTGAACACCGTTTGGTGGCTCCCGCTGTACATCTCCCGCCATAGCAGTGGCAGCTTATAGACCGTGATCTATCTTTCGTGGAAGTTACGAAGCACGCACCTACTACACATATCCGTATACACTTCCTCGAATTACAGCATAAGTACTCTTACGCTGAATTCTTCACAGATGCATCAAAGTCTCACACTGGTGTGTCCTACGCAGCGGTCGGACCATCTTTTTAGGATGCCGGCGTTCTGCATCCCAATAAAGACATCTTCACTGCAGAAACTTATGCGATACTTGCGGCCGTTAAACGTATTAAGGATATTAAAACTACAAAAGGCAGTTATATACATTAATTCCCTGAGTGTGGTAAAAGCTTTGAAAACATAAAAAAAAAACCGGCAGATCCCACGCATTGTGGGAATCGATGTAATGCGAAGCAGCCAGCAAAGAGCTGCATACATCGTCTTGTATGTCAGTAAGGAAAATGCGTGTCATGGTTTTCGTGTTAACTCATATTATGTTCGTCACACAGTAACGTCGCGCAATACCAACTTCGGGGTAGATCAAGATAGCGAAACGGCCGTCAGCGCACCATGAGCGTGGTACGTAAGTCATGCTGTACATGACATGCGTGTCATGACTTTCATGTTAACTCGTGTTATTTATGTTCGTCACACAGTCACGTCGCAAGATACCAATTTTTGTGTATATCAAGCTAGCGAAACGGCCGCCAGCGCACCATGAGCATGGCACGTAAGTCATGCTCTACATGACATGCGTGTCATGATTTTCATGTTAGCTCGTGTTATTTATGTTTGTCACACAGTCACGTCGCAAGATACCAATTTTGGTGATTATCAAGCTAGCGAAACGGCCGCCAGCGCACCATGAGCATGGCACACAAGTCATGCTGTACATGGCATGCGTGTCATGATTTTCATGTTAACTCCTGTTATTTATATTCGTCACAAAGTCACGGCGCAAGATACCAATTTTGGTGTATATCAAGCTAGCGAAACGGCCGCCAGCGCACCATGAGCGTGGCATGTAAATCATGCTGTACATGACATGCGTGACATGATTTTCATGTTATGACTTGTCATTTATGTTTGTCATACTGTCATGCTACACCATACCAATTTTGGTGTACATTCGATTAACCAAGCGACCAGGAGAGCACAAAGTCGTAGGCGGCTAGATAGATAGATAGATAGATAGATAGATAGATAGATAGATAGATAGATAGATAGATAGATAGATAGATAGATAGATAGATAGATAGATAGATAGATAGATAGATAGATAGATAGATAGATAGATAGATAGATAGATAGATAGATAGATAGATACGCTCAAAGTCGCAGAAGTTCGCTAAGGAATGCTTCGCATTTAAAAAACCTAGAAACCCTATCCTTTTTTCTCTCTACTCACTGTTATGCAGGATATGCACAGGCAAACAGCCTGTTATTGTGTGCTGGGTGCCATTGCGCCGCGAGATCGAAGGGAACGTGTTGGCGGACCAGCTAGATGCATCCGCCCACGAAAGCGCCGCTGATACACCTATGGCTGTCCCTGCTTTAGATCTGAAGCCTTTCCTGAAACGGATGCTCAGAGCCCATTGACAACGCTTATGGGATAAGGAAAAAGAAAACAAACTGCACCTTACAAAACCACGTCTTGGTAATTGTGGCCGCCGATATGTAAGGCACGTCTTACAGAAATAACACTCTGCCGACTTAGAATAGGACACACACAGTACACACTCATACCTTTTGTCCGGTGGTGGTCCATCTTTGTGTAATAGATGTGGCGAGCCTCTCACCATACTCCGCATAGTAGTGCAATGCACGAAACTACAGACGCTCAAAGAAACAAGCACTTTCCGTTAATATACCGGCAACAGTTACTTCATCCCGCTTGGTTCATAGGCAGGGAATCGCTTTTTAAATATAAGTCTCTGTTTGGATTCTTGAAAGATACCAATAATTTTAACGTTATTTTCTCGGGCAACCCGTAGCGCGGCCTCATAACTGAGGTTGCGGCTGCGGTATTGGCCGCGAGATCGAGCGGAGTCGCCACCTGGCGGCTTCTGGCTGAACCGCGCCTAGTGTGGATTGCTCCATGCGTCGTCTGCTAGCCACGTTGTGTATGCATGTGCGCGTACGTCATGCAGGTCCTCAAAAGGCGGTTTGTTCCGTTGCGGTAGTGCAACTTTAACCGCTCGTACGGATGCCTAACACGATGTAAAGAAGTATTCGGCCTTGATCGGCTGTATATGTACTGTAATAAGATCAGTGAGTGCACTTGTCGAGAGTGCTGTGTGTGGTCGTCGTACCCTCCGTTCAAGGGAGTTATATCAGTGTATAGGTGCCGCTCTGTGGTTCAAGCGGATTGCAAAGTGCACTTGGCGTTGTCCTAAAGATGAGAAGTATTAAATCTCATGCGAATATAGCCTTCTAGCGGCTCGGTGGTAAAAAAAAAAGGCTCTCATGCAGTTGCGAGTTGTGGTTAGGTGTATAACTTCGGGACTGTCGTTTATAGGTTACGCGACGAGCTTTAGTTGTGTATGGTCCTGGTCCCAGGAGGAGGAGGAATAAACTTTTATTGAGACCAGCAATTTGTTTGGCTGGGCCTAGGCCTCCCACGTGGGGACGTCGAGGTCTTGCCTCTCCGCCGCATCGCGGGCCTGCTGGGTCACCCAAAGCTGGTCGTCGAAGTGGGAGCTGCGCAGGACACTACACAGAAATATTTCTGTCAAGTCACGTCTGACACTTCGGTACTCAAATTGTCCCCTAAAAAGAACAGAAAATGGAATGTACGGAAATCGCAAAACTGAGTGTCCTTGCGCAATTTTAACTTGTGGCAAAATTTATACAAGAACACCCGTATACTTAGATTAGGTACGCGTTAAAGTGACCCAATGGTCAAAATTAATCCAAACGCCGTACTTTACATTTATGTCGTTGTAATTTCCCGCGAAGCCACATCTTTTGTTCTTCACATTATCTTGAGCGTTTGTGTTGTGTTGTAATAGTAAAATTGTAATAATAAAAAAAAACGTACTTTGGTCCCGTGAAATAACCGGGCCTTTGTTCCATTACTGTCGTGCAGGTAATTAATCGCAGGAAGTTCCGTGCTGTGCAGTTACCTCTGTGTACTGTTACTGGAATAAAAACAAGCGTGTGCTTGTTAAACGCTTCTGTAGCGCTAAATCGCTGTCAGCCACGTAGATTTTCTCAGTAGACGTGTGAACTGTCCTACATTTCATGGAGAACTGAATAAGAAGTACGGATGAATATGAGCACGTAGTGCACATAGTGCTATATTTGAACTCATCGTGCAGGAATACGGACTTTCTTTTTAATTGTTGGGGGGTATCCAGATGAACAAGAAGTCCATACCTAATTCAATCGCGCTACAGTAGTGCGTAGTTGGGGAACACAAGCTTAACATGTTCAAATCAAACAAGAACACGTGATCCATTGCGAAAACGCCGACTGTTGCCGAAGGCGAGCAACCCCGTTCGTTGGCAGAATGCGCTTCTCTCACAAGTAATATAGTAACGTTCGGCGTGCTTCGTGCATTATTCGGGAATGATGAGTGCACATATTACAGAAAGCTGCAATCAACGCATTTTGTTTGCCGGAAATCGGGTCAAATCGCTCACAACGAAGCGCTGTTGTGTGCGTTTGTACACGCGCCGACGACCACCTATCCACACTGGAGCGGCGACGGAGCTGCCACCTGTGGCCCTATAACGGTGTAGTACCACCGTGGCAGACAGTCTTTAAAGAAGGTGTTTTAGAGAGGTTTTTGTTTTTATTATTGACATGATATAAGGAGATGGCGCACAATAAGGCGCCGGCTACTCCTTAGCTCTTGGAGTACATAGGGTCCATAACCATAAAGTACACAGGGTCCAAATTTCTAAGGGTTCGAGCAAGGATGCTTGAAGCTCGAGCGGAAGGGGGGGGGGGGAGACAGAGAACTACTTCTTCGCAGAGCTCGGTTTGAGCGTTCGAGAAGAAGGGTTCAATGCGAGCGCCTTCAGGGGATGGAAAGAGAGCGAGGGGCCGATAATTGTGAATCCGTGCTGCGGAGCACAGAGCAATTATCCCAACGACAGACGCTGGTTAAAAAAATTTAAAAAAGTGAAAACCAGCGTCGCGAAGGGGTTGGAAAGAAACTTCTTGAACTTCGCCAGATAGGCGTATTATTCTCAGGAACGAGGACATCAAAAGGAAGAGTGAAAAAGCGCGAACGGCGGCAAACAAGAAGACGAGGTAAAACGGCGCCAAGAAAAAAAAAAAAAGTCTTATTCTGCCGCTATGATGAAGAGACATAGAGAACAGAAAGCAAACAGTTAGCATGCTTGGCATGGATCGATGTACGCGGAGAGCGCTGGAAAGGAGCGATATCCAACAGAACTATGCGGCCTGCCAGTTGTGTGCAGTGTAGCATGCACCTGTAGCATGCATACACCTTGTGGACGCCATCCCGCTAATGGGCGCTGAAGGGGACTGGTATGAGAGTAAAAAGTTGATGAAGCGAAAAAAAAACGTCAGATGAGCGGTAGATTGTGTCTAGCTGTTAGGTTTGGCGTGCACGCGACGCTTTAACGAGCTGTACAAAAATAGGTGTGTTCTCATGACCTTTCGCTGTTTTTAGCATTATGTTTTGCCTCTAATGAGCGGTCAACACTCAGGGCTCCACGGACGGTAATTTCAGCGTGTGCGTGCGCTGAAAAGTGTCTTCACTGCAGATTTATAGTGAGCGGAACACGAATTACCTGCGACATTGCATTTTTTTCCTTTGGTCAGAACAACTACTGAGCATATTTGCCATTTATTTATTGTACTACTGAAATTTAATTTTGACCTTGTAGTTTTCTTACTAACTGCAGGCACTCATATGCATAAAACACGCCGCTCGCACCAGCCGCAATGTTCGGCTACTGTTTTCTATTATCTTTTATTCCACGTTTCCGAGCACAGGGTAGCAAGGGGGTCTGGAAACTGGCTAACCTCCCTGTCTTTCCCTCTGTGTATTCCTCCTCCTCCTCTTCCTGTTCCTCTAACGTTAGCATCCCTGATCGGCTTTACTTTTCTGTGCAATGAATAACGGCCGAATCCTTCATGTATTCCACTTACGCACGCATGCTCAAGCTTAGTTATCACTACAAAGGCCTAACTAAAGGCGTACACAAAAGCAGGTAGTTTCTTACGATATCTCAGTTGCCCCGACTAATCATACTACGTAAATTTCAGTGTTCAAGAAGGCACGTCGTTGCACAACATAAAGAAGTGCTTGTACAGGTTTTGTGAGCAATTTGCCTAACAGAAGGAACACACACGGGAAGATTGCAGGGCCTTCCAGAGTGTGTGTGCGTGCGTGCGTTTCTTTTTCTTTTTTTTTCTCTCTCGTTACAGCCTCTTGTTTCCGAGCCCTATTCCTCAGTGCAGGGTAGCAAACCGGATTCTAACATCTGGTTAACCTTCGGGCCTTCCTCTTCATCTCTCTCTCTCCCTTTTGCCTGACGGAAAAAATAGAGAACTAAAGGAGAGAAAGATGGCAGTACAATAACATGTTCCAAGTCACGGACAAAATAGTCGAAGGCCGGTTTATATTCTTCACGTCCTTATAAAGTGCGATCTGTAAAGTACGACATCTTGCAGTGTATGACGATGTTGAAGGGCCTAATAATGGTTTTATTTATCTTCCCTGCAGCGCTGTCATGTCTTCGCGATATTTACACTGTCTAAGAAGAGGGAAGAACAGTGGACTGTTGCTTCGCTGAGGTGGTGCAATTGATTGTATCGTTACGCGTAATAGAGAACCTTCCAATTGTCGCATGACGCAATATTCTAATGTATCAGTGTTAATGTGACATCAACAATGTCAGCCTTCTTCTTTGTTTATCGCAGAAGGTCTGATATTTCCTTAATATCTCTGGATAAGTGCATCCGCAGTTTCCTAGCGACTGAATACTAGAAGAAATATTTCATTCGCCTACTTTTTATTGTGCATAAATATGCTCTCGCGATATGCAAACCCTATAGGCGCGTTATGTATGTGAATATAGTAAAATATTCCTATATCTTTTTTTATTGTGTCATAGACCGATGTATTTGTAAAGCAGGCATCGACCTTCTCCCGATCACACATAAAAATGCTTATATCACCAAACTTAAATGAACTTACCTTGGACAAAGACAGTTTCGCAGATTTCGCTGATAAATTTAGGAAAATTTGCAAGAAGAATACGAGCACCCTATTTTACACTGGTCAGAGAGCAACAGCTTTAGAAGGGTCATGAACCACTTTTCCAAGTAATGATCTAATGACCTCAGTATCTGAGTTTACTGCCTCCCGAATCCATTGCCGCAAAAAGTTCTCAAATCCGTCAAGAATGAACGGAGTTACGGGGGTTTGGCGCACGCTCTCAGCGCTTTCTCTCTTTTCTCGGGCCGACGAGCGCACTGGAAGCTACACAGGGAGGGATGGCACGGGGAAAAGAAGTTACGTCAGCGCGCGTCATGAAACGCGATCGCTCTCCCGCTGTGATTCGCGTGCACGAGTGCGGCTACCATGTACTGAGGAATGCGGCGCCGGCAAGTGGCGGCACCCCGTGGCAAGAAGCGCATCTGATTCGAACGCTGCTCTCGATTTACGTCGGCTATCGGCCAATAAGCATGCTATGTCTCTTGCGACGTAAACTGACAGATCCGCGACGTCAACGTGCAGACGCCCCACCCACCGACGTGAGTGAGAACCGGCCTCTGTTTGAAAAGAGGGTGCCTGGGGAAACGGCAACTTCGCGCTCCGCTTGTGGCCTTTGCGCGGCGCGCACGACTGTAATATTTGGCAGAGCAGTTCATAGCCGTGTCAGCTTTCCACAGGATGTGTTTTTTCAACAAGCCCAAGGGGTGCTTCATGACCCCTGTAAGAGACACGCACACGTATATTTTTAAAGGTTCGACTTTATTCAGAGTGGGTGGAGAGCAGTTGAGATTTTTAGATAGAAACATGGTCACAGCCACACCAGTACATGCGGTTAATACGCTATCGACGTTGCCGGGAAGTCCCGCAGTAAAAAGAGAGTAATAATGATCGATTGTGACCAACCCCTGTTACAGCGAGTGGGAACTCTTCATCAAAAAATACCATACGGACGCTGATATACGGCATCAAAATGGGAAAAGAAAAGAGCAATAGAAAATGTATGCTTCTTTACTTGCCGTGCACAAAGTGGTGAAGGAAATACAAAATAAAAAGCAAGAGAATTTCAAGCCCGCCCTCACTTCCGTGCGGTGACAAATGATGGTAAGCCAAAAGTGACCTTTCTTCGCTAGGCTGCGCCACATGGACCGCTGAGATGAAAAACGAGCAGAATGAGAGGAGCCACGTCCACACAGAGTTTCGGGAGGCGCCAGCGGTTATGAGGTTGCAGGGACAAGCTTGTCCTTCCAACCTTATGTATCGTAAAAAAAAGTAATGGAGAAATCATTAACGTTCAGATAAGCACTAATAAACTAGTGGCAGGGGTTTTTCCTTCTCTTCTTCTATCGTCTTTCCTGTGTCTTTTTCCTCCTCACAGAAGAGAAGGCATGCGTTGTGCCCCTTTATGTGGCAGTTGTCAGCCCGCTCTCTCCCTGTGTCCTCTTTGTCTCTGTGTATTTGCGTACGCATATCAAATAATAATAAATAAGTTGAAATTTAACGGGGACGAAAGTAATGGCTCGATGCTTCATATCTTAATGATATCCGATTTGAGGATTGAGCAATTATTGATAAGATAGTTATGGCCCAAAACAAAAAGAAAAACAGTTTTTTTTTTCATAAAAGTGTAGTGTATACAGGTTGTTATGAGACGTACGATACAGTTGCGCAATCATATTCTTATTGACATGCCCGAAAAGTTCGTTTACGTCTGTGGTGCACTCTACAATGAAGAGAGGCTGTCGCGCTGCACGCAACTGTCCCTCCGCTATCGCAAGAATCCCTTCATCGTAGCGAGCTTTCTATTCAACATTACGATCTCGTTAACACCCACAAACAGCAAGTTAAAGCACAATGATGAGTAAACGTTTTCGCTTAGTGTAGCTTTATCAGGTGAACGCTTGCATCAAAGTATAAATAGCGGCGAGACAAAAAAGATGAGGGTGCAGCCTCACTCTCTCTCTCTCTTTTCAGCTGTTCTGTTTTGTTACATGCACAAGGGTCGCCGAGTTGAGCTTTAGGGAAATATTACTTCGGCTACAGCGTGGGGTTAATTTTGATGAGAGTGTAAATTTTTATGTCAGGTTCCAACGTATACATTCTAAACAAATTGGTCAGCGGCAGAAATTTAAGAAAATTAACGAAAGGAAGGAAATGTCTGAACGCGTGATTAATAATAAATAATGAAGCGTGGGCTTGCATTGAGGATTATATTTTTATAAGTCCGACACTAGGCGCCGCGTTTCCATTAATTGCTAAGTGCACTTCCAATGTTAAGATCTGTTCGATGCGTTCGCAAAGTAGCAATACAATTCGTCTACATAGACTAAGTGCATGAGAGTTAAGAGTGAAGCTGAGAGTGAACGAGGAGCCAGAGATTGTTAATTAAGGTGTTAATTAAGTTTCATCTTCCGAGTTTTGGCGACAGCTATAAAAAAATCAAAGGCCATAAAAAGAGAGCAATTTTTTTTTTAAATGTGCAATTTCGACGAATTATGGAACTTCGCTGTGACATGCACTTTAGAAACATCCTTACTTACTTGCTTCGATACGGCAAGTGAAGCAGATGAGTAACTGTATTGCATAATGTAGTTTAAAAAGCAAATACAAATGTGCAGATCCAAGTTGGACTTTGTGTGAGAAGCGAAGCTTCATTCAATTGGTAAGTGAATAGCATACATGGCTACGCGTACAATTCTTTTCACTTCCATCGTATGCAACGCGTAATCTCGGGCGATACTTATATTTACTTCGCACAAAGGCAATACCCTTCTGCACCAACTTATCAACGGCACATGATAGCAGCAACCTCGAGTGGTTTTAGTGGGAACGACCTGAATCATATCCGCCTTTTTAATGTTAAGCGTAACTCAGAGTAAAAGCACGAAAAAGTGGGGAAGGGTAGAAGGGAGGAGATGACATCGTGAGCACTAACTTTCAACTGGCTTGAAGCCAGTTGAAGCCAGTTGGAAGATAGCTCTCACGTTGTCGTCTTGTTCTCCATCCTGCCCCTAACTTTGTTGCCTTTTACTCTGTTTGAATTGAGTTGAACTCACAAGGTCATGGTATACCAACTCGTCCAAACTGCTACTTTTGTGGATATCCGCCTATTTACTTCAAAATTGAGCTTTTTGCTGTAGAGCTTCACAGTAACTACGTTTCTTTGCTTGTTCCCCAAACATCAGGCGATAAAAATTTCCGATCTCTATAATAATCAATCGAATATGAGTAGCAGTCTGCAACAAACGGCTATAACTCTCCACTTTTCATCTCTGTATAAAGACGAAAGGGAGGAAACGCTGCAGCTCAAGTGTACCACGAAAACGTCCATTCTCCAGGGAAATTCAGGCTAGTATTTCAAAGGGATTCGGAGAAGCACGCGCAGACATATGCGCATGTTCTTTTCCAATGTGCAGGCACGCCGAGCGTGTATCGATTGCGCGCGCCGCTCTCAGACAGATGCGACGAACGAACCACAGAAGTGGCATACGTGTGACATGCAAATTCCTCAGACCAAAGCCATGCGCCGATCCCCGCTCACCAGGGGGCGTTCGACCGAACACAAGCGGGGCACAGCTGCTGTCGAAACATTCTTCGCAAAAAGGTGCACGAAAGCGGAAGCGACGAAGCAGCGGTTCTTTTGCCAAACTGCTCACCTCTTCTCTACGTTGAGTGAAAGTGGCAAACTTCTACATGCCATTGTTTCTAACCAAGAGCTCTGTAAGCGCATGGCAGTTCCGTATGTATAGCATGCAAAGTGCGGGTTCAGACTAGAGATGGGGTTACCCTCAAAACCTTCGATATCTAACATATATTGAAGACATTTAGAAGAGCACGGGCCCTATGAACGAAAGATAACGTTTGTTTGACTAGGCAAACACGAATCCATTTCTCCTCGCGCTATTGTCTGCAAAAGCAGTGTACGCATTTCAACACCCTTTCTAAGAAATTTCGTTGTTGCGGGTGCTCTAATAATTTTCAGATTTTTTTTCTTCCCATTCAGTACACTCCGTTCCTGTTGGTCGCTTCGTGAGCAAATAGTGAGCGCCACAGAGTGCGAATGGGGCTTTAAAAAATAAGTATATGAGCTAATTTCTCGAAATTACTGTACTTTCTTGCACTTTTTTGTTTTCTTCCTTGCGTAGCTTTCATTCTTTCAAAAATATGCATTGCCAGATCAGTTGTATGTGTGTGGGTGTGGCCCAGTTTACAGGAATCTGAAGACGTCTAGCAGTGCAAATGTTCGGTACCATATTACGTGTTATGTCATAAAATGAGGTCATGATAGTCAGTAAATTGTTATGAAAGAAAGTGTAAAATTTTAAGCATTTTTTGTATTGATATTATTTTACGGATAATTGCTTTCGACAAAGTAGTTCGTGTTCATGAGAAATCCGGTGATGGGTTGCTTGATGTAGCCACTTCAGTGTAAAGAGCGTTGCACACTAAGGTGAGGCTGCAAAAAGAAGTGATGGCTTAATAATATCTGGAGTTTGACGTCCCAATACCGCGATATTATTATGAGAGAAGCCGTAGTGGAGGGCACCGCAAATTTCGACCACCTGGGGTTCTTTAACGGGCACCTAATTCTAAGTACACGGGCCTCAAACATTTTCGCCTCCATCGAAAATACCGCCGCCGCGGCCGGGATTCGATCCCGCGACCTTCGGGTCAGCACTCGAGCGCGATAACCACTAGACCACCGTTTTTTTGCCTGCTTAGACATACATATCGGAACACAAACACAATCAGAGGTCAAACGTAAGAATACATATTACATAAGTGCGTAAAGTGGGCATGGATAAAACGATCAGCCAAACTATGGCTGACATGGGGCGGCTAAAATCGTTTCATATAAATGAGCGGCTCGATCCTCGATACCCATTCAGGTACCGGATCCAAAGATTTGTGTGCTTCCAGGAACCTGGCCACTGATTCACGGAAATACTCTTGTGCCGATCTTGCATCTACATCGACATGACGTGCGGCCATGCAGGCCTTCCACATGTAGTGCAATCCCATGAGCATAACTTCGTCAAATGGGACGCCGTCTTCATTTTCCACAGGTAGGAAAGTGATTCCTCGCGGGTCTAGGGGAAAGTCTTTTTTCAGCGTTCTTTGCAATATGTGCCAAAAGAACACGCCTTCCCAGCATTCTAAAAAGACATGCTCAATGGTCTCAGGCTTTCTACATATAAAGCAGTGCACACCCCAAGGTACATACATTCCCTTTTCCTCTATCCATGTTTTAACCTCTAGTGTCCCGGTGTGCAACCTGAAGAAAAAGGACTTGGCTCCTGGAGCAACATACATTCGTTTTACACGCTTCAGGACTAGACCACCGTGGCGGGGGCAGTGATGACTTGCAACAATAAGTTTCGCTCTCGGCAGTGCGTGAGCAATAGAAACACTTGCTATTTGGGTCAACGTTTCGAAAGCATCAAAGTTGATGTGTCATGCATGTGATGGAGAAAAGAAGGAATAAACATAGAGCTGCGAAGTTATCAAAGCACGCTGTAACTGACTTTTTCGTACTCTCTGAAACGTAGGGCTGTCGGAATTCCTAAGTGAGTATTTAAATGAATGAGCGAAGGACGTGAGAAGGTGGTATAATTATGCACTAGTTATTTACATGCATTCAGTGACAAGCTGCAACGGCGCTGGTACAGAAGTTTGATATGAGCTATATACAAAGGTGATGTATATATATATATAGAGAGAGGTGATGGCTTGTGGCATCAAGTGCTATGAAATTTTGTAACTCTAGTTAAAAGTATGACACCTAACAACTGATTTACTTTCTTTTTACTTAACCTTTTTATCCTTACTGTAAACCATCGTTATCCTTGCGGGAAGCACTTGCAAGAAAGAGCTACGGGATCGTTCGACGTATGTGTAGACTAGACGTAACTCAATACGCTGTTCAAAGATTATAGGCTACTCTTAACACTAATGTGTGGTCAAGCAACTGGGAAATGCTAGTTACAGTTTCACGAAACGGCTCACACTGGGCTTTGCTAAATAGGTGCGCCGCTTTGCGGTTAGAAAACCGGAGCAGTGTCTCTGTACTGCGCAAACGAACATACGCGAGAAATGTGGGCTTTCGGCTGCCCTCAAGCAGTGCTGCAGCGATTTGCATAGGCGCTAACGCTACTCTGAGTGCTTATTTCTTTAGCTCGAGAGCGGTGACCGAGCGGAGTGGCTACTGTTGGTGTTTTTCTAGGCGCACGTATATGGGGTGAATGGGACGAAGGGTGCGGTTCACTCCGCAGCTCACGTCTCTAGATAAATAAGCCCGAACGGTAACCGAAGATACCGACGCTGCTATGCATGTTGCATAATAAACTATATCTTTCCGTAGTGTGCGAAGGAACGTATCTGAAAAAGAAAATTCTCTGTCGAGGTTTCGTCGGCATGGTCTCACCGTACAGGAATACAATATCGGAGGACCGTCATTTTCATGGACACAAGAAGAAAAGCGAGAGCTGGGTACGAGCGCTTCATTAATAAGATATACATCTTATTGATTCGGAACTAGCCGTAAGGAACCAAAACTTCCTAGAAGAAACAATGGGTGCCCTTCTCTGTTTTTGTTATCATATGTACTAATATTCATAAACATTACATCGCTATTCATTAAATAATCAGCATGAAAATTTTGTCATTAGTCACATAATCATGTATATACATGATTATATACACAGCTGCGCTCTACACAGCCGCGGTCGCGTCTGTGCAGAGCGCGCGAGCAACCGGTGTTTGCTCTGCGGGGCGACACCTTGAGGCAGTTTCGGGCTTTGACGTTGTGTGTCAGGAGCCTGCGCGGCCTAGTAGTCAGGCTGACCACGTCAGAGCCCGAAACTGCCTCAAGGTGTCGCCCCGCAGAGCAAACACTGGCTGCTCGCGCGCTCTGCACAGACGAAACCGCGGTTGTACGAAGTACTTACGTGTGTGTGTGTGTTGTTTGCGAGCATGATTTGTTGCCGCAAACAACACGAGGGGGGAGACATTGCAGGTGCTTGCATTTCCTGCGACAAGGATATTTTTCGCCAAAACCTCGCCTTTCGCAAATGATATTGTTCCAATTAAACTGAATAAACGAAATTTATTGAGTTGGAATGGCACAAATATAATCTGGGACAATGCCACTATTTCGAGTTTACCGAGAGTAATTCTCAAAACTAAAATAATCCAACCCCGAGCGTGATCCCAGAAAAAGCTCTTGTTTTCCTTTTCATTCATCTACGGCGGAAGCTTCGTCAAAGGTGACATTAATATCGAATATTCCTGCACTGTCCTCTGGCGTATAGAAGTGGTTTTATATAAGGGCCGCCAGCTGATCCGCAAGAGAAAACGAGGTGACATTGACTCGCTAAGCCCAACATTGGGTGTTCTTTTGGACTCGGTCGTCTTTTTTCTTGCGGCCACGAATTCTCCATATTTATGTGCACAACACTGGCTTGTTATATTTTTGATACGGTTAACCACCTTATTCTCGTCGACCGTTCTCTCCACTCAACGTCATGGCCCGACTTCTAAGATTAGAGCACCGCCCCTTCACAGAAGTGGTCGCTGCGGTTCGTTGACACTATACAGCGATTCTTAAGAAGCGTACGGCCTTCTTCAGTCGAGGGGCGGCGTTGTGCTCAACTCGGTGAAGAGCTGTCGAGTCAAGGAGCGGTTGAGAAAATTAGGGGGTAAGACTTACTGAGCTCCTTACAGACGACCGGAGGTCGTCCAATATCGGAGTTCCAAAGTGAAAGCTGGGAAGACAAGGACATTTATTTGTGCTGGTTACTTGGGTGCCGGGCCTTTCCGTTCTACTTCCTCTGCGGAGGCACTTTGCGCGAAGAACGCTTTCTATATGGCGTCGTCTGAAACCGCTATTATCGACTTGTGTGATTACAACATATTAAGTTCCGTCGGGAGTTTTTGAAACATGTCTCTGACTTTCCAAGGCGTGAAATGTGACTGCCTACCACCAGGACGACGACCACAACAACAATAGCAACAAACAACCACACGCCGCCACCACTGTATACTTGTTGGGATAAGAAATGACGCGCGATGCTCCGAGTCTAACTTTAGCCCTGGCAGGGCATCTAATAAAATATCATCATGCAGTCCTCCCGCAGTGTACGTATCACTAAGCGGAGCTATTATTGAGAGCTAATAGACAATAGTGCAAGGAAAGTATAGGAGATGTTATTTGTAATAATTTGGATATAAATGTGAAGAATGCAAAGTGGACAAAAATATAACTTGCCGCCGGCAGGGACCGAACCTGCGACCTTCGAATAACGCGTCCGATGCTCTACCACTGAGCTACGGCGGCGGTCATCGCCCCGTCCACTTTATAGGGTATATATGTGCATTTAAACCTAACAGTGTTAGTCAGCGCCGATCGCAGCCATGGCGGCGAGTGTGGAACACTCTTTTTCTGCCTTTTGGCGTCACGTAGCACGTGACCTTTTTACGAGCTGGCAGCTCACCAATAATCCCTCGCATACTACCTGAAGGCATCAAGTCTGCCAGAACGAGATCCTTGCTATGAATGAAGGAAAGAAGATGGATTTTAAGGGCTCATTTTTCTTTGTTAGACACAATATTAATGAGAACTAACAGACAATAATGCCAAGGAAAGTATAGGAGATGTTATTTGTAATAATTTGGGTATAAATGTGAAGAAAGTAAAGTGGACGAAACGATAACTTGCCGTCGGCAGGGACCGAACCTGCGACCTTCGAACAACGTGTTCGATGCTCTACCACTGCTGTTGCTGTACCCTTTTGAAAGCATGCAACAAACCACTGGCGTAGCCAGGAGAGGGCGTTGAGGGTTCAATACCTCTCCCCCCCCTCCCCCCCGCCGAAATTTTTCAATTTTGCGTGTGTACATATAGAGGCAGACGTACAAAAAACACGGAAGACCATACATAAAGTATGGTTGAAACCCCGCAAAAACTTTCTGGCGACGCCACTGCAACAAACACAGCATCTAAACAAGTGGTTCTGCATGTATTAAACCACCCGTTTGACTTAAGTGGGAGTGCCGCAGCATTCCGAGCTATGACTACTGCTGCCGCGGCACATTGAGAAACACAGCAATAAGCGTACGATGCACTTAGAATAGGGCTGTTCGCCTTCGTATTCTGAAAGTCGAGTTTTCAAAGTAAGCGGGTGCTCCATTTTATACGTTGGAAGTGTCGAGACACAACTTTTAGTAAAATGTTATTGTACAGTTTTTTGGTTGTCCAGGGGGTCGATTACTTTAGGGCAAACAGCTCACTAGTATTCGAGCGCTCATATCAGAGGACGCGTAGTGTAAAATAAAGAAACATATTCTCTTTATATATCGACGTTATTATTAGCCGTCATATAAAGCTATGTCCCTGGTGAAGTAGAAGAAATGTTGTAGCGATATACCGACTTGAATTCTCACGCGAATGAGGCATTCTCTCTAAGTATGGCCGGGACCAAAGGTTGATGATGCAGATAGTAGGTGGTTTGCACAAACCATGATATATTATTTTTATTGCAAGGGAATAATTTGCATGGACGGCAGAAATCAGAAGGTTGCGCTAGCAGTACTTCCGAAGTGTACTGATGACGCCAATAATGCTGTTTGATGATTTGGGGCAAACATTATTGCCGATGTATCTTTGTACACGAAATGTGGGAGCACAACGATTACGGCAATTTTTTGGCGACGCTTGCGCTTTCATTGTTCCTGTGATAAGCACGCAGCAATTGGACCGTGTGAAAAAGCAAGTTCGCGCCAAATACCCAATTTGTATCACACAGTTGACTCTACGGTCCATTGCGGGCTACAGCGTAACAGCCGCGTACGAAGTACTTTTCCCGCCTGCTCAACGTGAGCTTTTCTAATGACTTACAGAGGGAGCTATTCTTTCTTAAAGCTATTCTTGTTCATTATATCAAGGAACCAGTCTTCCTTCGCGTTGCTCAGCTTTTTATTCCAGCCCTTTCTTTTCTCCACCATTTCTTACAAAGCTTGCTCGCTCCTAACGAACACGGAAAGCTACCGTTGGCATATGTGTAGCTTGACATTGTGCTGAAGTGCCGGATAGACACTCTGTATAGAGACCCTTTGATGTGCCATCTATTCTTGCAGCCGCTAACAGAAACGTGCAGAAGCGGCAGATGGGCGCTAACAAGCAGAGTTCGCCTATTGCTTTCTTTCATATGTCCCTTTTCTAAGAAATTCGTCAATATGAAAAGCTTTCTCGCAAATTTTCTACTGGTTTTGATTTTTGTTTCTTGAGAATTAGGCCCACATTTGTACAAATAAGAAGATTGAACAGGCTTGCTAATAACGCTGCGAAACAGGGTGAATTCTCATTTTTTTTTCGTTTCTCCGGCAAATGCTGTCATCAGCCTTATAAGGAAAAAGGCTTGAAGATCAACCTTAGCATAATACCTGGACGTGAGATTCCGAAAAGTTCGAGCAGTTATACAGAAATGAAGCTACGCACATTAATATAGCTTCTACAGGAGACCATCCTGTCGGCAGTCGATGGTCCTCGTGGAATAAACGCATTCCAACGCATTTAGTTATTCCACGATGTTATTCCACGATGCACACCCGCCAACTAGGCCAACCCGCGATTTTCATTAGATGCTCCCAGTACCAAGCTTTCCGACTTCGCCGACCAAAGATTATGGGTCTCGGTTTAACTACGCTATTAGACCAGAGTTTAAACACGGAGTTACTAGTATTATAGTCAGCGTTGTTACCATGATGGTTCCAAGCACTTATGTCTGACATTTACGAAGCTGTTAATGACTCATCGCAAATAGATGCCATATTTATCGACTTCGCCAAGGCGTTCGATAAGGTAGCTCATAACCGTTTATTATATAAGCTTCGCTATTTTAATGTACATAGTCAGGTTGTGAATTGGATAAGGAATTTCTTAACCGACAGGTACCAATTTGTAACTGCCAATGAATTTTCTTCCTCACGAACACTGGTCAAATCAGGGGTGCCTCAGGGCTCTGTATTGGGGCCTATTTTATTCCTGTTGTATGTAAATGACATCAGCAATAACATTTCATCTACAGTTAGATTATTCGCAGATGACTGCGTAATTTATAGACGAATAACTACCACCTCTGATAGTGACGCTTTGCAATCTGACCTTGCGAAAATTGCAGATTGGTGTGAACAGTGGCAAATGGAGATAAATACTTCGAAAACTAAGGCTGTAGCCTTCACTAGAGCGTCTAATCCTAAGCTTACTCATTATTTGATAAGTGACACAGTCATTGCGCGTGCGCATACAATAAAATACTTGGGAGTTCATTTTTCTTCTAACATTTCATGGAGTGACCACATCGAAGCAATCTGTAGCAGTGCATGCAAAACCCTTGGTTTTATCAGGCGTAACCTTTACTTGGCAAACAAGTCTACTAAATTATTGGCCTATGCGACGTTGGTTCGCGCAAAACTAGAATATGCATCTTTTATTTGGAACCCGCACCAGTCTTATCTCATCAACAAACTCGAAGCAATTCAAAATAAAGCAACCCGCTTCATTACCAAAGATTATTCACGAACATCAAGCATAACTAACCTAAAAAAATCTCTGAATCTAAGCACCCTAGAGAATAGAAGAATCATAGCACTTCTATCTCATTTCCACAAACTTTATCACTCATCATCGTCGTTCCGCGCACGCCACATCACGGCCGCCCATCGTATCTTTCCGCGCCTGGATCACCCCTTTAAAGTACAACCCGTTTTTGCTCGAACAAACTTCTTAAGTAAATCCCCCCTCTTTCTCGCAATATATCACTGGAACAAGCTACCTGCCGACGTCGTTTCTTCTCAAAATCATGAAGATTTCATGAATAAATTTAAAAGTTATTTTA
This sequence comes from Rhipicephalus sanguineus, assembly GCF_013339695.2. NCBI lineage: Eukaryota > Metazoa > Arthropoda > Arachnida > Ixodida > Ixodidae > Rhipicephalus > Rhipicephalus sanguineus. The sequence goes on along the minus strand of NC_051180.1, from coordinate 43,311,803 downwards.
ATGAAAGTTAATATTGTTCTTGTGCATATCTGTTTTGTTGTACTTGTTGTCGTTGTTCTTTGTACGCGGAATTTCAATGAACGGGAATTATCCTTTCTTTGCATCCTTTTGTTGTTTTGAACACTGCGAAAATTTTCCTTAGAGTTTTTGTTGTCCTGTTCTTTTCTTTTTGTTTCTTTTTAGTAGTACTTTCTTTATTTTCTCCACGTAGCATCTCTGTTCTGTTAAGTAATAATCTCTACATATGTATAGCGTATGTGCATATTTATATATATTTGTATCAATCGTTTGTATTTGTTATTCAATTTGTACACTGTAATTGTAACAGCTTTATTGTGTTATAACTCCCCTATGTAATGCCTACCCAGGCCTTTAGGGTACTTGAATTAAAAAAAAAAAAAAAAAAAACCCTGTTATCACTCACTTTATTCCGCTTTATGACTGCCCGCCTGCCCACTAGGTCACTCAGTAACAACAATGGTCCGTTTGCGAAGCTCAAAGCCGACTAAGCAGAGGATGTGCCTCGAGGCGTAGAAATCTAGCAGAAGCTCAACGGCCGCGTTTATCTGGTCGAGTCGAGCGAGAACAAGCTTTAGGCCTAGTTATTGAGCACACACGGATGTGTGTAGCAAAATGTGACGCGAGGTGTTCTACATGTGCATGCCATAAAACGTGGTCCGCGTTACAATGTCTGAGGCCGCGAGACCGAACGGAGCGTCCATGTCACGTTCACTTTCAATTGAAGTCCTCAATAAGCGAAGCGGACAAGCGAATAGCGCATTGTCGGAGAAGTAGATTAGCCGCAGGCAGCACCAACCAGTTCATGCCGGGATAAATACAGCACACACTTTAACGACGATGAAACCAGCGTTCTAGAGGGAAGAAAATAGTGTGCACACAATAACAGGGAGGAGGACACGTTAGCGCATGCACTCCACCATGGTAGGTGGACTGCAAATCGTGATCACCTGGTGTTCTTTAACGCGCACCTAAATCGAAGTACACGGGTGTTCTCTGCATTTCGCCCCCATCTAAATGCGGCCGCCCTGGCCAGAAATCGAAGACGCGACCTCGAGCTTGCAGAGTGTATTCGTCGTTTGCGTGAGCACACTGCACATTTTATATACCTTCCCCAACACGAGTAACATGCCAATTTCATCAAACAGGCCAACATTTCAGCGTCCTTGTGGAAGTCAGTGTTCTTCGTTCTCTCTGCTTTAGCGCCTGAGAAGACAGACGATATACGTTATATCGTATTGAAACAAGATAAACGGCGCCAAAGCTCTCTATTCACGCGTTATTACAGTAATATTCATATAAAACTGACGGCTGTGCTGAAGTACCGCGTCACTTTTGTCGCGCGCTTACTCCAAACAAGTGGTGGCCATCTTAGAGCAGGCTGTTCCCGACGTCTAAATTAACTAATGACTGCAATTTACACCTGTGTCGTATCAACGTAGTTAGGGCTCGTTAACACAGACGCTGTGGGTGCCAATTTGCAGCAGGCGTCGTCTCTGGGCGAGGTTTACGTTGCAGGCTTAGCGAAGTTGAGGCACCTGTAGATTAAATATTTTCTGCAGCTGCTCCATGCATGCTCATGTACTTCTGACTGGAGAACTTAAACTTGTCTTGTCGAACAGCGTGTAATGGTCTGCACACGTGGAGGCACCTGGATAAAATAACCTACTATTAGTACATACTGTTTTCACTCAGCATACAGTGTCTTTCCTGCCTTAACATCGAGCTATCTCACAAAGTCATAACAAGCTAGCTAGCACACACAAATGTAGCTATACAAAAGGAGCCATGAAAATGTCCATCCCCATAGCTTAAGGTTCGAATAGAACATTGTTACTTCCGTCAGAGGCCACACTCGTTTAGAACGAACACTAAGACGCGTCTGGAACTAACACACTAAATGCTATTTTCGCATAGAAACGGCGCCTTCTGGCCTATTTTGTAGGTTAGCTTTGGTATGTACAATGTATTTGCTTGTGTAAATTGAAAAAAAAAAAAAAAACCTAGGAGCTTTAGAAAACCTTTGGGTTTCGTTATAAAGCTGGCGCGCTTTTGTGAAAATATGTAGCGTAAATATCCTGGCAAATTTCTTCTCGTGTTTTAAAGAACAGCTTACAAGCTGTGGAACGAAAAAAAAATCACTGATGAAAAGAGGGATAAATACACTGTTTCATGAGCAGTAAAAGGATTGGCTGTACTAAACGTCACGAAAGTTAATGGTTAAAACTAGTGATTATTAACAAAGGCTGAAAGGTCACAGCTCAGGGAGTAGTCTTGCGTAAGGTGGGGGAACCCTACACAAAACGAGCATTTTAAGTGGTAGTTGTTGGACGCAAGTTAGCTTTATTACTATTTGCAATCTATAAATAACTGTGCAAACTAAAGCTCGACGCTTATTGCTTTCAAGAGATTTCTTCTATTCTTTGGAATATAATCACGGTTATCATTTATTTGACTTGACGTGCAGAGGAAAACGTAGTGTAGTCCAACTTCTTTAGATGAAAAACTGTATTACAGTGGTTTTACTTTTAAACAAGCGGATAGAAAATACCACGTGAAGGGACAAGAAATGACGTGGCTCATCAAAAAACTGGCGAGATTGAGGACACGAATGTCTGAACAGACGTAAGACACCACCCCACTAGTGGGACCGTCATAGCCGTGCGCAGTATTGCCCAATAAGTGGGAGGGGGCAGATATTCATCGCAGCCCCCCCCCCCCCCCCCCTGCTTGTCGAGTTCAAAGGCTAACATCCTTCACAATGGATGAAGAAAAACGCCAGGCCTGCGCGGAAAGCGCAGCGCAGTCACAGCGAAAGCTGGAAGAGTGGCATTTCTAGAGCCCTTTATAAACTCTCTTGTGGTTACTAATACAAGTACACTGGCAACGTACCCACTATGCCACAAATAATTTTTGTGAAGTTGGGAAGCACCCACCACGACATTATTCGTCATTCTGCGGAGAAGCAAGGTACCATCTGTGAGGCATTATGTGTACTTTGTTGATACGACGGTTGATGACGATGAAGAATTATGGCAGAGCCCTTTGCAATGGGTTGGAAGCATTCAACAACCCACTCGTTGCGCAGTTCACATTGTGTGACGCCTGGTTACAGAATTCGCGTTGTGTGATGCATGGTTGTTATTTCAACCTTCTACCACACTACATTACCTATGTTAATGTGGCTCCTTCCCGACATGAAGCCTGTATAGGGTCTTTTCGCAAAGCAATTTCGAGCACCGGCATGGCTCTGAGCAGGGTTGCCACTGACTTTGGAGTAAATGTCGCCAAAAGACGTGCAAAAAGTCGCCAAAAGTCGCCATTTTTTTTTACAAATTTCGCCAAAAAACTCGCCATCCTAGAAATGTGCGGCATACATAGTAATGAAAATTTCCACTCACGTATAGCCCCGTAGATTACAGTACTATCCAAGACCCTTAAATTACATTGACGTTTCTCAATGCCAGTCGTATCTCCCGCTTCTCAATGGGAGTGCATGGTGCTGCTTCTCCGACTAGCCGCAAGATGTGCGTGGCGGCGCAAGGGTGAATCATGAAACGCTCTTGATATCCTTCCATCCCCGTCGGCTCGTTTCAAAGGTAAAAGTGTGGTAAACCTCGGGCGAAAACGTTAAATCGTTGTTTGTAGACAGCTTTACGTACCCTTATATGAATTAAAATGATTATAAGGTTTATTGACGGTAACACGACAGAATTCTTGCAGGAACCAATAATTAGTGAGTCTTACACCTTTTAAATGTGAACTAATATGATAAAGAACGCCACTGACCCTTTTATCTTATGGTCACTTATATCTACACGTGTGAATCCGATGCATCATTAATGAACAGGTAGACAATGTAAAATGTGATATAGCAATTGTTTTCATTGCACACGCTCACCGAGAACAGTGGAAAATGCCTCAATAAATATTTTTTTATTGCACAAATAGCCGCGTATCCGCCTCTCTTCGCTAGTTCAAAACAGTCTTTACGAACTGAATTGGGGGTACTGCAACAGTGAATAAGTCGCCAAGCTATTCAGAACAGTTGGAGCTTTGGCGGAACAAATGGTCGGAACACGCGGCCAGCCCGTCCTCTAGCCCCTTCAGAAGCGAAACTTTAGCAAAGCTTAAAGCACCTAAAGCCATAAACTTATAATCAAACGCTGCCCTCTCGCGGTACGCAAGGCAGTCCTCTGACTTACATTTTGCTAGGATGTCGCTGGGGGCCGTTCCAGTAGCTCCTTCATGTAGATGTTTGAGGAGATACACACGAGTTACGGGAAGGACATACCGAATGACGCGTAATGTGCACATTCTACTCGTGGGCCTAAAAACAAGAAAAATACGGAGAATGTTGCTGCTCATTCGTTGGGAGGACACTGAGCTTAGGATGCATAACTCAGTGGAGACCTAAGCCGAATATCGCCAAAAATTCGCCATGTCGCCACTCACAATTTTAGGTCGCCACGGGCCTCTCAAATTCGCCAATTTGGCGAAAAGTAGCCACCATTGGCAACCCTGGCTCTGAGGTAGAATGCTAGGCTCCCACGCAGAGGGCCCAGGTTCGAACCTCGTTCCATCCTGGATATTTTTTCTTATTTCCTTTTTTCCTTATATCGCGCGATAGCGGTTACGGACACCGGCGGCGGCGGACAAATACAGCACCAAAAACGGCCCTTGTTGTGACCTCATAACAGCTTTCGCTGTAAAAATGAAAACAAGGTTTGACGTGCTTCTCACAATGGTCTGCCTTGGTCCCTGGCTTTCCTAAAGTAAAGATGGGAATTGAACAGTTGTTGGAATGCAACATCAGCGGTCTTCGGCCGCCATTATCGTCAAAAACCTGCGTGGCCATAACCCTGCTCTATAAACAATGACGGGACAAGTTTGCCTGAATAAACGTATGGGGTAGAACTTGCGAAGCCCCCCCCCCCTCCCCACTCCTGCGCACGCCCATGGGGATTGTCTTTAGCTCCCCATCTGGCCGCCATATCATGGCTTACGCTCAGCTCAGCGCCCTTAACCAGGTTTCTCCAGCAATCATACACACTGCTCGCGTCGGAACGCTGACAACGCTTAATCTCATTTTTGTTTATTTGAGGCATAAGCCATACATACCAGGGTCAAAGATACAGGGCTCTGACGTCTAATCTCAAGCAGAAATGGCTTATATCCTTCCTGCATAGTGCCGGTAGCGCCCAAAGTAGCGGTCGCTGTCGGCTTTCTTGAAAGGCGGCCGAACCTTTCTTGCCAGACTGGTTTAACAACATATACCATGCTTAGAATTTCATTACACTAATATCTTTCCTGCCCACACGGTGTTTGCTTTACGATTAAGTAAGTGAAGCACGAAAACACGCCGATTACTCTTGAATTACGCAATTCAGATGCATACATATGAATGCGTGCTGAGTTGTTTTTTTTTTCTTTCTGTGCAGATAACTGATAATAATAACAATGAACTAACCTGCATGTATTACTTCAGGTTCATAACTCCCATTCTAGTTACTTTTTTTTGTTAGCCTGCTTGCTTACATGCTTTCGAAAATTACGCCCGCGTGTTTTTCATTACTTCCCACTAACATTAACTTACGCATCCTAATTTCTCACATATAATTCACCTACTTAATTCTCATTGTTCGTCTGTCAGTACTCGCGATTGTCTGTGTATAATCATATGAGGTTCTCCAGTCAGTTTTTTTTTTTTTAAACTCAGGGGTCTGTAATGTTTTCAGCATGCAACTCTAACGTGACTTTGCAAATAAACTTGACCTTAAGCTTGATCATATTTGAAACTATTGCATAGTCCTTATCTCTCGTGAAACTGAAGAGTCATATAAATTGGTATATAATGGACGTTTTTACGTAATTAGGGCAAGTTAAAATATAGCGTAAATTGGGCGCCATCGAAGGCCATCATATATGTAGAAATAGGCGTCTACTAAGCGCGAGTGTTTTCTCCAAGGATTCATTGAAAAAAAAAAAGAGAACGAAAATAGGGGCAATCAATCAATCAATCAATCAATCAATCAATCAATCAATCAATCAATCAATCAATCAATCAATCAATCAATCAATCAATCAATTATTCAATCAATCAATTATTCAATCAATCAATCAATCAAATTTTATTGTGTATTATACATGGAATGACCGGTTGTTATTATATAGGTAGGACCCCTAAGCCCTTTCCCGGTTGTGGCTTGCGAATTTATCGCAAACTAAGTTATCGCCTCTTCATTAAAATTCGTATCTGTAAATTTGAGCTTTTTTTATTCAACTACAATTGTACGCAGCTCGACTTGCAAATTACGAAAGGCCACATTGAAGGGCCACATTGAAGTGAAGGAACATGAAACAGAAACACAAAGGAAACGTTTCTCTCTTGGGTTCGGGTATGTTTCGTATTGCGTCCATTTGAGTACATCCGGACATCCGCAAGCAGCATTAGTGCTCATTTAGTGCATCGAGTCGAATTGTTTCGCAAGAGGGAGAACGGGGTATCAGGTGATCGTCTTCTTTAATTGCGCTCATTAACGCAAGGGAATCCAATCAAGCTGCGTTATATTACCCGAACGCCTTTGTCGAGTTTTAACGTAAGGAAGAAGGCAGCCCATTTTCTTCGGAAGACGCCCCGTGCTCAGCGTCCCAGTTAATGATGTTATCAGTTTAAGCCTCGTGGCTACCGGAAGTTGAGATAACATTCAGCTGAAATGCTTTGTCCGAGCATTCAAGCGGTCATGCGCACTTGGCTGCCGTTTGAATCAATTCGCTTCCTGAAAGGTCAGTAGCCTTAAAACGTTTCCTAAAATAACCCTGCGTCTGACATAAATGTCGAGGACGCACTGAAAGCCCAATTGCAGTACGGTGAATACACGAAGCTTGACGAGATTCTGAAGTTTACATTGTGTACGCGCTTACAAGGTAAACTACAGCATCTGAAGTGTTATAAAAATTCCGATTATGATTCTGACACGTACATTTTGGTTCATGAGGAGGAGGAGTAAACTTTATTAAGAACCAGTAATTTAAGTGCCTTGGCCTAGGCCTCATGAATGTTATATAATTTTTTATAGGAAGAAATTTAATTAGGGTAGACAAGGCATTAGGCGAAATTTAAAAAAAATATATTTTTTTTGAGGTTGGTGGCGCACAGGTCACCTCCCGTTATATGAAGGACCCTCATAGCATCCGTACATCCGTCATGCCCGGCAACTATTGCGTTTCACTTGCTGATTACATTCATAGAAGTGCGCAGGGTTCCCCATTAGGGGGGGCAAAGGTTCGCCGCAGCGCCCCCCCCCCCCCCCACCCTACTAAGTCGATGTATGGGGCAGATTTGGCGCCCCCTCTTAGGTTAATAGAAGGGTCAATGTACGGGTCAGATTTTGCCCCCCCCCCTCTTAGGTGATTGGGGGGGCGGCCGCCCTCCCTGCCCCCCCCCCCCCCCTGTGCGCACGCCTATGATTACATTACACATCTTGTGGTGGTACTTGCAACTCCAGCATCAGCAAAGAGCCAGGCATTCTAATGGGCGTTCACTCTAACAGCGGAGTGCGTTGCTCATCTAAACAGACTCAAGAGATATTTCACCAGAAAGAACACAGCTGTGGCAAGTGCCGCGCAAGAAATGATCCTAAATGACGACGTAGAATCGACAGAGTGGCCCTTATGGCGGTGATGAAATGATACTACCGCCACCAACCACACACCTATTGTACATTGTGGGATAAATAACAGCGCAACAGACTTAGAATACGGACAGTAGAAGAAAAGGACACAGCACTGTGCCCTTTTCTTCCACTGTCCGTATTCTAACTCTGTTGCGCTGTTAGTTACTCCGCAGGGAACATCCACCGACTAGTCCAACTCGCGATTCTGCCTATATATTGTACTATTTAAAGCCTCGAGAATTCGCGTATTCAAGATCGCTATTCTTGATCAGTAGCGCTAATTGGCAAGACTCTGCGAGTGCCTTTTCTTACTCGCGGAAGACAATTTGGCAATGAAACATTGTTTTTCTTTTAGTTTGTTCTCTACATTCCTTTGAATTAACGTTCTTGTTAGTTGAACAAAAAAAACCGTGATTTGTTGTCTAATGTTTCAAGCTTTTCTCTTTTTTTTTTTTGCACAGATGGGTTCTGCAATAAATGTCACTATGATATTAACACCGCTTCTTTTTTATATGTGTTTCCTTTATTCATTGCTTACATTATTTCGCTTCATTATAGTGTCACATTATTACAACACAGTAAAGTTCACAGCGTAGTACTATTGCGATGGCATATCCCAGGTTTGCACTGTAGCTAGTGTCTCTAACTGAGAGCAAGTGAGGAAACAAGTGGCCGAAGGAGGCAGACGTAGCGATAAGCTGCTGCTAGTTATCAAGAGAAATTTACAAAGGCGGTTTCACGCTTTTCCTTTTTTTTGGAGCTAGGTCCTAATTTCATATATATAGTAGAGAGAGAGATAGAGAGAGAGAGAGAGAGAATGTAAATGCAAGAAAGGCAGTACCGATAGAGCTACCCTGTATTACTTTTCTCGGAAGCGGCTCCTACTTTGAACCAAAGCCGACGGTGCGAGAGTGTCACTTCCGCTAGGCGCTACTCTTTCGACAAGTTCGCGCGTCGACGGTGCCATGGGACATTAATGGCCCGGAAGCCTCTTAGACGGAATTTCCGGCCTCGGGGACCCTGCCAAGCGGCCGATATTTCCACATCGCAGCACTTACCGGTGTTGCGGTTTCTGAGTCTCGGTGATTCACTGGAGATTCCCTGTATCTGTAACGAATTAAGTGACCTTCTTATAAGAGAGGTTAGCGCAGCTCCGCAGTGGTATTTGGGTATTCGCATTAAACTGCGAATGTATCTAGCACAACGACACAAAAAAAATCACCGCATCTCCAATAATGTTAATCATGACGTGTGGAGAAGCACTGGGTATCGTACCGGTATGTCACCGTACGCCACCCGCGCGTTGTCACTGAGAATGTAAACTGAGTGACATAAAGTGTGCATATATGCAAATGTACACTCTAAAAAAAGATCGAGTAAAAAGGGCGTCTTTTTGTCCCACAACAATAATCGTCATTTATTTTGCCTTCCTTTCCTTGGACTATCGCCGCGCGCCCGGCACTTTCTGGTCACGAACGACATGCGCGCTATCAGCGTGACATAGCATTCGTGGTAGGAAAGTGGCCAGCGCCGAGTTTTCAAGAAAGGAAACGCAAGCAAGCGAGATGACGATTATTGTTGTGGGACAAAAAGACGCCCTTTTTACTCGATCTTTTCTTAGAGTGTATTTATTTGGTTCCTCTTTATTGCTCTTCTATTTTAATCGTCTAGTTATAATTCGTATCTCGTCTTGAGTTTTGGATTCGTTTTCCCTTCATTATTACTGCTTTGTGGTCTGTGATATGAAGAGTCAATGGTTCTTCGAGTGGATCCAAAGTTGGCAAAGACAAGGTCTATGCATGTTCGTCGGGTGGTTGTTGGTTATTACCAGTCGTATGAAATGCATCGTAGAGCGAATCGAGACATCATCTGCTGCATAATCCAGTCACTGTCCATAATGTCTACGTTGAAGTCGCCGACTAGTATAAAGGCTTTGTGCTGTGGGGGTGCTATATCACCCCTGTAAAGGCGACTGCCGTAACTTGGGCGCGGCCGCTGTGTTGCCACGCACGTGCTTTGTGCGTAAGCGGAGACATTCGGCCAAGGTCAGGGATGCGCTAGCTGTAACCCGAGTTTAGCGCGGTGGCGCCTGCATCGCCGCCGCGGTGAATTTAGGCCGGCGCATAGAAGCAGGATTGGAGTCTCTTTTGTGATGTGGAGGCGCGCGCGGATGGGCGACGGCCACGGTAGGTCCGGGGGGACGGTACCGCGGCTCGCTTCCCTCGGGCCCTCGTGGTGAGTCGGGCATCGGCAGCGCCGCCTTCGCATTTTTATTGTATTATGTTGTCTTATTGTATGTCTTATGTTGTCATATGTTATGGAGTACTGTATGCCTTATATTGTCTTGAGTGGGCGTGTTGTTTTCCCAGTATTCATTGTCAGAGTGTATAAGTTTAGCGTGTTACGTGTTACTAATTCGGCCGGCGAGCTCGCCATATATGTAAAGAAGTGTTTAGTAAACGTCCACGTGTTTGTTGCACGACCGCGTGAACTGTGTCCGTGTGCTCCGAGGGCGACGGCGGTTATATCGCATCAGACCACTTTGTTTCCTGATCAAAACGTGCACACATATGTTTCGCCTTTGAGGAGGAAATGCCGCGGAATTCTAAAGCTGTCTCCTACTCAAGCTCTTTCCAAAGCATTTCTTCAGGGTTTCTCGTTGAGGACAAACTGTCAGGCACGACACCTTCCACATCCCACTGTGCACATCCTTCAGAATTGTGATAGCCAGATATGTTGATTTCGGGAACATAGTGCCTTTAATTATTAGATTACCGTATTTACTCGAATCTAACGCGCACCTTTTTTCCGGAAAAACGAGTCCAAAAATCGCATGCGCGTTAGAATCGAGTACCGAAAAAAAAAAGAAACTCGGTTATCGTATTGCCATCGACATTTCAAAATGGCTGCCTCCTACGCGCGTTGGCCATTTCTGCCATTTTTTCAGTTCGTACGTGTGCCGAAGAGATTGTCATCCCGTTCTGCGTTCGCATCGACGGCATGGAAGTGCCGACTCCAAATACTCGACGAGTGTACCACAATGCCGCATTTAAAAGAATAGTTATTACATGTGCAGAGAGACGGACGGAAATCGGGCCGCATCGCGGTCGTTCGGATATAGTTCGGAGTTCCCGAAACGTGCGTGCGAGACTGGCGCAAACGGAAGCAGAAGATTTTTTACAGCAAAGCTTCACGAAAAGGTCTCAGTGGACCAAAGCAGGGCCGGTTTCCCGAAATCGAAGAGTGTTGACAGCGACAAGGAGTTGTCGGACAGCGACGAGGACTGATCCATTACGCGACTCGTATCGCCGCCGTAGTGGTGACAGTTTTAGCGGCAAGGCCCGCTTTTTGACTGTGTTTTACTTTTTTGAAACTTCAGTTCTTTAAAACCCAAATACTTGTTCTTCTGAATGTGCGAAGTTTGACTCCTACGGACTTTTTTTGTTCTTTTCTCTCACGAAAAATGGGTGCGCGTTACAGTCGATGTATTACTTTTTTTTTTTTGGTCGCGGAAAACGGGTGCGCGTTACAATCGAGGGCGCGGTAGAATCGAGTAAATACGGTACATTTTTATTAAGATATTTTAATAGTGTTTTGAGTACTGCATAGGACTTTCATATGAGACTTTATAATCGTAACGTAATCGCGACATACACACATGTTTCGACTATAGCAACGGTTTTCTATATACCGTGACAGCGGACAGTGAGAGTCGACGACAAAGCTAGGCCCTAAGGTGCTTCGCTCCTAAAAGATTATGCTACTCAGGCGAAATAATTCCACAAATGCCCATTGCACGCGATCGCCGAGTGCATTCTCACTGTCAATCTCATTGTTTTAACTCTGGCTATCGGTCTGAAGAACGTATGTTGTATTTTATTAATGTGCTGATGTGCGGAAACAGCCACTAAAAACTCGGAGAACGCTTGAGCTTCGTCTTGAAGAATGGAAAGAGATAACCGAATGGCACCCCGTTCGCACTGTCTCCTCATTCTCTTGCCATGCGTCGTTTCTCGGTGGACACCGCGCCGCGAGTAAAGGAATGTCTGTGCGCGTAACACTGGCCGTTTTGAACACAAGGGTGCCTACTGCAAGTACAGTGGCGAGGTGCCCACTACGCCATATTTCGACATTTTGTTAATTAGTGAAGTACCCCCTGCGTATCTGTGTAAGGCAACATGCCCACCCACGCAACTGCACACTTTGTTGATGATGTGGCTGATGATGATGAATAATGTTAGCTCTATTTATTGGGCGGGCCTTTAAACTACCCACTCGTTGCGTGATTTGCATGGTGTGACGCATGTTGCGATTCTATACGCTTCTGCCACGCATTATTTCATTTTCAACGTCACTCTTTGCACCACATGGCACCTGCATAGGTTTCTTTTTACGAAGATGTTTCAAGCACAGGCGTGGCTCCTTGATAGAGCAGCTGACTGCCAAGCAGTAGGTCTGGTTTCAATTCCGACTCGAACCCCCGGATTTCATTATTTCTGATTTTTATTGTTTGCATCAATCGCGATTTTCGCTGACGGACAACGCCGATTCCTCCCTCAACCATAGACGCCGACAGCGACACCGTAATTTCTGCGACACCGGCTGTTTGATGCTATCGCGTTAATACAGAACGGACGAACAGAAATTAATTGTCGAGGTACAAAGAAACACACAAGTGCGGGTGCTTGCTGCCGCAAACCAAAGCGTGGTCGCCGGCCCGGTATTGCGGGTATAGCCAGGCCCCGGAAACTGAGTGCTAGTTTCGGTTTCAAGGACAATGCGCGATCCTAGCGGTTGCCGGCATCCTAAGATCTGGTAGAACAAAGTAAAGCAGTTGTGAATGTTCGCATTTCTTGTCACTTTCTAGTTTTTCAGAAATAAAGAGATTATAGTGAAAGGTGCAAAGCTGCCCTTTTGTGTTCAATTACTTTTTATCCACCTTCTTGTGAATTTCAAATCGGGCGAAGCGCGGCAAGTGGGTGACACTGTGCTTTCGTCGAGCTTGCCTCCGCTCACCGTTGCCACTCGCGTAGCGATATCACAGATCAGATTGCGCGCGGTCATATGCTTCGGTTGTCGTGCCGCGCTGCCAAGCATGAAGATGGCAAAGCTAAGAAAAGCTTGGAGCGGCGAACAAAATATGCCGGGAACCGGATAAATAAGCATCAGGCTGTCATCGCGTGCATAGCTAAATAGGACCATCATGCGTCTTGTGCGGCTATTTGTCTTCCGCAAAGTTTTACAAGTTCCTCAAAGTTTCCAGAATTCTGAAAGGCCACAGGTAAGAACTAGGGTTTAACTTTGTTTTGCGAGCAGGTATTCATTTGGCATGCGTGTATACTCTGTCAAACAAGAGCGCACTGACAAAACAGCAGCCTCGATGGTGGAAGCCCGTCTGCTGCCAGTGAAATACGTGTAATCAAGGGCTTGAGTGCGTGATTGTTGGGCTATAAATTTTTTTCGCTGTTTACTTTGTCTACATGTATAGCCAAGGCTGAAGAATATAAAAAGGAAACACAGCCGCGTGTTTTATGTTTTATTTTAAGAGCAATCACGACAAAATGGTGCACGCACGTAGTTCCTTCTTGCATTTTGATGCACCGATTCTGACACGTTGCACTGCAAAAACTTTAAGCTGTCTGTTCAGTTTGATTTTTTGTAGCATATACAGTAGCATGCTCCTTGGCACCGGAACAGCAACAACACTCTTAAAAAAAAATGGAGTGACCCTCTCTCCTTTAAGGGAGAAACGGCGATGTCCCCAATGTTCGTCTTCAAATGGAGAAACCGTTCCTCCCCTTTCAATGGAGAAACCGTCAAAATCAAGATGGCTGACGCCAAGCCAGTGAAGCGAGCAATAGATTTAGGCCTAGCGAGCGCATCGATTCTCGACTGATAAAGAGTATGCGGCACTGGCAGTCACAAAAAACGGTCCGGCTGAGCTTAATATCGAACGCTATGACAATAAAATCAAGCAGACAAACCTGTAGTGATGAAAACCTCGCGAAGCGGAACGACGGAACTCGTACGTTTCGCTCGGCCAGCGAGACGGCGTTCACTTTAAAAGAGACGGATACTGCAAAGGGGCTCTCACCCGGAGACTGTACGTTAGGCTTGCTGTCTTTATTTGTCGAAGCGTCACACGGTGTAGCGATGTTATCCACGCGTTTGTGTCTCCAAAATGTACATTCTGTCGCATCAAAACAATCCCGGCGCAGCAGAGCATAGTTTCGATAGATAGATGTTCTACTTCATATAAGTAGGTGGAGCTATGAGAGCGCCGCGGCCGCGAAGTAGGTGGTAGCTGGCGCCATCTAGAGGGATTAAACAATACTAAAAAAAAAGTTGTTTCTGACTGAGGCGGCGTACGTTGATGCTGCACACGGCATTTCGGGGAGGTAGGCCCATTCATGGATTAGTCAAGGACACCGGAAAGTT